>NC_092238.1:47818233-47935733 GCF_036320965.1 Panulirus ornatus | reverse complement strand
ATAAATCCTACACACAAATCCATTTCCTTTTCTAAGTATTTCTCACATACATTCTTCAAAGCAGACACCTGATCCACACATCCTCTACCACTTCTGAAACCACACTGCTCTTCCCCAATCTGATTCTCTGCACTTGCCTTCACCCTCTCAATCAATACTCTCCCATATAATTTACCAGGAATACTCAACAAACTTATACCTCTGTAATTTTAGCACTCACTCTTATCTCCTTTGCCTTAGTACAATGACACTATGCACGCATTCCGCCAATCCTCAGGCACCTCACCATGAATCATACGTACATTAAATATCCCCACCAACCAGTCAACAATACAGTCACCACCTTTTTTAATAAATTCCGCTGCAATATCATCCAAACCCGCTGCCTTACGGGCTTTCATCTTCCGCAAAGCTTTTACTACCTCTTCTCTGTTTACCAAATCATTTTCCCTAACCCTCTTACTTTGCACACCACCTCGAGCAAAACACCCTATATCTGCCACTCTATCATCAGACACATTCAACAAACCTTCAAAATACTCACTCCATCTAATGCTCACATCACCACTACTTCTCATCACCTCCTCATTAGCCCCCTTCACTGAAGTTCCCATTTGCTCCCTTGTCTTACGTACTTTAATTATCTCCTTCCAAAAAATCTTTTTATTCTCTCTAAAATCTAATGATACTCTATCACTCCAACACTCATTTGCCCTCTTTTTCACCTCTTGCACATCTCTCTTGATCTCCTGCCTCTTTTTTTTTTTTATACATATCACAGTCATTTGCAATATTTCTCTGCAAAAATCATCCAAATGCCTCTCTCTTCTCTTTCACTAATAATCTTACTTCTTCATCCCTCCACTCACTACCCTTTCTAATCTGCCCACCTCCCATGCTTCTCATGCCACAAGCATCTTTTGCTCAAGCCATCACTACTTCCCTAAATACATCCCATTCCTCCCCTACTCCCATAACTTCCTTTGTTCTCACCTTTTTCCATTCTGTATTCAGTCTTTCCTGGTACTTCCTCACACAATTCTCCTTCCCAATCTCCCTTACTCTCACCACTCTCTTCATCCTAACATTCTCTCTTCTTTTCTGAAAACCTCTAGAAATGTTCACCTTCGCCTCCACAAGATAATGATGAGACATCCCTCCATTTGCAACTCTCAGCACATTAAAATCTAAAGGTCTCTCCTTCGCACGTCTATCAATTACTACGTAATCTAATAACGCTTTCTGGCCATCTCTCCTACTTACATGCGTATACTTATGTATATCTCTCTTTTTAAACCAGGTATTCCCAATCACCAGTCCTTTTTCAGCACATAAATCTACAAGCTCTTCACCATTTCCATTTACAACACTGAACACCCCATGTATACCAATTATTCCCTCAACTGCCTCATTACTCACCTTTGCATTCAAATCGCCCATCACTATAACCCGTTCTCCTGTATCAAAACCACTAACACACTCATTCAACTGCTCCCAAAACACTTGCCTATCATGATCTTTCTTCTCATGCCCAGGTGCATATGCACCAATAATGACCCATCTCTCTCCATCAGCTTTCAGTTTTACCCATATCAATCTAGAATTTACTTTGTTACACTCTATCACATACTCCCACCACTCCTGTTTCAGGAGTAGTGCTACTCCTTCCTTTGCTCTTGTCTTCTCACTAACCCCTGACTTTACTCCCAAGACATTCCTAAACCACTCTTCTCCTTTACCCTTGACCTTCGTTTCACTCAGAACATCCAGGTTCCTTTCCTCAAACATACTATCTCTCCATTTTTCTCATCTTGGTTACATCCACACACATTTAGACACCCCAATCTGAGCCTTCGAGGAGGATGAGCACTCTCCGCGTGACTCCTTCTTCTGTTTCCCCTTTTAGAAGGTTAAAATACAAGGAGGGGAGGGTTTCTAGCCCACCGCTCCCGTCCCCTTTAGTCGCCTTCTACGACACATGAGGAATGCGTGGGAAGTATTCTTTCTCCCCTATCCCTAGGGATATATATATATATATATATATATATATATATATATATATATATATATATATGTATATATATATATATATATATATATATATATATATATATATATATATATATATATATATATATATATATATATATATATATATATATATATATATATATATATATATATATATATATATATATATATATATATATATATATATATATATATATATTATATATATATATATATATATATATATATATATATATATATATATATATATATATATATTTTTTTTTTTTTTCTTTTCTTTCAAACTATTCGCCATTTCCCGCGTTAGCGAGGTAGCGTTAAGAACAGAGAACTGGGCCTTTGAGGGAATATCCTCACCTGGCCCCTTCTCTGTTCCTTCTTTTGGAAAATAAAAAAAAAAAAAAATGAGAGGGGAGGATTTCCAGCCCCCCGCTCCCTCCCCTTTTAGTTGCCTTCTACGACACGCAGGGAATACGTGGGAAGTATTCTTTCTCCCCTATCCCCAGGGATAATATATATATATATATATATATATATATATATATATATATATATATATATATATATATATATATATATATATATATATATATATATATATATATATATATATATATATATATATATATATATATTATCCCTGAGGATAGGGGATTAAGAATACTTCCCTCGTATTCCCTGCCTGTCGTAGAAGGCGACTAAAAGGGGAGGGAGCGAGGGGCTGGAAATCCTCCCCTATCGTTTTTTTCCAGAAAGGCCCAGTCCTCTGTTCTTAACGCTAACTCGCTAACGCGGGAAATGGCGAATAGTTTAAAAGAGATATATATACATATTTATATATATATATATATATATATATATATATATATATATATATATATATATATATATATATATAAACAGCATAGTACGTATAACAGAGGTGCGATTCGTGCTCGCCTATACGGCCTACACATTGAAATCCAGATTTTTCCATCCCTTGTAAACATTTCCTGATGCTGCCTATCCCTACGAAAGAAGACTATTCTAACCCCTCTTAATTGCTTTTACATCTGTAATCGCAAACGACTCTAAAATCATCTTAACTCACAACTCAAACCACGAATATCGGTGATAAGGATTTAGGACTACTAATTTTCTCTCGTGTATAACTCATCTTTGGTCTTCTCTTGGATTTTTGTGAATCCTTTCTTGTCTTTATATATCAAAATTATTTGACAGGATTGTGGTATAAGTCGCTGCTTTTTAAAATCTCTTCATTTTTTTCTACTTCTCGTCTATTCCTTGCAGCATAACTTCCTTTCTGGTCGTTCCATTGCGGCCGGCTGTTGATAGAAAACCTCTGCCTCTTATCTTGTCAACAAAGGTGTTCCTCAGTGCTTTCCCTATCGTCTACTCTCCTTTCCTCGTTACATGATCCACTCTCTTTCCCCTACTTTTAACATTACTCACGTTCATGCTGACGATTCCATGTTACATTATTCAGCTCACTTACCTTTCCCTCCTCCTTCTAAATCTTCTTACTCTTTCTCGTCCACAACTCACTTCCGATCGCAGTTCAGACTTACACATAATCACAGAATTGAAAAACATTAACCTACTAAGATCTGATAGTGTTAAAATAGTTTTCTTTATATATCTCATTACAATGTCCTTCCCTCCATGAAGGAATCCCCACATCACAAAGCCTAATTCTCAAAAGCCGCGGATGTTCTAAAGATGCTATAGTCACTTTTCTCTCGCGCAGCTCCTCATCTTTTAAGTCTATTCGTTCTGGGGTTGGTCTTTCTCTCTCTCTCTCTCTATAAAGCAGAGTATAATCAAAAAGCCATTCTTCTCCTCAGCTTTCCTGGCCTCACCTCGCTTCATCCATCCCACTCCGTGCGCAATAGTGTTTCTGTTCTTTCTTTCTGTTCTACAGTTATCATCTTGACCACTGTGTGACACTGTGTCCCCAGCCCAGAGTTTAGATCCGAAACCCCGCGTTTGGCTGTTGCTTCCCATATTTTCTCTGAAATCAGGTACTTCAGGAATGACTTGTATGATACCTCATTCCCTACAGTATCTATGCAGCTGGAGTTCTATTCCATCCTTTCAACTTTCCCTCTCCCTATGACCTACAAATTCCAGCGAAGCCACGTTAAATTTCTGGTTTCTTTCACCTGAGATCCTTTGAATAGGGCATGTTTTTCCCGTGCCACCTCGGTCACTATAGAAAGAAAAAAAGAAAAATAGATTAAAAGACTCTGTCTCTTACATAGGGAAAACAACATAACCATTGTGTTCCCAGCGAGCAGATGTGTAACCCTTCACGTAATGCCTCCGGTACCGCTATCTTTCCCAGTTAATTCCATACGGGGGTCGAGGAGAGAGAGAGAGAGAGAGAGAGAGAGAGAGAGAGAGAGAGAGAGAGAGAGAGAGAGAGAGAGAGAGAGAGAGAGAGAGAGAGAGAGAGAGAGATTACAGTCATATGTTCCCCTGATTTTGTTGTATTTTGCATTTCTTGTAATGTGTGGTTATATATTAAATTTTTCTCAGCAATTTTAGTTGTTCGTGTTGCCTACATGTCGTCAACAAAGTATATTACTTTCAATTTAATTTTTCTCGGATGATGACATCGACAGTAAGGAGTGATTGATACACTGTAGCATGATAAGGTTCAGGATGTGAACGTAATCAAGGTAAAGAATCATCTTGGTAATGAGATAAGTTGATTAATGAATGGATAAAAAGTCATTCCCTAAGATTTTCTTTTTTGAAAGGGTTGGAAGAACAATGGAGTTAATCATACAGGAACGATGATTACCCACTCGAGAGGAATTACACGTTCAGCAAATGAAAGATCGAATGAGATGACATGTGAGCACCAAAGATGGAAACTCTCTCTCTCTCTCTCTCTCTCTCTCTCTCTCTCTCTCTCTCTCTCTCTCTCTCTCTCTCTCTCTCTCTCTCTCTCTCTCTCTCTCTCTCTCTCATATATTCCTGCCAGGGTTATATAACCAGTGACAAAAGCGTAGTGACCCAGCATTTCAATGGCTGTCATTTTCCTTCATTGATCCATTCATATATATCAACTGAAAACACTTCATTTGCTCAACTCTTCGATTTTAAATTTTCCTGTTGTCAGCGCAATGTGCTAGCTCTACCAAATAGCACATTGTCATCGTAAGTGCTCGTTGGTAGGTACTCTCTCTCTCTCTCTCTCTCTCTCTCTCTCTCTCTCTCTCTCTCTCTCTCTCTCTCTCTCTCTCTCTCTCTATGTTAGGTAGCTGATGGTAGGCAGCCACCGACCAGGGAGATATATTACAGGTACTACCCTCTTGGGTATCGGACGGGTTAGTAGCGGCTGCAGTGAAACAGCACTTCAGTGGCTAAGGTAGTAGTCTTTTCTTTCTGTCTCATCCACACATGCCGCAGTCCTTCGCTCTACAAATATAGTCTCTCCGTCTCACACATAACAGCGGTCAACTAATAACTCTTACAGATATTTCTTCGTATCCTTCATACGGTGAGCGCTACGTGCTAGCCTTGGCCATAGCAAAATCTCTTCGTTATGACTAGTATGAAGGTAAGTTCTCTCTCTCTCTCTCTCTCTCTCTCTCTCTCTCTCTCTCTCTCTCTCTCTCTCTCTCTCTCTCTCTCTCTCTCTCTCTCTCTCTCTCTGACGAGTACATCATGTCCTTAAGAAGTGAGGACCAAACCGAATAGCCCACTCGCTTTCAGTGTTGAATAATCGACTAATTAGATACAAAAGCTTATTAGAAATATTCAAATATATATCGTTATAATACAGATTTACTGGGAGGAGTAAATGAAGTTGATGTCACACTAAGAGACTTCATAGGGTGTGAGTAACCTAATGATTCCATCAAGTAGTGTATGGACGGTGCCCCTCATACAGGACATTCAAAATTCAGTTTTCCACTACAATTTCACCAGCATCAAGTGCCTGTTTACCTATTTTCTTTTTTAAGTAACATTAAAGAAAAAGTTTGAAATGATGAAGACTGACTGATGTCTATATCACCTATCATCTCAAAAACATGATAGATTTAGAGGCAGAAAAGTCGCTTTTACTACAGTTAATGCTGTATTTCGAGACGCTCGGGGATGCTCGAATGCGCTTAACCAACCACGCCTAAGTTGACCAAGCGGATTCCGTAAGCTACCCTGTTCTGACCTACCTCACCTTTAGGATTTTCTTTTTCTAACCAAATCAAATCTAATCGATGGGTTCTTATAGGCACAGTCCAACTGGTGGATAGTACCATACTTTCATGGCAAAAGATTAGACTCGTCACAAAGGAGGCGAAGAAGATGAAAGGAAGCTGACCATGTGTAGCATAAGGGAAAAAATATCAGCATTAGCAAGATGAAAGGACGAGGGTCGCAAAAAAGCTTCCAAACTTGGAGGCAAAGAAAAACATGAACAATGGCGATTCAAAATGGAACATGTAACGGTGCACAGCGTTAGTAAACAATAATAGCGCAGGAAGAAACAAAAACAACTGTAAACAAGAAGGGTGCAAACAGTCATCTATCCAGAGGGTTTTATTATAGGACTCATTGCACTAAATGGCGACAGGGGACACGTCAGGAACGAAATATAACAAACGGCTTATATCGCACAGTAAGGTAACAGAAATAGCAAATGGTGACGGTGAAATGGGCACACCAAGCAGTGTAATAAATGGGGACAGAACGAACACAGGCACCAAGAATAATAAACAAAATTTACAGAGGACATTACAGCACAGATTAACCAAGAATTATTACAGGAAAAGGGGGGGGGGTGTATGTGAGGCCCAGAGGCGGGTTGTCAAAGAAGAAAGGATTTAATTGAAAGGAAAAACATGGAAAGGCAGGGACTCACCTTTGGCTGTAACAAGAAATTACACTAAAAGCTGCTGACAACAGGGGACGTGAACCCCAGGGCAGCGGATAATGACAGGCGGAGGACTGTGATGAAAGATGGTGTAGATGAGGGGAGATGACAAAAGCGGAACAGGGAAGGATATAATAAGGAGCTGGAAAGAACGGGGATATTGTAGCGGTGCAGAAATGAGTAAGTTATGAAGGCGCTTGAAGAAGTGAGGTATATTACAGTGATATAGTGAAAGTGGTGTTGGGAGTAAGATATATCATTATGGTACAGGAAAGGGTACGTATTGAAGGCAGTATGGCCAGTGAGGTATCGTTACTTGCGCACATATAGGAATGCAAAAGACGGCGTTATAGGAAATGAAGCATATAACAAAGTGTAATGAGGGTGCGGCTTTACAGGACTTCGCCTACTTGAGGCTATGAGGTAACACCGCGAGTGAAAAGTCAACTTTGGCGAAGCTGCATCACTGAAGTAGTCTCGCTGAACTCGCTCCAAAATAGTCTATCCTTTCCCCAAAAACTGTTTACAGTGCAGCCTTCAAGCCATACAAACTACCTACAGAAGTGCTCGTTATGTTTAATGATGTTGATGATAGTAACAACAAAGGCTATGATAATGATGATAATAATAATAACAATAAAGATGATAGTAATAATATTGATAATAATAATAATAACAATGATAATAGTAATGATAATAATAATGGTAATGATAATGATAATAATAATAATAATAATGACAACATTAATAATGATAATAATGACAACATTAATAATGATAATAATGGTAATAGCAATAATGATAGTAATGATGATAATATAATAATAAAGATAATAATAATGATAATAAAGATGATGATAACACTACTACTACTACTACTACTACTACTACTAATAATAATAATAATAATAATAATAATGATAATAATGATAATGATATTAATAATGATAATAATGATGATAGCAACAGTAATGATAAAATAATAATAATAATAATAATAATAATAATAATATTAATAATAATAATAATAATAATAATAATAATAATAATAATAATAGTAATAATAATAATAATGATAATAGTGATAATCTCCCCTATCCTTAGGGATAGGGGAGAAAGAATACTTCCCACGCATTCCCCACGAGTCGTATAAGGCGAGTAAAGGGGACGGGAGCGGGGTGGCTAGAAACCCTCCCCTCCTAGTATTTTAACCTTCTAAAAGGGGAAACAAAAGAAGGAGGCTCGTGGGGAGTGCTAATCCTCCTCGAAGGCTCAGATTGGGGTGTCTAAATGTGTGTGGATGTAGCCAAGATAAGAAAAAAAAAAAAGATATAGGTAGTATGTTTGAGGAAAGGAACCTGGATGTTTTGGTTCTGAGTGAAATGAAGCTCAAGGGTAAAGGGGAAGAGTGGTTTGGGAATGTCTTGGGAGTAAAGGCAAAGGTTGCTGAGAGGACAAGAGCAAAGGAAGGAATAGCACTACTCCTAAGACAGGAGTGGTGGGAGTATGTGATAGAGCGTAAGAAAGTAAACTCTTGATTCGCATAGGTAAAACTGAAGGTGGATGGAGAGAGATGGGTAATTATTGGTGCCTGTGCACCTGAGTATGAGAAGAAAGATCATGAGAGGCAAGTGTTTTGGAAGCAGCTGATCGAGTGTGTTAGCAGTTTTCATGCACGAGCCCGGGCTATAGTGATGAGTGATTTGAATACAAAGATGAGTAATCTGGCAGTTGAGGAAATGATTGAGGAAATACATGGGGTGTTCAGTGTTGTAATTGGAAATGGTAAAGAGCTTGTAGATTTGTTTGCTGAAAAAGGACTGGTAATTGGCAATACCTCGTAAAAAAGAGAGATATACATAAGTATACGTATGTAAGTAGGAGAGATGGCCAGAGAGCGTTATTGGATTGCGTGTTAATTGATAGGCGCGTGAATGAGAGACTTTTGAATGTTAACATGCTGAGAGCTGCAACTGGAGAGATGTCCGATCATTATCTTGTGGAGGTGAAGGTGAAGATTTGCAAAGGTTTTCAGAAAAGAAGAGAGAAAGTTGGAGTGAAGAGAATGGTAAGAGTAAGTGAGCTTCGTAACGAGATTGTGCGAGGAAGTACCAAGAGACTGAGTGCAAAATGGAAAAAGATGAGAGCAAAGGACGTAAGGGGAGAGGGGGAGGAATGGGATGTATGTAGGAAAGCAGTGATTGTTTGCGCAAAGATACTTGTGGCATGAGAAGCGTGGGAGGTGGGCAGATTAGAATTGGGAGTGAGTGGTGGGATGAAGAAGTAAGATTATTAGTGAAAGAGAAGAGAAAGGCATTTGGACGATTTTTGCTGGGATAATGCAAATGACTGGGAGATGCATGAAAGAAAGAGGCAGGAGGTCAAGAAAAGGTGCAAGATGTGAAAAAGAGGGCAAAAGAGAGTTGGGTTGAGAGAGTATCATTAAATTTTAGGAAGAATAGAACTGTGTTTTAAAAGGAGGTAAATAAAATGCGTAAGACAAGAAAACAAATGGGAACGTCACTGAAGTGGACTAATGGGTAGGTAATAGCAAGTAGTGATGATGGAGTGAGTATTTTGAAGGTTTGTTCAATGTGTTAGATGATAAAGTAGCAGAAATAGGATGATTTGGTCGAGGTGGTGTGCGAAGTGAAAGGATCAGGGAGAATGGTTTAGTAAACAGAAAAGTAGTGAAAGCTTTGCGGAAGATGAAAACCGGCAAGGCGGCTGATTTGGATTGTACTGCAGTGAAGTTTATTAAAAAAGGGGGTGACTGTGATACTGACTGGTTGGTGAGGATATTCAATGTATGTAAAGCTTATGGTAAAGTGCCTGAGGATTGGCAGAATACATGCATAGTACCATTGTACAAAGACACAGGGGATAAAAGTGAGTGTTCAAATTTCAGAGGCATAAGTTTGTTGAGCATTCCTGGTAAAGTATATGTGAGAGTAGTGATTGAGAGGGTGAAGGCATGTACAGCACATCAAATTGGGGAAGAACAATGTGGTTTCAGAAGTGATAAAGGATGTGTAGATCAGGTGTTTGCTTTGTAGAACGTATGTGAGAAATTCTTAGAAAAAGAATCGATTTGTATGTAGCAATTATTGATCTGGAGAAGGCATATGATATAGTTGATAGAGATGATTTGTGGAAGGTATTAAGAGTATATTGTGTGATGAGGCAAGTTGATGGAAGCAGTGAAAAGTTTTTATCGAGGACGTAATGCATGTGTACGAGTGGGAAAAGAGGAAAGTGACTGGTTCCCAGTGAATCTCGGTTTCCAGCAGGGGTTCGTGATGTCTCCATTATTGTTTAATCTGTTTGTGGAAGGGGTTGTTAGGGAGGTGAATGCAAGAGTTTTGGAGAGAGGGGCAAGTATGCAGTCTGTTGTGGATGAGAGGGCTAGGGAAGTGAGTCAGTTGTTGTTCGCTGTTGATACAGCGCTGGTGGTTGATTCGGGTGAGAAACTGCCGGAGCTGGTGACTGAGTTTGGTAAGCTGTGTGAAAGAAGAAAGCTGAGAGTGAATGGGAATAAGAGCAAAGTTATTAGGTACAGTAGGGTTGAGGGACAAGTCAATTGGAAGGTAAGTTTGAATGGAGGAAAAATAGAGGAAGTGAGGTGTCTTAAATATCTTGCAGTGGATCTAGCAGCGGATGGACGATGGAAGTGGAAGTGGGTCACAGGGTTCGGGGAGGGAGCGAAGGTTCTGGGAGCTTTGAAGAATTTGTGGAAGGCGAGAACGTTATCTCGCAAAGCAAAAATGGGAATATTTGAAAGAATTATGGTTCCAACAATGTTATATGGTTGGGAGGCGTGGGTTATAGATAGGGTTGTGTGGAAGAGGGTGATGTGTTAGAAATGAGATGTTTGAGGAAAATATGTGGTGTGAGGTGGTTTGCTCGAGTAAGTAATGAGATGGTAAGAGAGATGTGTGATAAGAAATGAGTGGTTGAGAGAGCAAAAGAGTGTGTATTGAAATGATTTGGTTGCAAGGAGAGAATGAGTGAGGAAAGATTGAGAAAGAATATATATATATGTATCAGAGGTGGAGGGAATGAGGAGAAGTGGGAGACCAAATTGGAGGTGGAAAGATGGAGTGAAAAAGATTTTGAGTGATCGGGGCCTGAACATGGAGGAGGGTGAACGGCGTGCATAGAATAGAGTGAATTGGAGTGATGTGGTATACCGGGGTCGACATGCTCTCAATGGATTGAACCAGGGGCCTGGATGTGGGAAGGGAGCTGTGATTTAGGTTTATTATACATAACAGCTAAAGACTGAGTGTGAGCAAATGTGTCCATTGATGTCTTTTCCTAGCGATATCTTGCGCGAGAGCCGGGATATGGGTGTCATTTCATATTTGACGGGGTGGCAATGAGAATGAATAAAGGCAGCAAGTATGAATTATGTACATGTGTATGTATGTATATGTCTGTGTATGTATATATATATATGTATACGTTCAAGTTTATAGGCATGTATATGTGCGTGTGTGGATGTGTATGTATATACATGTGTTTATGGGTTTCCTTGCGCTACCTCGCTAACGCAGGAAGCAGAAACAAAATGTAATAAATAGATAGATGAATATTTGATAATAATAATAGTAATGATTACAGTAATAATGATGACAATAATAATGATAATGATAATGATAATAATACTAACAATAATAACAATGATAATGATAATAACAATAATAATAATAGTAATGCTAATAATAATAATAATAATAATGATAATAATAATAATGATAATAATAATAATAATAATAATAGTAATATTAGTAATAATAATAATAATAATAATAATAATAATAATAATAATAATAATAATAATAATAATAATAATAATAATAATAATAATAATAATAACAATAATAATGATAATAATCATGATAATAATAATAATAGTAATAATAATAATTATATTTTTTCTTATTTTGTTTTGTCGCTGTCTCCCGCGTTAGCGAGGTAGCGCAAGGAAACAGACGAATTAATTGCCCAACCAGCACACATACACATGTATATATATATATGTCCACACACGCACAATATACATACCTATACATCTCAATGTACCCATATATATACACACACAGACATATACATATATGAGTATGTACATAATTCATACTGTCTGCCTTTATTTGTTCCCATCGCCACCTCGTCACACATGGAATAACAACCCCCTCCCCCCTCATGTGCGCGAGGTAGCGCTAGGAAAGACACTAAAGGCCCCATTCGGTCAAACTCAGTCTCTAGCTGTCATGTAATAATGCACCGAAACCACAGCTCCCTTTCCACATCCAGGCCCCACACACTTTGCACGGTTTACCCCAGACGCGTCACATGCCCTGGTTCAATCCATTGACAGTACGTCGACCCCGGTATACCACATCGTTCCAATTCACTCTATTCCTTGCACGCCTTTCACCCTCCTGCATGTTCAGGCCCCGATCACTCAAAATCTTTTTCACTCCATCTTTCCACCTCCAATTTGGTCTCCCACTTCTCCGCGTTCCCTCCACCTCTGACACATATATCCTCTTGGTCAATCTTTCCCCACTCATTCTCTCCAGGTGACCAAACCATTTCAAAACACCCTCTTCTGCTCTCTCAACCACACTCTTTTTATTTCCACACATCTCTCTCACCCTTATATTACTTACTCGATCAAACCACATCACACCACATATTGTCCTCAAACATCTCATTTCCAGCACATTCACCCTCCTGCGCACAACTCTATCTATAGCCCACGCCTCGCAACCATAAAACATTGTTGGAACCACTATTCCTTCAAACATACCCATTTTTGCTTTCCGAGATAATGTTCTCGACTTCCAAACATTCTTCAAGGCTCCCAGAATTTTCGCCCCCTCCCCCACCCTATGATTCACTTCCGCTTCCATGGTTCCATCCGCTGCCAGATCCAGTCCCAGATATCTAAAACACTTCACTTCCTCCAGCCTTTCTCCATTCAAACTTACCTCCCAATTGACTTGACCCTCAACCCTACTGTACCTAATAACCTTGCTCTTATTCACATTTACTCTTAACTTTCTTCTTCCACACACTTTACCAAACTCAGTCACCAGCTTCTGCAGTTTCTCACATGAATCAGCCATCAGCGCTGTATCATCAGCAAACAACAACTGACTCACTTCCCAAGCTCTCTCATCCACAACAGACTTCATACTTGCCCCTCTTTCCAAAACTCTTGCATTCACCTCCCTAACAACCCCATCCATAAACAAATTAAACAACCATGGAGACATCACACACCCCTGCCGCAAACCTACATTCACTGAGAGCCAATCACTTTCCTCTCCTCCTACACGTACACATGCCTTACATCCTCGATAAAAGCTTTTCACTGCTTCTAACAACTTGCCTCCCACACCATATATTCTTAAAACATTCCACAGAGCATCTCTATCAACTCTATCATATGCCTTCTCCAGATCCATAAATGCTACATACAAATCCATTTGTTTTTCTAAGTATTTCTCGCATACATTCTTTAAAGCAAACACCTGATCCACACATCCTCTACCACTTCTGAAACCACACTGCTATTCCCCAATCTGATGCTCTATACATGCCTTCACCCTCTCAATCAATACCCTTACATATGATTCACCAGAAATACTCAACAAACTGTAATTTGAGCACTCACTCTTATCCCCTTTGCCTTTGTACAATGGCACTATGCAAGCATTCCTCCAATCCTCAGGCACCTCGCCATGAATCAGACATACATTAAATAACCTTACCAACCAGTCAACAATACAGTCACCCCCTTTTTTAATAGATCCCACTGCAATACCATCCAAACCTGCTGCTTTGCCGGCTTTCATCTTCCGTAAAGCTTTTACTACCTCTTCTCCATTTACCAAATCATTTTCCCTAACCCTCTCACTTTGCACACCACTTCGACGAAGACACCCCATATCTGCCACTCTATCATCAAACACATTCAACAAACCTTCAAAATACTCACTCCATCTCCTTCTCACATCACCACTACTTGTTATCACCTCCCCATTAGCACCCTTCACTGAAGTTCCCATTTGCTCCCTTGTCTTACGCACTTTATTTACCTCCTTCCAAAACATCTTTTTATCCTCCCTGAAATTTAATGATACTCTCACCCCAACTCTCTTTTGCCCTCTTTTTCACTTCTTGCACCTTTCTCTTGACCTCCTGCCTCTTTCTTTTATACCTCTCCCACTCATTTGCATTTTTTCCCTGCAAAAATCGTCCAAATTCCTCTCTCTTCTCTTTCACTAATAATCTTACTTCTTCATCCCACCACTCACTACCTTTTCTAATCAACCCACCTCCCACGCTTCTCATGCCACAAGCATCTTTTGCGCAAGCCATCACTGCTTCCCTAAATACATCCCATTCCTCTCCCACTCCCCTTACCTCCTTTGTTCTCACCGTTTTCCATTCTGTACTCAGTCTCTCCTGGTACTTCCTCACACAAGTCTCCTTCCCAAGCTCACTTACTCTCACCAATCTCTTCACCCCAACATTCTCTCTTCTTTTCTGAAAACCCCCACAAAGCCTCACCTTCGCCTCCACATGATAATGATCAGACATCCCTCCAGTTGCAGCTCTCAGCACATTAACATCCAAAAGTCTCTCTTTCGCGCGCCTATCAATTAACACGTAATCCAATAACGCTCTCTGGCCATCTCTTCTACTTACATACGTATACTTACGAATATCTCGCTTTTTAAACCAGGTATATAATAATAATTATATTAATAATAATAATAATAATAATAATAATAATAATAATAATAATAATAATGATAATAATAATAATAATAATAATAATAATAATAATAATGATAATAATAATTATAATGATAATAATAATGATTATGATAATAATAATAATGATAATAATTATGATATAGATAGTAATACTAATAATAATGATCATATTATTATCACCATTCTCATTATTTTTATTATCCTTATTATTATGGTTATTATTATCAACATTATTGTTATTATTATTATTATTATTATTATTATTATTATTATTATTATTATTATTATTATTATTATCATTATTATTATTATCATTATTATTATTATTATTATCATCATTATAATCATTGTTATTATTATCATTATCATTATTATCCTTATGATTATTTAGAAAATGATATTAGAAATAATAATAATAATGATAATAAAGATACTAATAATGACAATAATGATAACATTGATGTCAATTATAATAATAATGATAATAGTATTGATAATACTGATAATTTTGATGATATTGATATTATTGATAATGATAGTAGTAAAACTAATAATAATAATAATAATTTTAGTAATGATAATAATAATAATGATAATAGATTTTTTTTTTTTTTTAAACCATTCGCCATTTCCCGCATTAGCGAGGTAGCGCTAAGAACAAAGGACTGGGCCTTTTTTGGAATATCCTCACCTGGCCCCACTCTGTTCCTTCTTTTGGAAAATTTAAAAAAAAAACGAGAGGGGAGGAATTTAACAATAATAACAATAATAATGATAATAACAATAATGATGATAACGTTGGTGTAAAAATAAGATATATAATTACGATGATGCAGTGGAATTTACATTATATTGGCTGTGTGGTATGTAAATGGTACGGAACAAAAGTAATGTAAAGATTGAGGTTTACTGAGAATAGCATAGAAAACGTGGCATAGGCGGTAATTATAAATATTATGGATCAAAAACTGTTTCTGTTGAAAAAGTCATAGGAAAGGTGTTATATAGAAGAAGCGTAAAGAAGACATGGAATAAAGATAACTCACGGAAGATGATGATATAAACCCAAGTAATGGAGACAAGTCTAAAAGCAGTATCGAGGAATGATTATAGATGCTGGGCTAAAGGCTTGGCAGAAGCCAGGTTAAGAAACGAATATCATAAGAGTGATGTAGAGCGAGTCCTAGTGAGAACGACAAGAGTCTGGGTACATACTGAAGCCAAAAAAAGATGAAGAGAATCGAACGGCGCTCCCGAAAGGTGATACATTAAAATTATATGCAGAAATATATTATACATATATACATATATATAAATATATATATATATATATATATATATATATATATATATATATATATATATATATATATATATATATAAATATATATATATATATATATAGATATATATATCTTTTTTTTTTTTGCTTTGTCGCTGTCTCCCGCGTTTGCGAGGTAGCGCAAGGAAACAGAAGAAAGAAATGGCCGAACCCACCCCATACACAGTATATACATATGTCCACACACGCAAATATACATACCTACACAGCTGTCCATAGTTTACCCCAGACGCTTTACATGCCCTGATTCAATCCACTGACAGCACGTCAACCCCGGTATACCACATCGATCCAATTCACTCTATTCCTTGCCCTTCTTTCACCCTCCTGCATGTTCAGGCCCCGATCACACAAAATCTTTTTCACTCCATCTTTCCACCTCCAATTTGGTCTCCCACTTCTCCTCGTTCCCTCCAACTCCGACACATATATCCTCTTGGTCAATCTTTCCTCACTCATTCTCTCCATGTGCCCAAACCATTTCAAAACACCCTCTTCTGCTCTCTCAACCACGCTCTTTTTATTTCCACACATCTCTCTTACCCTTACGTTACTTACTCGATCAAACCACCTCACACCACACATTGCCCTCAAACATCCCATTTCCAGCAAATCCATCCTCCTGCGCACAACTCTATCCAACGCCTCGCAACCATACAACATTGTTGGAACCACTTTTCCTTCAAACATACCCATTTTTGCTTTCCGAGATGATGTTCTCGACTTCCACACATTCTTCAAGGCTACCAGAATTTTCGCCCCCTCCCCCACCCTATGATCCACTTCCGCTTCCATGGTTCCATCCGCTGCCAGATCCAATTCCAGATATCTAAAACACTTTACTTCCTCCAGTTTTTCTCCATTCAAACTTACCTCCCAATTGACTTGACCCTCAAGCCTACTGTACCTAATAACCTTGCTCTTATTCACATTTACCCTTAACTTTCTTCTTTCACACACTTTACCAAACTCAGTCACCAGCATCTGCAGTTTCTCACATGAATCAGCCACCAGCGCTGTATCATCAGCGAACAACAACTGACTATCCTCCCAAGCTCTCCCATCCCCAACAGACTTCATGCTTGCCCCTCTTTCCATAACTCTTGCATTCACCTCCCTAACAACCCCATCCATAAACAAATTAAACAACCATGGAGACATCACCCACCTATGCCGCAAACCTACATTCACTGAGAACCAATCACTTTCCTCTCTTCCTACACGTACACATGCCTTACATCCTCGATAAAAACTTTTCACTGCTTCTAACAACTTGCCTCCCACACCATATATTCTTAATACCTTCCAGAGAGCATCTCTATCAACTCTATCATATGCCTTCTCCAGATCCATAAATGCTACATACAAATACATTTGCTTTTCTAAGTATTTCTCACATACATTCTTGAAAGCAAACATATGATCCACACATCCTCTACCACTTCTGAAACCACACTGCTCTTCCCCAATCTCATGCTCTATACATGACTTCACCCTCTCAATCAATATCCTCCCATATAATTTACCAGGAATACTGAACAAACTTATAACTCTGTAATTTGAGCACTCACTCTTATCACCTTTGCCTTTGTACAATGGCGCTATGCAAGCATTCCTCCAATCCTCAGGCACCTCGCCATGAATCGACATACATTAAATAACCTTACCAACCAGTCAACAATACAGTCACCCCCTTTTTTAATAGATCCCACTGCAATACCATCCAAACCTGCTGCTTTGCCGGCTTTCATCTTCCGTAAAGCTTTTACTACCTCTTCTCCATTTACCAAATCATTTTCCCTAACCCTCTCACTTTGCACACCACCTCGACCAAGACACGCCATATCTGCCACTCTATCATCAAACACATTCAACAAACCTTCAAAATACTCACTCCATCTCCTTCTCACATCACCACTACTTGTTATCACCTCCCCATTAGCACCCTTCACTGAAGTTCCCATTTGCTCCTTTGTCTTACGCACTTTATTTACCTCCTTCCAAAACATCTTTTTATCCTCCCTGAAATTTAATGATACTATCACCCAACTCTCTTTTGCCTCTTTTTCACTTCTTGCACCTTTCTCTTGACCTCCTGCCTCTTTCTTTTATACCTCTCCCACTCATTTGCATTTTTTCCCTGCAAAAATCGTCCAAATTCCTCTCTCTTCTCTTTCACTAATAATCTTACTTCTTCATCCCACCACTCACTACCTTTTCTAATCAACCCACCTCCCACGCTTCTCATGCCACAAGCATCTTTTGCGCAAGCCATCACTGCTTCCCTAAATACATCCCATTCCTCTCCCACTCCCCTTACCTCCTTTGTTCTCCCCGTTTTCCATTCTGTACTCAGTCTCTCCTGGTACTTCCTCACACAAGTCTCCTTCCCAAGCTCACTTACTCTCACCAATCTCTTCACCCCAACATTCTCTCTTCTTTTCTGAAAACCCCACAAATGCTCACCTTCGCCTCCACATGATAATGATCAGACATCCCTCCAGTTGCAGCTCTCAGCACATTAACATCCAAAAGTCTCTCTTTCGCGCGCCTATCAATTAACACGTAATCCAATAACGCTCTCTGGCCATCTCTTCTACTTACATACGTATACTTATCGAATATCTCGCTTTTTAAACCAGGTATATAATAATAATTAATTAATAATAATAATAATAATAATAATAATAATAATAATATAATAATAAATAATAATAATAATAATAATATAATAATAATAATGATAATAATAATTATAATGATAATAATAATGATTATGATAATAATAATAATGATAATAATTATGATATAGATAGTAATACTAATAATAATGATCATATTATTATCACATTCTCATTTTTTTATTATCCTTATTATTATGGTTATTATTATCAACATTATTGTTATTATTATTATTATTATTATATTATTATTATTATTATTATTATTATTATTATTATTATTATTATTATTCATTATTATTATTATATTATCTCATTATAATCATTGTTATTATTATCATTATCATTATTATCCTTATGATTATTTAGAAAATGATATTAGAAATAATAATAATAATGATAATAAAGATACTAATAATGACAATAATGATAACATTGATGTCAATTATAATAAAATGATAATAGTATTGATAATACTGATAATTTTGATGATATTGATATTATTGATAATGATAGTAGTAAAACTAATAATAATAATAATAATTTTAGTAATGATAATAATAATAATGATAATAGATTTTTTTTTTTTTTAAACCATTCGCCATTTCCCGCATTAGCGAGGTAGCGCTAAGAACAAAGGACTGGGCCTTTTTTGGAATATCCTCACCTGGCCCCACTCTGTTCCTTCTTTTGGAAAATTTAAAAAAAAAACGAGAGGGGAGGAATTTAACAATAATAACAATAATAATGATAATAACAATAATGATGATAACGTTGGTGTAAAAATAAGATATATAATTACGATGATGCAGTGGAATTTACATTATATTGGCTGTGTGGTATGTAAATGGTACGGAACAAAAGTAATGTAAAGATTGAGGTTTACTGAGAATAGCATAGAAAACGTGGCATAGGCGGTAATTATAAATATTATGGATCAAAAACTGTTTCTGTTGAAAAAGTCATAGGAAAGGTGTTATATAGAAGAAGCGTAAAGAAGACATGGAATAAAGATAACTCACGGAAGATGATGATATAAACCCAAGTAATGGAGACAAGTCTAAAAGCAGTATCGAGGAATGATTATAGATGCTGGGCTAAAGGCTTGGCAGAAGCCAGGTTAAGAAACGAATATCATAAGAGTGATGTAGAGCGAGTCCTAGTGAGAACGACAAGAGTCTGGGTACATACTGAAGCCAAAAAAAGATGAAGAGAATCGAACGGCGCTCCCGAAAGGTGATACATTAAAATTATATGCAGAAATATATTATACATATATACATATATATAAATATATATATATATATATATATATATATATATATATATATATATATATTATATATATATAATATATAAATATATATATATATATATATAGATATATATATCTTTTTTTTTTTTTGCTTTGTCGCTGTCTCCCGCGTTTGCGAGGTAGCGCAAGGAAACAGAAGAAAGAAATGGCCGAACCCACCCCATACACAGTATATACATATGTCCACACACGCAAATATACATACCTACACAGCTGTCCATAGTTTACCCCAGACGCTTTACATGCCCTGATTCAATCCACTGACAGCACGTCAACCCCGGTATACCACATCGATCCAATTCACTCTATTCCTTGCCCTTCTTTCACCCTCCTGCATGTTCAGGCCCCGATCACACAAAATCTTTTTCACTCCATCTTTCCACCTCCAATTTGGTCTCCCACTTCTCCTCGTTCCCTCCAACTCCGACACATATATCCTCTTGGTCAATCTTTCCTCACTCATTCTCTCCATGTGCCCAAACCATTTCAAAACACCCTCTTCTGCTCTCTCAACCACGCTCTTTTTATTTCCACACATCTCTCTTACCCTTACGTTACTTACTCGATCAAACCACCTCACACCACACATTGCCCTCAAACATCCCATTTCCAGCAAATCCATCCTCCTGCGCACAACTCTATCCATAGCCCACGCCTCGCAACCATACAACATTGTTGGAACCACTTTTCCTTCAAACATACCCATTTTTGCTTTCCGAGATGATGTTCTCGACTTCCACACATTCTTCAAGGCTACCAGAATTTTCGCCCCCTCCCCCACCCTATGATCCACTTCCGCTTCCATGGTTCCATCCGCTGCCAGATCCAATTCCAGATATCTAAAACACTTTACTTCCTCCAGTTTTTCTCCATTCAAACTTACCTCCCAATTGACTTGACCCTCAAGCCTACTGTACCTAATAACCTTGCTCTTATTCACATTTACCCTTAACTTTCTTCTTTCACACACTTTACCAAACTCAGTCACCAGCATCTGCAGTTTCTCACATGAATCAGCCACCAGCGCTGTATCATCAGCGAACAACAACTGACTATCCTCCCAAGCTCTCCATCCCCAACAGACTTCATGCTTGCCCCTCTTTCCATAACTCTTGCATTCACCTCCCTAACAACCCCATCCATAAACAAATTAAACAACCATGGAGACATCACCCACCTATGCCGCAAACCTACATTCACTGAGAACCAATCACTTTCCTCTCTTCCTACACGTACACATGCCTTACATCCTCGATAAAAACTTTTCACTGCTTCTAACAACTTGCCTCCCACACCATATATTCTTAATACCTTCCAGAGAGCATCTCTATCAACTCTATCATATGCCTTCTCCAGATCCATAATGCTACATACAAATACATTTGCTTTTCTAAGTATTTCTCACATACATTCTTGAAAGCAAACATATGATCCACACATCCTCTACCACTTCTGAAACCACACTGCTCTTCCCCAATCTCATGCTCTATACATGACTTCACCCTCTCAATCAATATCCTCCCATATAATTTACCAGGAATACTGAACAAACTTATAACTCTGTAATTTGAGCACTCACTCTTATCACCTTTGCCTTTGTACAATGGCGCTATGCACGCATTCCGCCAATCCTCATGCACCTCACCATGAGTCATACATACATTAAATAACCTTACCAACCAGTCAATAATACAGTCACCCCCTTTTTTAATAGATTCCACTGCAATACCATCCAAACCTGCTGCCTTGCCGGCTTTCATCTTACGCAAAGATTTTACTACCTCTTCTCTGTTTACCAAATCATTTTCCCAAACCCTCTCACTTTGCACACCACCTCGACCAAAGCATCCTATATCTGCCACTCTATCATCATATATATATATATATATATATATATATATATATATATATATATATATATATATATATATATATATATATATATATATTTTTTTTTTTTTTTTTTTTTTTTTTATAATTTGTCGCTGTCTCCCGCGTTTGCGAGGTAGCGCAAGGAAACAGACGAAAGAAAAGGCCCCCCCCCCATAAACATGTACATAAGTCCACACACGCAAATATACATACCTACACAGCTTTCCATGGTTTACCCCAGACGCTTCACATGCCTTGATTCAATCCATTGACAGCACGTCAACCCCTGTATACCACATCGCTCCAATTCACTCTATTCTTTGCCCTCCTTTCACCCTCCTGCATGTTCAGGCCCCGATCACACAAAATCTTTTTCACTCCATCTTTCCACCTCCAATTTGGTCTCCCTCTTCTCCTCGTTCCCTCCACCTCCGACACATATATCCTCTTGGTCAATCTTTCCTCACTCATTCTCTCCATGTGCCCAAACCATTTCAAAACACCCTCTTCTGCTCTCTCACCCACGCTCTTTTTATTTCCACACATCTCTCTTACCCTTACGTTACTTACTCGATCAAACCACCTCACACCACACATTGTCCTCAAACATCTCATTTCCAGCACATCCATCCTCCTGCGCTCATCTCTATCCATAGCCCACGCCTCGCAACCATACAACACCCTCTTCTGCTCTCTCAACCACGCTCTTTTTATTTCCACACATCTCTCTTACCCTTACGTTACTTACTCGATCAAACCACCTCACACCACACATTGTCCTCAAACATCTCATTTCCAGCACATCCATCCTCCTGCGCACATCTCTATCCATAGCCCACGCCTCGCAACCATACAACATTGTTGGAACCACTATTCCTTCAAACATACCCATTTTTGCTTTCCGAGATAATGTTCTCGACTTCCACACATTTTTCAAGGCTCCCAAAATTTTTTCGCCCCCTCCCCCACCCTATGATCCACTTCCGCTTCCATGGTTCCATCCGCTGACAGATCCACTCCCAGATATCTAAAACACTTCACTTCCTCCAGTTTTTCTCCATTCAAACTCACCTCCCAATTGACTTGACCCTCACCCCTACTGTACCTAATAACCTTGCTCTTATTCACATTTACTCTTAACTTTCTTCTTCCACACACTTTACCAAACTCAGTCACCAGCTTCTGCAGTTTCTCACATGAATCAGCCACCAGCGGTGTATCATCAGCGAACAACAACTGACTCACTTCCCAAGCTCTCTCATCCCCAACAGACTTCATACTTGCCCCTCTTTCCAAAACTCTTGCATTTACCTCCCTAACAACCCCATCCATAAACAAATTAAACAACCATGGAGACATCACACACCCCTGCCGCAAACCTACATTCACTGAGAACCAATCACTTTCCTCTCTTCCTACACGTACACATGCCTTACATCCTCGATAAAAACTTTTCACTGCTTCTAACAACTTGCCTCCCACACCATATATTCTTAATACCTTCCACAGAGCATCTCTATCAACTCTATCATATGCCTTCTCCAGATCCATAAATGCTACATACAAATCCATTTGCTTTTCTAAGTATTTCTCACATACATTCTTCAAAGCAAACACCTGATCCACACATCCTCTACCACTTCTGAAACCGCACTGCTCTTCCCCAATCTGATGCTCTGTACATGCCTTCACCCTCTCAATCAATACCCTCCCATATAATTTACCAGGAATACTCAACAAACTTATACCTCTGTAATTTGAGCACTCACTCTTGTCCCCTTTGCCTTTGTACAATGGTACTATGCACGCATTCCGCCAATCCTCAGGCACCTCACCATGAGTCATACATACATTAAATAACCTTACCAACCAGTCAACAACACAGTCACCACCTTTTTTAATAAATATATATATATATATATATATATATATATATATATATATATATATATATATATATATATATATATATATATATATATATAAATATGTAAATATATATATATATATATATATATATATATATATATATATATATATATATATATATATATATATATATATATATATATATATATATATATATATATATATATTATCCCTGGGGATAGGGGATTACGAATACTTCCCAAGTATTCCCTGCGTGTCGTAGAAGGCGACTAAAAGGGGGAAGAGCGGGGGGCTGGAAATCCTCCCCTCTCGTTTTTTTTTTTAATTTTCCAAAAGAAGGAACAGACGGGGCCAGGTGAGGATATTCCAAGAAAGGCCCAGTCCTCTGTTCTTAACGCTACCTCGCTAACGCGGGAAATGGCAAATAGTTTAAAAGAAAGAAAAATATATATATATGCATATATATATATATATATATATATATATATATATATATATATATATATATATATATATATATATATATATATATATATATATATCCCTGGGGATTGGGGATTAAGAATACATCCCACGTATTCCCTGCGTGTCGTAGAAGGCGACTAAAAGGGGAGGGAGCGGGGGGCTGGAAATCCTCCCCTCTCTCTTTTTTTTTTTTTTTTTTTTTCCAAAAGAAGGAACAGAGGGGGCCAGGTGAGGATATTCCAAAAAAGGCCCAGTCCTCTGTTCTTAATGCTACCTCGCTATCGCGGGAAATGGCGAATAGTATGAAAAAAAAAAAAAAAAAAAAAAATATATATATATATATATATATATATATATATATATATATATATATATATATATATATATATATATATATACTATCCCTGGGGATAGGGGAGAAAGAATACTTCCCACGTATTCCCTGCGTGTCGTAGAAGGCGACTAAAAGGGGAGGGAGCGGGTGGCTGGAAATCCTCCCCTTTCTTTTTTTTTTTTTTTCATTTTCCAAAAGAAGCAACAGAGAAGGGGGTCAGGTGAGGATATTCCCTCTAAGGCCCAGTTCTCTGCTCTTAGTGCAACCTCGCTAACGCGGAAAATAGCAAATAGTATGAAAAAAAAAAAAAATATATATATATATATATATATGTATATATATATATATATATATATATATATATATATATATATATATATATATATATATATATATATATATATATATATATATATATATATACATATATATATATGCATATACATATATATATATATATATATATATATATATATATATATATATATATATATATATATATATATATATATATATATATATATATATATATATATATATATATATATATATATATATATATATATATATATATATATATATATATATATATATATATATATATATATATATATATATATATATATATATATATATATATATATATATATATATATATATATATATATATATATATATATATATATATATATATATATATATATATA
Source organism: Panulirus ornatus (assembly GCF_036320965.1). Lineage (NCBI taxonomy): Eukaryota > Metazoa > Arthropoda > Malacostraca > Decapoda > Palinuridae > Panulirus > Panulirus ornatus. The sequence continues at coordinate 47,910,417 of NC_092238.1, read as the reverse complement.
TATATATATATATATATATATATATATATATATATATATATATATATGGGGTGCCTAAATGTGTGTGGATGTAACCAAGATGTGAAAAAAGGAGAGAGAGGTAGTATGTTTGAGGAAAGGAACCTGGATGTTTTGGCTCTGAGCGAAACGAAGCTCAAGGGTAAAGGGGAAGAGTGGTTTGGAAATGTCTGGGGAGTGAAGTCAGGGGTTAGTGAGAGGACAAGAGCAAGGGAAGGAGTAGCAATACTCCTGAAACAGGAGTTGTGGGAGCATGTGATAGAATGTAAGAAAGTAAATTCTCGATTAATATGGGTAAAATTGAAAGTTGATGGAGAGAGGTGGGTGATTATTGGTGCATATGCACCTGGGCATGAGAAGAAAGATCATGAGAGGCAAGTGTTTTGGGAGCAGCTGAATGAGTGTGTTAGCGGTTTTGATGCACGAGACCGGGTTATAGTGATGGGTGATTTGAATGCAAAGGTGAGTAATGTGGCAGTTGAGGGAATAATTGGTATGCATGGGGTGTTCAGTGTTGTAAATGGAAATGGTGAAGAGCTTGTAGATTTATGTGCTGAAAAAGGACTGATGATTGGGAATACCTGGTTTAAAAAGCGAGATATACATAAGTATACTTATGTAAGTAGGAGAGATGGCCAGAGAGCGTTATTGGATTACGTGTTAATTGACAGGCGTGCGAAAGAGAGACTTTTGGATGTTAATGTGCTGAGAGGTGCAACTGGAGGGATGTCTGATCATTATCTTGTGGAGGCTAAGGTGAAGATTAGTATGGGTTTTCAGAAAAGAGGAGTGAATGTTGGGGTGAAGAAGGTGGTGAGAGTAAGTGAGCTTGGGAAGGAGACCTGTGTGGGGAAGTACCAGGAGAGACTGTGTACAGAATGGAAAAAGGTGAGAACAATGGAAGTAAGGGGAGTGGGGGAGGAATGGGATGTATTTAGGGAATCAGTGATGGATTGCGCAAAAGATGCTTGTGGCATGAGAAGAGTGGGAGGTGGGCTGTTTAGAAAGGGTAGTGAGTGGTGGGATGAAGAAGTAAGAGTATTAGTGAAAGAGAAGAGAGAGGCATTTGGACGATTTTTGCAGGGAAAAAATGCAATTGAGTGGGAGAAGTATAAAAGAAAGAGACAGGAGGTCAAGAGAAAGGTGCAAGAGGTGAAAGAAAGGGCAAATGAGAGTTGGGGTGAGAGACTATCAGTAAATTTTAGGGAGAATAAAAAGATGTTCTGGAAGGAGGTAAATAGGGTGCGTAAGACAAGGGAGCAAATGGGAACTTCAGTGAAGGGCGTAAATGGGGAGGTGATAACAAGTAGCGGTGATGTGAGAAGGAGATGGAATGAGTATTTTGAAGGTTTGTTGAATGTGTCTGATGACAGAGTGGCAGATATAGGGTGTTTTGGTCGAGGTGGTGTGCAAAGTGAGAGGGTTAGGGAAAATGATTTGGTAAACAGAGAAGAGGTAGTAAAAGCTTTGCGGAAGATGAAAGCCGGCAAGGCAGCAGGTTTGGATGGTATTGCAGTGGAATTTATTAAAAAAGGGGGTGACTGTATTGTTGACTGGTTGGTAAGGTTATTTAATGTATGTATGACTCATGGTGAGGTGCCTGAGGATTGGCGAAATGCGTGCATAGTGCCATTGTACAAAGGCAAAGGGGATAAGAGTGAGTGCTCAAATTACAGAGGTATAAGTTTGTTGAGTATTCCTGGTAAATTATATGGGAGGGTATTGATTGAGAGGGTGAAGGCATGTACAGAGCATCAGATTGGGGAAGAGCAGTGCGGTTTCAGAAGTGGTAGAGGATGTGTGGATCAGGTGTTTGCTTTGAAGAATGTATGTGAGAAATACTTAGAAAAGCAAATGGATTTGTATGTAGCATTTATGGATCTGGAGAAGGCATATGATAGAGTTGATAGAGATGCTCTGTGGAAGGTATTAAGAATATATGGTGTGGGAGGCAAGTTGTTAGAAGCAGTGAAAAGTTTTTATCGAGGATGTAAGGCATGTGTACGTGTAGGAAGAGAGGAAAGTGATTGGTTCTCAGTGAATGTAGGTTTGCGGCAGGGGTGTGTGATGTCTCCATGGTTGTTTAATTTGTTTATGGATGGGGTTGTTAGGGAGGTAAATGCAAGAGTCCTGGAAAGAGGGGCAAGTATGAAGTCTGTTGGGGATGAGAGAGCTTGGGAAGTGAGTCAGTTGTTGTTCGCTGATGATACAGCGCTGGTGGCTGATTCATGTGAGAAACTGCAGAAGCTGGTGACTGAGTTTGGTAAAGTGTGTGGAAGAAGAAAGTTAAGAGTAAATGTGAATAAGAGCAAGGTTATTAGGTACAGTAGGGGTGAGGGTCAAGTCAATTGGGAGGTGAGTTTGAATGGAGAAAAACTGGAGGAAGTGAAGTGTTTTAGATATCTGGGAGTGGATCTGTCAGCGGATGGAACCATGGAAGCGGAAGTGGATCATAGGGTGGGGGAGGGGGCGAAAATTTTGGGAGCCTTGAAAAATGTGTGGAAGTCGAGAACATTATCTCGGAAAGCAAAAATGGGTATGTTTGAAGGAATAGTGGTACCAACAATGTTGTATGGTTGCGAGGCGTGGGCTCTGGATAGAGATGTGCGCAGGAGGATGGATGTGCTGGAAATGAGATGTTTGAGGAAAATGTGTGGTGTGAGGTGGTTTGATCGAGTAAGTAACGTAAGGGTAAGAGAGATGTGTGGAAATAAAAAGAGCGTGGTTGAGAGAGCAGAAGAGGGTGTTTTGAAATGGTTTGGGCACATGGAGAGAATGAGTGAGGAAAGATTGACCAAGAGGATATATGTGTCGGAGGTGGAGGGAACGAGGAGAAGAGGGAGACCAAATTGGAGGTGGAAAGATGGAGTGAAAAAGATTTTGTGTGATCGGGGCCTGAACATGCAGGAGGGTGAAAGGAGGGCAAGGAATAGAGTGAATTGGAGCGATGTGGTATACAGGGGTTGACGTGCTGTCAGTGGATTGAATCAAGGCATGTGAAGCGTCTGGGGTAAACCATGGAAAGCTGTGTAGGTATGTATATTTGCGTGTGTGGACGTGTGTATGTACATGTGTATGGGGGGGGGGGTGGGCCATTTCTTTCGTCTGTTTCCTTGCGCTACCTCGCAAACGCGGGAGACAGCGACAAAGTATAAAAAAAAAAAAAAAAAAAAAAAAAAAAAAAAAAAAAATATATATATATATATATATATATATATATATATATATATATATATATATATATATATATATATATTCATATATATATATATATATATATATATATATATATATATATATATATATATATATATATATATATTTATATATATATATATATATTGAACCATTATGTGACATTCTTTTTTTTCATTCATTTCAATCTAAAAGTTTGTTTTCTAAATTGTTTCTTACATTTTTCATATGTATATATATGTATGTGTGTGTGTGTGTGTGTATGTGCGTATGTGTGTGTATGTGTGTGTGTGTGTATATGTGTATATATATGTATATTATCCCTGGGGATAGGGGTGAAAGAATATATCCCACGTATTCCTCGCGTGTCGTAGAAAGCGACTAGAGGGGACGGGAGCGGGGGGCCGGAAATCCTCCCCTCCTTGTATTAACTTTCTAAAATGGGAAACAGAAGAAGGAGTCACGCGGGGAGTGATCATCCTCCTCGAAGGCTCAGAGTGGGGTGCCTAAATGTGTGTGGATGTAACCAAGATGTGAAAAAAGGAGAGATAGGTAGTATGTTTGAGGAAAGGAACCTGGATGTTTTGGCTCTGAGTGAAACGAAGCTCAAGGGTAAAGGGGAAGAGTGGTTTGGAAATGTCTGGGGAGTGAAGTCAGGGGTTAGTGAGAGGACAAGAGCAAGGGAAGGAGTAGCAATACTCCTGAAACAGGAGTTGTGAGAGTATGTGATAGAATGTAAGAAAGTAAATTCTCGATTAATATGGGTAAAATTGAAAGTTGATGGAGAGAGGTGGGTGATTATTGGTGCATATGCACCTGGGCATGAGAAGAAAGATCATGAGAGGCAAGTGTTTTGGGAGCAGCTGAATGAGTGTGTTAGCGGTTTTGATGCACGAGACCGGGTTATAGTGATGGGTGATTTGAATGCAAAGGTGAGTAATGTGGCAGTTGAGGGAATAATTGGTATGCATGGGGTGTTCAGTGTTGTAAATGGAAATGGTGAAGAGCTTGTAGATTTATGTGCTGAAAAAGGACTGATGATTGGGAATACCTGGTTTAAAAAGCGAGATATACATAAGTATACTTATGTAAGTAGGAGAGATGGCCAGAGAGCGTTATTGGATTACGTGTTAATTGACAGGCGTGCGAAAGAGAGACTTTTGGATGTTAATGTGCTGAGAGGTGCAACTGGAGGGATGTCTGACCATTATCTTGTGGAGGCTAAGGTGAAAATTAGTATGGGTTTTCAGAAAAGAGGAGTGAATGTTGGGGTGAAGAAGGTGGTGAGAGTGAGTGAGCTTGGGAAGGAGACCTGTGTGGGGAAGTACCAGGAGAGACTGTGTACAGAATGGAAAAAGGTGAGAACAATGGAAGTAAGGGGAGTGGGGGAGGAATGGGATGTATTTAGGGAATCGGTGATGGATTGCGCAAAAGATGCTTGTGGCATGAGAAGAGTGGGAGGTGGGCTGTTTAGAAAGGGTAGTGAGTGGTGGGATGAAGAAGTAAGAGTATTAGTGAAAGAGAAGAGAGAGGCATTTGGACGATTTGTGCAGGGAAAAAATGCAATTGAGCGGGAGAAGTATAAAAGAAAGAGACAGGAGGTCAAGAGAAAGGTGCAAGAGGTGAAAAAAAGGGCAAATGAGAGTTGGGGTGAGAGACTATCAGTAAATTTTAGGGAGAATAAAAAGATGTTCTGGAAGGAGGTAAATAGGGTGCGTAAGACAAGGGAGCAAATGGGAACTTCAGTGAAGGGCGTAAATGGGGAGGTGATAACAAGTAGCGGTGATGTGAGAAGGAGATGGAATGAGTATTTTGAAGGTTTGTTGAATGTGTCTGATGACAGAGTGGCAGATATAGGGTGTTTTGGTCGAGGTGGTGTGCAAAGTGAGAGGGTTAGGGAAAATGATTTGGTAAACAGAGAAGAGGTAGTAAAAGCTTTGCGGAAGATGAAAGCCGGCAAGGCAGCAGGTTTGGATGGTATTGCAGTGGAATTTATTAAAAAGGGGGGTGACTGTATTGTTGACTGGTTGGTAAGGTTATTTAATGTATGTATGACTCATGGTGAGGTGCCTGAGGATTGGCGGAATGCGTACATAGTGCCATTGTACAAAGGCAAAGGGGATAAGAGTGAGTGCTCAAATTACAGAGGTATAAGTTTGTTGAGTATTCCTGGTAAATTATATGGGAGGGTATTGATTGAGAGGGTGAAGGCATGTACAGAGCATCAGATTGGGGAAGAGCAGTGCGGTTTCAGAAGTGGTAGAGGATGTGTGGATCAGGTGTTTGCTTTGAAGAATGTATGTGAGAAATACTTAGAAAAGCAAATGGATTTGTATGTAGCATTTATGGATCTGGAGAAGGCATATGATAGAGTTGATAGAGATGCTCTGTGGAAGGTATTAAGAATATATGGTGTGGGAGGAAAGTTGTTAGAAGCAGTGAAAAGTTTTTATCGAGGATGTAAGGCATGTGTACGTGTAGGAAGAGAGGAAAGTGATTGGTTCTCAGTGAATGTAGGTTTGCGGCAGGGGTGTGTGATGTCTCCATGGTTGTTTAATTTGTTTATGGATGGGGTTGTTAGGGAGGTAAATGCAAGAGTCCTGGAAAGAGGGGCAAGTATGAAGTCTGTTGGGGATGAGAGAGCTTGGGAAGTGAGTCAGTTGTTGTTCGCTGATGATACAGCGCTGGTGGCTGATTCATGTGAGAAACTGCAGAAGCTGGTGACTGAGTTTGGTAAAGTGTGTGGAAGAAGAAAGTTAAGAGTAAATGTGAATAAGAGCAAGGTTATTAGGTACAGTAGGGGTGAGGGTCAAGTCAATTGGGAGGTGAGTTTGAATGGAGAAAAACTGGAGGAAGTGAAGTGTTTTAGATATCTGGGAGTGGATCTGTCAGCGGATGGAACCATGGAAGCGGAAGTGGATCATAGGGTGGGGGAGGGGGCGAAAATTTTGGGAGCCTTGAAAAATGTGTGGAAGTCGAGAACATTATCTCGGAAAGCAAAAATGGGTATGTTTGAAGGAATAGTGGTTCCAACAATGTTGTATGGTTGCGAGGCGTGGGCTATGGATAGAGATGTGCGCAGGAGGATGGATGTGCTGGAAATGAGATGTTTGAGGACAATGTGTGGTGTGAGGTGGTTTGATCGAGTAAGTAACGTAAGGGTAAGAGAGATGTGTGGAAATAAAAAGAGCGTGGTTGAGAGAGCAGAAGAGGGTGTTTTGAAATGGTTTGGGCACATGGAGAGAATGAGTGAGGAAAGATTGACCAAGAGGATATATGTGTCGGAGGTGGAGGGAACGAGGAGAAGAGGGAGACCAAATTGGAGGTGGAAAGATGGAGTGAAAAAGATTTTGTGTGATCGGGGCCTGAACATGCAGGAGGGTGAAAGGAGGGCAAGGAATAGAGTGAATTGGAGCGATGTGGTATACAGGGGTTGACGTGCTGTCAGTGGATTGAATCAAGGCATGTGAAGCGTCTGGGGTAAACCATGGAAGGCTGTGTAGGTATGTATATTTGCGTGTGTGGACGTATGTACATGTGTATGGGGGGGGGGGGGTTGGGCCATTTCTTTCGTCTGTTTCCTTGCGCTACCTCGCAAACGCGGGAGACAGCGACAAAGTATGAAAAAAAAAAAAAAGAAAATATATATATATATATATATATATATATATATATATATATATATATATATATATATATATATATATATATATATATATATATATAATTATATATATATAATTATATAATTATTTATATATATATATATATATATATATATATATATATATATATATATATATATATATATATATATATATATATATATATATATATATATATGTGTGGAAGAAGAAACTTAAGAGTAAATATGAATAAGAGCAAGGTTATTAGGTACAGTAGGGTTGAGGGTCAAGTCAAATGGGAGGTGAGTTTGAATGGAGAAAAACTGGAGGAAGTGAAGTGTTTTAGATATCCGGGAGTGGATCTGGCAGCGGATGGAACCATGGAAGCGGAAGTGGATCATAGGGTGGGGGAGGGGGCGAAAATTCTGGGGGCCTTGAAGAATGTGTGGAAGTCGAGAACATTATCTCGGAAAGCAAAAATGGGTATGTTTGAAGGAATAGTGGTTCCAACAATGTTGTATGGTTGCGAGGCGTGGGCTATGGATAGAGTTGTGCGCAGGAGGATGGATGTGCTGGAAATGAGATGTTTGAGGACAATGTTTGGTGTGAGGTGGTTTGATCGAGTGAGTAACGTAAGGGTAAGAGAGATGTGTGGAAATAAAAAGAGCGTGGTTGAGAGAGCAGAAGAGGGTGTTTTGAAGTGGTTTGGGCACATGGAGAGAATGAGTGAGGAAAGATTGACCAAGAGGATATATGTGTCGGAGGTGGAGGGAACGAGGAGAAGATGGAGACCAAATTGGAGGTGGAAAGATGGAGTGAAAAAGATTTTGTGTGATCGGGGCCTGAACATACAGGAGGGTGAAAGGAGGGCAAGGAATAGAGTGAATTGGAGCGATGTGGTATACCGGGTTTGACGTGCTGTCAGTGGATTGAATCAAGGCATGTGAAGCGTCTGGGGTAAACCATGGAAAGCTGTGTAGGTATGTATATTTGCGTGTGTGGACGTATGTATATACATGTGTATGGGGGTGGGTTCGGCCATTTCTTTCGTCTGTTTCCTTGCGCTACCTCGCAAACACGGGAGACATATATATATATATATATATTTATTATTCATTTTGCTTTGTCGCTGTGTCTCGTGTTTGCGAGGTAGCGCAAGAAAACAAACGAAAGAAATGGCCGAACCCACCCCCATACACATGTATATACATACACATCCTCCCACGCATATATACATACCTATACATCTCAATGTACACATATATATACACACACAGACACACACATATATACCCATGCACACAATTCACACTGTCTGCCTTTATTCATTCCCATCGCCACCTCGTCACACATGGAAGACCATCCTCCTCCCCCTCATGTGTGCGAGGTAGCGCTAGGAAAAGACAACAAAGGCCCCATTCGTTCACGCTCAGTCTCTAGCTGTCATGCAATAATGCCCGATACCACAGCTCCCTTTCTACATCCAGGCCCCACACAACTTTCCATGTTTTACCCCAGACGCTTCACATGCCCTCATTCAATCCACTGACAGCACGTCAACCCCGATATACCACATCGATCCAATTCACTCTATTCCTTGCCCTCCTTTCACCCTCCTGCATGTTCAGGCCCCGATCACTCAAAATCTTTTTCACTCCATTTTTCCACCTCCAATTTGGTGTCCCACTTCTCCTCGTTCCCTCCACCTCCGACACATATATCCTCTTGGTCAATCATTCCTCACTCATTCTCTCCATGTGCCAAAACCATTTCAAAACACCCTCTTCTGCTCTCTCAACAACACTCTTTTTATTTCCACACATCTCTCTTACCCTTACATTACTTACTCGATCAAACCACCTCACACCACATAGTGTCCTTAAATATCTCATTTCCAGCACATCCACCCACCTGCGCACAACTCTATCCATAGTCCACGCCTCGCAGCCATAAAAAATTGCTGGAACCACTATTCCTTCAAACATACCCATTTTTGCTTTCCGAGATAATGTTCTCGACTTCCAAACATTCTTCAAGGCTCCCAGGATTTTCGCCCCCTCCCCCACCCTATGATTCACTATCGCTTCCATGGTTCTATCCGCTGCCAGATCCACTCCCAGATATCTAAAACACTTCACTTCCTCCAGTTTTTCTCCATTCAAATTACCTCCCAATTGACTTGACCCTCAAGCCTACTGTACCTAATAACCTTGCTGTTATTCACATTTACTCTTAACTTTCTTCTTTCACACACTTTACCAAACTCAGTCACCAGCTTATGCAGTTTCTTACATGAATCAGCCACCAGCGCTGTATCATCAGCGAACAACAACTGACTTACTTCCCAAGCTCTCTCATTCACAACAGACTTCATACTTGCCCCTCTTTCCAAAACTCTTGCATTCACCTCCCTAACAACCCCATCCATAAACAAATTAAACAACCATGGAGACATCACACACCCCTGCCGTAAACCTACATTCACTGAGAGCCAATCACTTTCCTCTCTTCCTACACGTACACATGCCATAAATCCTCGATAAAAACTTTTCACTGCTTCTAACAACTTGCCTCCCACACCATATATTCTTAATACCTTCCACAGAGCATCTCTATCAACTCTATCATATGCCTTCTCCAGATCCATAAATGCTACATACAAATCTATTTGCTTTCTGAGTATTTCTTACAAACATTCTTCAAAGCAAACACCTGATCCACATATCCTCTGCCACTTCTGAAACCACACTGCTCCTCCCCAATCTGATGCTCTGTACATGCCTTCACCCTCTCAGTCAACACCCTCCCATATAATTTACCACGAATACTCAACAAATTTATACCTCTGTAATTTGAGCACTCACTCTTATTCCCTTTGCCTTTGTACAATGGCACTACGCACGCATTTCACCAATCCTCAGGCACCTCACCATGAGTCATACATACATTAAATACCGTCACCCCGTTTTTTAATAGATTTCACTGCAATACCATCCAAACCTGCTGCCTTGCCGGCTTTCATTTTCCGCAAAGCTTTTACTACCTCCTCTCTGTTTACCAAATCATTTTCCCTAACCCTCTCACTTTGCACACCACCTCGACCAAAACACCCTATATCTGCCACTCTATCATCAAACACATTCAGCAAACCTTCAAAATACTCACTCCATCTCCTTCTCACATCACCACTACTTGTTATCACTTCCCCATTTGCGCCCTTCACTGAAGTTCCCATTTGCTCCCTTGTCTTACGCACTTTATTTACCTCCTTCCAGAACATCTTTCTATTCTCCCTAAAATTTAATGATACTCTCTCACCCCAACTTTCATTTGCCCTCTGTTTCACCTCTTGCACCTTTTTCTTGACCTCCTGTGACTTTCTTTTATACATCTCCCACTCAATTGCATTTTTTCCCTGCAAAAATCGTCCAAATGCCTCTCTCTTCTCTTTCACTAATAATCTTACTTCTTCATCCCACCACTCACTACCCTTGCTAATCAACCCACTTCCCACGCTTCACATGCCACAAGCATCTTTTGTGCAATCCATCACTGATTCCTTAAATACATCCCATTCCTCCCCCACTCCCCTTACTTCCATTGTTCTCACCTTTTTCCATTCTGTACTCAATCTCTCCTGGTACTTCCTCACACAAGTCTCCTTCCCAAGCTCACTTACTCTCACCACCCTCTACACCCCAACATTCACTCTTCTTTTCTGAAAACCCATACAAATCTTCACCTTCGCATCCACAAGATAATGATCAAACATCCCTCCAGTTGCAGCTCTCATCACATTAACATCCAAAAGTCTCTCTTTATATATATATATATATATATATATATATATATATATATATATATATATATATATATATATATATATATATATATATATATATATATATATATATATATATATATATATATATATAAATGTATATATATATATATATATATATATATATATATATATATATATATATATATATATATATATATATATATATATATATATATATATATATATATATACATTTATATATATATATATATATATATATATATATATATATATATATATATATATATATATATATATATATATATATATATACTATTCATTTTACTTATTTTGATTTGTCGCCATCTTCCGCATTAGCGAGGTAGCGGAAGAGAACAAATGAAAGAATTGCCCAGCCCACCCACATACACATGTATATACATACACGTCCACACACGCTGATATAGATACCTATACATCTTAACGAATACATATATATATATATATACATATACAGACATATACATATATACACATGTACATAATTCATACTGTCAGCCTTTGCTCATTCACATCTCCACCCCGCCACACTTGAAATAACAACCCTCTCCCCCCGGCATTTGCGCGAGATAGCGCTTGGAAAAGACAACAAAGGCCACATTCGTTCACACTCAGTCTCTAGCTGTTATGTACAATGCACTAAAACCACAGCTCTCTTTCCACATCCTGGACCTACTGAACTTTCCATGGTTTACCTCAGACGCTTCACTCGCCCTGGTTCAATCCATTGACAGCAGGTCGCCCCCGGCATACCCCATTGTTCCAATTCACTGTATTCCTTGCACGCTTTTCACCATCCTGCGTGTTCAGGCCCCGATCATTGATAACTTTTTCATTCCATCTTTCCCCCTCCAGTTAGGTCTCCCACTTCTCCTCGTTCCCTTCACCTCTGACACATATATCCTCTTGGTCAGTCTTTTGTCACTTATTCTCTCCGTGTGACCAAACCATTTCAAAACACACTCTTCTGCTCTATCAACCACACTCTTTTTATTACCACTCATCTCTCTTACCCTGTCGTTACTTACCCTGTCACATCACCTCACACCACATATTGTCCTCAAACAAACCATTTCCAACAGATCCACCCTCCATCACAGAACTCTATCTATAGCCCACGCCTCGCAACCTTATAACATTGTTGATACCACTATTCTTTCAAACATGCCCATTTTTGCGTTGATAGATAATGTTCTCGCCATCCATATATTTTTTAACGTTCCCAGAACTTTTGCCCCCTCCCCAACCCTGAGACTCGCTTCCGCTTCCATGGTTCCATCTGCTGCCAAATCCACTCCCAGATATCTGAAACACTTCACTTCCTCAATTTTTCTCCATTTAAACTTATCTCCCACTTGACTTGTCCCTCAACCCTACTGTACCTTGTAGCCTTGCTCTTATTCACATTTACTCTCAGCTCTCTTCTTTTCCACACTTTACCCAACTCAGTCACCAGCATCTGCAGTTTTTCACCCGAATCAGCCTCCTGCGCTGTATCATCTTGCATTCACTTCTCTAATAACCCCATCCATAAACAAATTAAACAGCTATGGAGACATCACGCACCCCTCCCGTACACCGACATTCACTGAGAACCAATCACTTTCCTCTCATCCCACTCTCACAAATGACTTACATCCCCGATAAAAAACATTTCAGTGATTCTAAGAACTTGCCTTCCACACAACACATTCTTAATACCTTCCACAGAGCATCTCTATCACGTCTATCATATGCCTTCTCCAATCCAAAAATGCTACAAAGAAATCAGTTTGCTTTTCTAAGTATTTCTAATATACAGTCTTCAAAGGAAACACCTGATCCACACATCTCTACCACTTCTGAAACCATACTGCTTCTCACCCATCTGATGGTCTGTATATTCCTTCACCCTTTCAATCAATATCCTTCCATGTAATTTCCCAGGAATCGTTAACGGTCTTATACCTCTGTAATCCCCGGGACCTTACCATGAGTCATACAGATATATATATATATATATATATGTATATATATATATATATATATATATATATATATATATATATATATATATATATATATATATATATATATATATATGTGTGTGTATATATATATATATATATATATATATATATATATATATATATATATATATATATATATATATATATATATATATATATATATATATATATATATGTGTGTGTATATATATATATATATATATATATATATATATATATATATATATATATATATATATATATATATATATATATATATATATATATATATATATATATATATATATTTATATATATATAAATTGACGTTTGTGTAAATAGATTATACATTTCCTTTTTTCCATAGCCAGAGGTTGAACCATTATGTGACATTCATTTTTTTCATTCATTTCAAGCTAGAAGTTTCAGTTTTCTAAATTGTTTCTTACATTTTTCATATGTATATATATGTATGTGTGTGTGTGTATATGTGCGTATGTATGTGTATGTGTGTGTATGTGTATATGTATATATATATGTATATTATCCCTGGGGATAGGGGTGAAAGAATGCTTCCCACGTATTCCTCGCGTGTCGTAGAAAGCGACTAGAGGGGACGGGAGCGGGGGGCCAGAAATCCTCCCCTCCTTGTATTAACTTTCTAAAATGGGAAACAGAAGAAGGAGTCACGCGGGGAGTGCTCATCCTCCTCGAAGGCTCAGAGTGGGGTGCCTAAATGTGTGTGGATGTAACCAAGATGTGAAAAAAGGAGAGATAGGTAGTATGTTTGAGGAAAGGAACCTGGATGTTTTGGCTCTGAGTGAAACGAAGCTCAAGGGTAAAGGGGAAGAGTGGTTTGGGAATGTCTGGGGAGTAAAGTCAGGGGTTAGTGAGAGGACAAGAGCAAGGGAAGGAGTAGCAATACTCCTTAAACAGTAGTTGTGGGAGTATGTGATAGAGTGTAAGAAAGTAAATTCTCGATTAATATGGGTAAAACTGAAAGTTGATGGAGAGAGGTGGGTGATTATTGGTGCATATGCACCTGGGCATGAGAAGAAAGATCATGAGAGGCAAGTGTTTTGGGAGCAGCTGAATGAGTGTGTTAGTGGTTTTGATGCACGAGACCGGGTTATAGTGATGGGTGATTTGAATGCAAAGGTGAGTAATGTGGCAGTTGAGGGAATAATTGGTATACATGGGGTGTTCAGTGTTGTAAATGGAAATGGTGAAGAGCTTGTAGATTTATGTGCTGAAAAAGGACTGATGATTGGGAATACCTGGTTTAAAAAGCGAGATATACATAAGTATACTTATGTAAGTAGGAGAGATGGCCAGAGAGCGTTATTGGATTACGTGTTAATTGACAGGCGTGCGAAAGAGAGACTTTTGGATGTTAATGTGCTGAGAGGTGCAACTGGAGGGATGTCTGATCATTATCTTGTGGAGGCAAAGGTGAAGATTTGTATGGGTTTTCAGAAAAGAAGAGTGAATGTTGGGGTGAAGAGGGTGGTGAGAGTAAGTGAGCTTGAGAAGGAGACCTGTGTGAGGAAGTACCAGGAGAGACTGAGTACAGAATGGAAAAAGGTGAGAACAATGGAAGTAAGGGGAGTGGGGGAGGAATGGGATGTATTTAGGGAATCAGTGATGGATTGCGCAAAAGATGCTCGTGGCATGAGAAGAGTTGGAGGTGGGTTGATTAGAAAGGGTAGTGAGTGGGGGGATGAAGAAGTAAGAGTATTAGTGAAAGAGAAGAGAGAGGCATTTGGACGATTTTTGCAGGGAAAAAATGCATTTGAGTGGGAGATGTATAAAAGAAAGAGACAGGAGGTCAAGAGAAAGGTGCAAGATGTGAAAAAAAAGGGCAAATGAGAGTTGGGGTGAGAGAGTATCATTAAATTTTAGGGAGAATAAAAAGATGTTCTGGAAGGAGGTAAATAAAGTGCGTAAGACAAGGGAGCAAATGGGAACTTCAGTGAAGGGCGCAAATGGGGAGGTGATTACAAGTAGTGGTGATGTGAGAAGGAGATGGAGTGAGTATTTTGAAGGTTTGTTGAATGTGTTTGATGATAGAGTGGCAGATATAGGGTGTTTTGGTCGAGGTGGTGTGCAAAGTGAGAGGGTTAGGGAAAATGATTTGGTAAACAGAGAAGACGTAGTGAAAGCTTTGCGGAAGATGAAAGCCGGCAAGGCAGCAGGTTTGGATGGTATTGCAGTGGAATTTATTAAAAAAGGGGGTGACTGTATTGTTGACTGGTTGGTAAGGTTATTTAATGAATGTATGAATCATGGTGAGGTGCCTGAGGATTGGCGGAATGCGTGCAGAGTGCCATTGTACAAAGGCAAAGGGGATAAGAGTGAGTGCTCAAATTACAGAGGTATAAGTTTGTTGAGTATTCCTGTAAGGCATGTGTACGTGTAGGAAGAATGGAAAGTGTTTGGTTCTCAATGAGTGTAGGTTTCCGGCAGGAGTGTGTGATGTCTCCATAGTTGTTTAATTTGTTTATGGATGGGGTTGTTAGTGATGTGAATGAAAGAGCTTTCGAAAGAGGGGCAAGCATGCAGTCTGTTGGGATGAGAGAGCTTGGGAAGTGAGTCAGTTGTTGTTCGCTGATTATACAGCGCTGGTGGCTGATTCATGAGAGAAACTGCATAAGCTGATGACTGAGTTTGGTAAATAGCGTGAAAGAAGAAAGTAGAGAGCAAATGTGAATAAGAGCAAGATTATTAGGTACAGTAGGGTTGACGGTCAAGTAAATTGGGAGGTAAGTTTCAATGGATAATACCTGGAGGAAGTGAAGTGTTTTAGATATCTGGGAGTGGATTTGGCAGCGGATAGAACCATGGAAGCGGAAGTGAATCATAGGGTGGGGGAGGGGGCGAAGATTCTGGGAGACTTGAAGAATGTGTGGAAGTCGAAAGCATTATCTTGGAACTAAAAATGGGCATGCTTGAAGGAATAGTGGTTTCAACAATGTTATTTGGTTGCGAGGGGTGGGCTATGGATAGAGTTGTACGGAGGAGAGTGGATGTGCTGGAAATTAGATGTTTGGGGACAATATGTGGTGTGACTTGGTTTGATCGAGTAAGTAATAATAGGGTAAGAGAGATGTGTGGTAATAAAAAGAGTGTGGTTGAGAGAGCAGAAGAGGGTGTTTTAAAATGGTTTGGGCACATGGAGAGAATGAGTGAGGAAAGATTGACAAAGAGGATATATGTGTCAGAGGTGGAGTCAACAAGGAGGAGTGGGAGACCAAATTGGAGGTGGAAAGATTGAGTGAAAAGATTTTGAGTGATCGGGGCCTGAACATGCAGTAGGGTGAAAGGCGTGTAAGGAATAGAGTGAATTGGAACGATGCGGTATATCGGGGGCGACCTGCTGTCAATGGATTGAACCAGGGTATGTGAAGCGCCTCGGCTAAACCATGGAAAGTTCTGTGGGGCCTGGATGTGGAAAGGGAGCTGTGGTTTTTGTACATTATTACATGACAACTAGAGACTGAGTGTGAACGAATGTGGCCTTTGTTGTCTTTTTCTAGTGATACCTTGCACACATGAGGGGGGGAGGGGGTTGTTATTTCATGTGTGGCGGGGTGGCGATGGGAAGTAAAAGAGGCAGACAGTATGAATTATTTACATGTGTATATATGTATATGTCTGTGTGTGTATACATATGTATACGTTGAGATGTATAGGTATGTATATTTGCGTGTGTGGACATGTATGTACATACATGTGTATGTGGGTGGGTTGGGCCATTCTTTCGTCTGTTTCCTTGTGTTACCTCGCTAAGGCGGGAGACAGCCACAAAGCAAAATAAATAATAGAATAGACAGATATATATATATATATATATATATATATATATATATATATATATATATATATATATATATATATATATATATATATATATATATATATATATATATATATATATGTATATATATATATATATATATATATATATATATATATATATATATATATATATATATATATATATATATATATATATATATATATATATATATATATATTGGTTCTCAGTGAATGTAAGTTTGCCGTAGGGTTGCATGATGTCTCCATGGTTGTTTAATTCGTATATGGATGGGTTTGCTAGCGAGGTGAATGTAAGAGTTTTGGAGAGAGGCGTAAGCATGTAGTCTGTTGTGGATGAGAGAGCTTGGAAAGTGAATCAGTTGTTGATCGCTGATGAAACAGCGCTGATGACTGATTCGAATGAGAAACTGCAGAAGCTTGTGACTGAGTTTGGTAAAGTGTGTGAAAGAAGAAAGCTTGAACTAAATATGTGTAAGAGCAAGGATATTACGTACAGTAGTGTTGAGGGACAGGTCAATTTGTAAGTAAGTTTTAATGGAGAAACACTGGAGGAAGTGAAGTTTTTCAAATATATGGGAGTGGATTTGGCAGATGATGGAACCATGGAAGCGGAAGTGAGTCAGAGGGTTTGGGAGGGGGCGAACTTCTAGGAGCGTTGAAAATTGTGTGTAAGGCTAGAAAATTATCTCGGAAAGCGATAATGTGTATATTTGAAGGAATAGTGGTTCAACAACGTTATATGGTTGACATGCGTTTTCTATAGATAGAGTTGTGCGGAGCAGGGTGGATGTGTTGGAAATGAGATGTTTGAAGACAATATGTGGTGTGAGGTGGTTTGTTCAAGTAAGTAATCAAAGGGTAAGAGAGATATGTGGTAATAAAAAGAGTGTGGTTGAGAAAGCAGAAGAGTGTGTTTTGAAATGGTTTGGTCACATGGAGAGAAGGAGTGAGGAAAGATTGACAAAGAGGATTTATATGTCAGGGGTAGAGGGAACGTGGAAAAGTGGGAGATCAAATTGGAGGTGGAAAGATAGAGGGGAGGGGTTTGTCCTTTCATGTGTGGAGGGTTGGCGACGGGAATGAATAAAGGCAGAAAATATGAATTATGTACATGTGTATATATGTATATGTCTGTGTACGTGTATATATATATATATATATATATATATATATATATATATATATATATATATATATATATATATATATATATATATATATATATATATATATATATGTATATGTTGAAATGTATACGTATGTATATGTGCGTGTGTGGACGTGTATGTATATACATGTGTATATGTATGGGTTGTGCCATTCTTTCGTCTGTTTCCTTCCGCTACCTCGCTAACGCGGGAGACAGCAACATAATATAATGAATATATATATATATATATATATATATATATATATATATATATATATATATATATATATATATATATGGAGAAGGCATATGATAGAGTTGATAGAGATGCTCTGTGGAAGGTATTAAGAATATATGGTGTGGGAGGCAAGTTGTTAGATGCAGTGAAAAGTTTTTATCGAGGATGTAAGGCATGTGTACGTGTAGGAAGAGAGGAAAGTGATTGGTTCTCAGTCAATGTAGGTTTGCGGCAGGGGAGTGTGATGTCTCCATGGTTGTTTAATTTGTTTATGGATGGGATTGTTAGGGAGGTGAATGCAAGAGTTTTGGAAAGAGGGGCAAGTATGAAGTCTGTTGTGGATGAGAGAGCTTCGGAAGTGAGTCAGTTGTTGTTCGCTGGTGGCTGATTCATGTGAGAAACTGCAGAAGCTGGTGACTGAGTTTGGTAAAGTGTGTGAAAGAAGAAAGTTAAGAGTAAATGTGAATAAGAGCAAGGTTATTAGGTACAGTAGGGTTGAGGGTCAAGTCAATTGGGAGGTAAGTTTGAATGGAGAAAAACTGGAGGAAGTAAAGTGTTTTAGATATCTGGGAGTGGATCTGGCAGCGGATGGAACCATGGAAGCGGAAGTGGATCATAGGGTGGGGGAGGGGGCGAAAATTCTGGGAGCCTTGAAGAATGTGTGGAAGTCGAGAACATTATCTCGGAAAGCAAAAATGGGTATATTTGAAGGAATAGTGGTTCCAACAATGTTGTATGGTTGCGAGGCGTGGGCTATGGATAGAGTTGTGCGCAGGAGGATGGATGTGCTGGAAATGAGATGTTTGAGGACAATGTGTGGTGTGAGGTGGTTTGATCGAGTAAGTAACGTAAGGGTAAGAGAGATTTGTGGAAATAAAAAGAGCGTGGTTGAGAGAGCAGAAGAGGGTGTTTTGAAATGGTTTGGGCACATGGAGAGAATGAGTGAGGAAAGATTGACCAAGAGGATATATGTGTCGGAGGTGGAGGGAACGAGGAGAAGTGGGAGACCAAAATGGAGGTGGAAAGATGTAGTGAAAAAGATTTTGTGTGATCGGGGCCTGTACATGCAGGAGGGTGAAAGGAGGGCAAGGAATAGAGTGAATTGGATCGATGTGGTATACCGGGGTTGACTTGCTGTCAGTGGATTGAATCATGGCATGTGAAGCGTCTGGGGTAAACCATGGAAAGCCGTGTAGGTATGTATATTTGCGTGTGTGGACGTATATATATACATGTGTATGGGGTGGGTTGGGCCATTTCTTTCGTCTGTTTCCTTGCGCTACCTCGCAAACGCGGGAGACAGCGACAAAGCCAAAAAAAAAAAGAAATATATATCTATGTATATATAAATATATATATAAATATATATATATATATATATATATATATGTATATACATATATAAGGTTAAAAGGCGGGAGAAGACGAGAGTAGAACTCTCTTCCCATATCACACAAATAGCAATCAGACACACACACACACACACACACACACAAAGAAAAATACTCCTTTTAAATCTTAATTATTCATTTTTTTCCTAAAAATTCCATGTAATATGTCTGTCCGCTAGTCGCGCACCAGCTACCGACGTGTACGGAGCTGATGTCCCCCAGAGCTAGGTTGTAGGTATTCCCCCCTGAGTTGTCGCTACCCTTACTTTGTTTTGAAGATTCTATTTCTAAGGTTATTGTTCATCAATATCTTTTATAAGTTTGGTTTACGTAATATTTATATTTCACTGACGGGTGTCCGCAGGAGATCTCTGCCCGGCCCTCGTGCGACCGGCTCCGCCCTGAAAATTTTTTCTGCATAAAACAATTGTCTGATCTTTAAGGGGGGGGGGGGTCGCTAGTTTATTTCCTACTGTCTGGTGTGGTTTGCCACCCCAGACTTTGGGGTTAGGCCCCTATAGGATGGATCCAGGTAAGCTATCCACTGCCCCCTTTCGGGGTAGTGGTGACGGACCTTCTATCAAAAGTAAAAATGCTGATTTTGTTTTGGCCCATGCAACCGAAGCAACGAACCTCGCCTCCCTCAATTCCTTCCTAATCAGGAAGGTCATTGATAGATGGTCTGGGCCTGTTGAAACGTTAAGGAATTTGGCTGGTGGTGACTTGCTGGTTAAGTTAAAATCGACGAATCAGGTGGCGGAACTGCTAAAGTTGACCAAGTTCCATACACATGATGTTGTGGTCTCTATACCCGTTTCCATGAACTCATGCAGGGGTCATCTACTGCACGGATTTCATGGATATGTCAGAGGACGATATTGTGAAGGAACTGGCAAACGAGGACGTTATGACTGCCAGGTTTATCACCAAATTTATCATTGGCAAACGACGTAGAACTCACCTGATAAATCTAACATTCGGAAACTCTCATCTACCGGATGATATCTCGATTGGTTACATGCGTTGTCAAGTTCGTCCATATATCCCGAATCCCCTACGTTGTTTTAAATGCCAGAAATTTGGTCACCCTTTAAATTTAGTCTTGCAATCTTTCCGCAAGATGCGGGAAGTGTGCTGAGGAGGGTCATACACCGGAAGATTGTGCGAGTAACAGGATGTTGTGTGTTAACTGTAGTGGCAACCACCCAAGCTCGGACCGGGCCTGTCTCCGGTTCCAGGTTAAGAAAGAAGTGTGCACAGTTAAAACGCAAAACAACATCTCATATGGCGAGGCTAGAAGGAGGGTTAAGGAGTCTCATGAGACTCCTAAACCTAATGAATCCTACGCGTCGGCTCTGAAATGTAAGCCGGTTATGCGAACAATCTCGACGCAGACTCCTTTTGACACGCCGACCGCCAATGGCAAGAACCCAGCTCCACCAAACCCTATACCAAATTCTCTAACTAAAACCCACAAAAAATCCTATGCCAACACCACATCCTCTTTCCACCATAAAGGTAAGAAAGAGAACAAAACTAATGTATCCTTAAACTTGACTAAACTCGAAAAAACTACGTCACACGTCATCGTACCAGTACCTTCACCAAAGAGGTCTGTGATTCACAGGTCCACTTCGTTGGAGGACATAGAATTGATGGAAGCCAGAACATCCACTTCCAGGGAACGATCATGTTCTCCTGGGTACTCGCCCAAGTCCCGACATAAACGGGCTAAGAAAACTGGTCGGTTAAATAACTCTTAAACTAACACGTTCAACAAAATCCAGTGGAATTGTAGAGGCCTTATGCATAAGCAAGCACAACTACAACTGTTGCTTGCACTTTATAGGCCAGCCGTGATATGTTTACAAGAGACCCTCTTAAACGGCATAGTCGAAGGCTGTTCCTTTTAAGATAGCTAGCACTCGTATAGAAAAGACGAGAATCGTGGGGTAGCTATCTATGTACACCAAAGTTTACCTCACACAGGAGTGACTTTAAGTTCAACTCTAGACGCTGTCGTATAGAGAGTGAAATTTGATAACACATACCTGGCCATCTGTTCAATATTGTTCCGGTTCCAATGCACTTGATAGTGATGAGTTAAATTTGCTTGGTAATCAATTGCCTCACCGTAAAGTAGTTTTAGGAGACTTCAGTGCTCATCATTATCAGTATGGAAGCATCCGGGCAGACGCCAGGGGAGAACAAATGTTTGATTTTATGATAAGCGCCAACCTCGCTCTTCTGAACGATGGTAGTGGAACTCGTGTAGATGACCGAACTGGCAATATCTCGGCAATTGATTTACCCTTGTCATCGCCGGATATACTTAACGACATCACCTGGTGTATTTATGACGACTCTCTAGGAAGTGACCACTTTCCGATCTGTCTTTCTTATTCATGCGACATTATTACCAACCCGTCTCCGCCTAGATTTAACAATAAGAAAGAGGACTGGGTGTCATTTACAAGGCAAGTCTTCCTTGATATATCCGGCGGTGACGTTGATGCAAAAGTCCTCAAGGTTACCTCCACCATACTGAAGGCTGCTGAGAACTCTATACCTAAGGTTTCTGCAATTTCCACAAAGCATAGAGTTCTTTGGCGGACACCAGATTGCCGAAATGCACTGCGTGAGCGCAATAGGAGATACAGGATTTTCGACAACGAGCCTTCAGATAATAACTTTATTGCATACACACGTGCGAGGACTCAGGCAAGAACTATCAAACAAGCCAAACGAGACTCCTGGCGCGGCTTTGTCTCTACCGCGAACAAGGACACACCAGTAAGTCAGGTCTGGTCCACAATTAATAAAATCAAAAGAAAATACAAGCCACCACTTCCTCCGCAAATCCTCCACCAAGATCAAATAATCGACGACCCGGTGGACATTGCCAACACACTCGCCAGGAGATTCTGAGAAACAAGCAGCTCGGCCAATTACGACCCGTGCTTCCTACACCACAAGCGCCAGGCCGAGCTGCAGTTACCAGACTTTGCCACAGAAGATACTTTTGATTATAACCAAATGTTTGCAATGAAAGAATTGTTTCTTGCCCTGAAATCCTGTAAAGGTTCGAGCCCGGGACCCAGCGGGATCACTAACGTGACGATCCAGCACCTTAGTCAGGCTAACCTGACTAAGTTGTTAGCATTGTATAATGAGATTTGGACGTCTCGAACGTTTCCAAACTCTTGGCACTTTGCGCACGTCATCCCCATCCCAAAAGGCTCCGGACGCCTTACGAATATGAATTCGTTTCGACCTATCGCACTTACGAGCTGCATTTGTAAACTCATGGAGAGAATGGTTAACAGAAGGCTACTTTTTTGTTAGAATCGAAGGGTTTATTAAATGATCAACAGTGTGCTTTCCGTCATAACAGAGGCTCATTGGATCATTTAATACACCTTGAACATTCTATCCTAGAGTCATTTAGTAAAGTGCGTTTTTTGGTTGCCGTATTTCTAGATTTAGAAAAAGCATTCGACATGACATGGTGAAACGGAATTTTAAGCAAACTTTATGCTTTTGGTTTCAGAGGTTATTTACCCATATTCATAAAAAGACTTTTTAAATGATAAGAATTTTGCCGTGAAGCTTACAGCACTCGATATCACTTCGGATATATATATTTGTCCAAGAGAATGGGGTGCCGCAATGCAGTGTTCTTAGCCCAACATTATTTAATATTATGATTAATGTCTCCAACTTCCGTCCCACAAGACCTTAAACACTCGCTTTATGCTGATGATTGTGCACTATGGCACTCTTCGCCTAGTGCACAATTTTCGGCTGAGCGGGTTCAAGCTGCGCTTGAGTCTGTTCATCGCTGGGCGCTACAGTGGGGATTTAAGTTCTCACTTAACAAAAGTATCGCTGTTGTCTTCACCCGAAAAATTAATATTCCGAATTTGCTTTTAATGTTAGACAACAGCCCGATCCCATTTCGAAATACAGTTAGATTCCTAGGCTTTCATTTTGATAAAAGAATTAATTGGAAAAATCATGTTGACTCTCTAGTAACAAATTGCAGTAAAAGATTAAATGTTCTTAAATGCCTTTCTGGTTCCTTCTGGGGAGGCCGACAGAAGATCTTTATTAATGATTTATAAGTCCCTAATTAGATCTAAATTAGACAATGGCTCTCAAGTGTACGCTTCGACGAGCGAGTATACCCTGAGGAGGTTGGATGTGATACAGAATAAATGTTTGCGAATGTGTCTCGGAGCCCTAACCTGTACCAGAGTTCCAAGATTGGAAGTTGAGGCCCATGTACCTCCTTTCCGACTAAGACGTGAGATCCTGTCGTGGCAAAGCGGTATTTTGATACCCAGAAGGAACAATACAACTGCCTGTCTCCTCATTCTGGAATATTCACGCTCGTAAACAGAGGCGTCAGGCCCCTAGCCGTCAGAATACACTTCCTCAGTGAGAACTCCTGTATTAAAGTGATGAAGTGGACTCGCTGGTTAAGAATTCCTTACCCCCCTGGGAGGGTTCAAATATTAACATAAAGACGGGCTGGCTGCCAACCAAAAAAGCACATACATCGGAGAGCGAATTACACCAGCATTCTCGTCAGGTTATCATTGATCACTTATCGTATGTTCACTTCTACACTGATGGTTCCAAGACGGATGAATGTGTGGGTGCAAGTGTATGGTCGATGGAGTGTGCACTTAGATACCGCTTGCCGAACCATACCTCTGTATTTTGTGCTGAATTGTTTGCCATTGATCGAGCCATAGACTATATAATTAATTCAAATCAGAGTAAAGCCATAATTTTCTCTGATTCTCTTTCCGCTCTTAAAGCAATAGGCTCTGAATATACAGAATCCTGTGAATTACAGGAAAATATTATTGATAAAGTAAATTCATGTGAAAAAGATATCATCTTGATCTGGGTGCCTGGCTGGTTATTGGCTAAGTCGACCTCAGAACTCGAGGAGGTCGTTCCGATCCCTCGGGAGCTGTGTTCCTGCCTTTCCTTGGGGAAGAGATCAATCCATCTTCTGTGGCAGAGTCAGTGGACCAACCTGACCATCAACAAGAAATACAAGCAAGAAGTGGCGGACTGGCCCACCTCGTACCGCAAGAACAGAAAAGAAGAGGCCGCGCTGGCACGCCTCAGAATGTGCTGTACGTACACCACCCATCTACAGCCATACACAACCAAAAGCTTTCCACCCGTATGCCAACAGTGCAAACAGACATCAACAATAGAACATCTACTGCTAGAATGCAGGAGATATGAACAGAAGAAAATTTTTGAATTACTACATCAACCAAAACTTTTCCTTTAACATCATTAATGTACTCGGGGATAACCCAAGTACAATTGACAAACTGATGTTCTTCCTCAGAGAAACAGAATTAATCAAGATGATGTAAGGTGGTTCGTGGATTCTCCTCTGTGGCGGAGTCGGCTTGGTGTGCGGCTCCTCCTACTTGGGCTGGTTGCATGGTTGGTGGACATGTCCATTCATTAGGCAGTCAGCCTCTGAGGGAGGTGGTCATCCTCCGGGTCTGCTGCGCCATGGTGTTGAGTCGGCGACCTCCGACTAACTATCTATTCTGTAAGCGTGTCATGGTGGAAGCCAGTCCCTAACCTGTCCTATCTTCTCGCATTCTTGGGTAAAATACAACCGTGGATACTGTGCCGACTGGGTGGTATTTGCCGCCACGTCGGCCCAATACCCACAAATCTTTTATTTCCATTACTTATTTAATTACTATAGTTTATCTTTATTACTATATCAAAATTACATATATACATTTTCTTTTCTTTTTTTTCCAATAGGTATTTAGGAATGATGACCTCAGTCATACATTAAATAGGGTTGCAGGCCTAATGACCATCCTCATAGGTCGATGGCCGTACAACAAACAACAACTCCCCGCCTTATGCGTATCCCAAGATAAGCCTAGCCATGTACTGAATACCAGAATATCTCCCGGGAACGGGCGAATGACGAGGAAGTCTGGAACAGCACTATCGAAGTGGAAATATATTTCTTCAGGTAAGAAGACTCTCTGGGGTCAGATAAGGAAGGTATATCTGTGGTGAGTGTCTGTATGTAAGTGGAGTGGCATTCCCTTGGAGGATTGTAGGTGGCTATGGAAGAGGTGGGCTCCTATTTTACCAAAGTACCTTGAGGCAAGGAAGTGATTTGGCTGTGGGAGAGGATGTACACACACACACACACACACACACACACACACACACACACACACATACACACACACAATAGCTTTTGCCAGGTACCCATTCATCGACCAGCCCCGGGGGGAGGTTAAACGGTGGGGATTGGTTCTGGGCCGACTGCTACGCTCACGATTCGAACTTATATGAAAACCACAGGAGGGCCTGTGATGAATCATGGTCAGTAGCGCTAACCGCTACAACATGGAAAACCGTAAGTTGTGTGTCTATGTGTGAATACTATTTTTGTGTTATGAGGAAACAGTTTTACACTCGTATTGCCTCGTTTCTTATATTTGTATTACTATTCCGTGTGTATGCGAACACACACACCCAAGCCATGATAACCAGGTTCTCATTTACTGACTATCCACGAGGGGATGGTGAACACCTGAGGTGGGAGTAGGCCGATTGCTAGGCCCAAAATTCAAACCTATGTGGATGAAATGGGACGATGTGGTGTACTTGGGTCAATGGACTGAGCCAAGGAAAGCGAAGCGTCCGGGTAAATCAAGGAAAGATCTGTGGGGCATGGTTGTGGATAGGGAGTTATGGTGTCAGCACATTACCAATGCCAGCTAGAAAATGGATGTGAGCGAATGCGATAATGTGTCTCATGGCTGATGGTTAATATACGGTCTAAAGCTTTAGCTTTCGAGCTGCAGCTTGACTATGTCTTACATGAATTCCATAGTTTCTTCAGCACGACGGCACGACCCTTTTACACAACGGTGTGATCATTGAAAACAATGTTACGACCATTGAGTGTGACGGCATAACCCTTGACCAGGACGATACAACGCTTGGATAGGAAGGTAAGGTCCCTGGGTCTGACTGTGTGACCTCTAACCTAGCCTGGCGCTGAAGCTGAAAGGTCGGGTAATTATATCTGAAGGTGTTACCGTTGTGTTCATGGGTATCCCCATCGTGCTCGAGGTGGAGGGAACGAGGAGAAGAGGGAGACCAAATTGGAGGTGGAAAGATGGAGTGAAAAAGATTTTGTGTGATCGGGGCCTGAACATGCAGGAGGGTGAAAGGAGGGAAAGGAATAGAGTGAATTGGAGCGATGTGGTATACCGGGGTTGACGTGCTGTTAGTGGATTGAATCAAGGCATGTGAAGCGTCTGGGGTAAACCATGGAAAGCTGTGTAGGTATGTATATTTGCGTGTGTGGACGTATGTATATACATGTGTATGGGGGGGTTTGGGCCATTTCTTTCGTCTGTTTCCTTGCGCTACCTCGCAAACGCGGGAGACAGCGACAAAATATAATAATAATGAAAATAATATATATATATTTTTTTTTTTTTTTTTTTTATACTTTGTCGCTGTCTCCCGCGTTTGCGAGGTAGCGCAAGGAAACAGACGAAAGAAATGGCCCAACCCCCCCCCCCCATACACATGTACATACACACGTCCACACACGCAAATATACATACCTACACAGCTTTCCATGGTTTACCCCAGACGCTTCACATGCCTTGATTCAATCCACTGACAACACGTCAACCCCTGTATACCACATCGCTCCAATTCACTCTATTCCTTGCCCTCCTTTCACCCTCCTGCATGTTCAGGCCCCGATCACACAAAATCTTTTTCACTCCATCTTTCCACCTCCATTTTGGTCTCCCTCTTCTCCTCGTTCCCTCCACCTCCGACACATATATCCTCTTGGTCAATCTTTCCTCACTCATTCTCTCCATGTGCCCAAACCATTTCAAAACACCCTCTTCTGCTCTCTCAACCACGCTCTTTTTATTTCCACACATCTCTCTTACCCTTACGTTACTTACTCGGATCAAACCACCTCACACCACACATTGTCCTCAAACATCTCATTTCCAGCACATCCATCCTCCTGCGCACAACTCTATCCATAGCCCACGCCTCGCAACCATACAACATTGTTGGAACCACTATTCCTTCAAACATACCCATTTTTGCTTTCCGAGATAATGTTCTCGACTTCCACACATTTTTCAAGGCTCCCAAAATTTTCGCCCCCTCCCCCACCCTATGATCCACTTCCGCTTCCATGGTTCCATCCGCTGACAGATCCACTCACAGATATCTAAAACACTTCACTTCCTCCAGTTTTTCTCCATTCAAACTCACCTCCCAATTGACTTGACCCTCAACCCTACTGTACCTAATAACCTTGCTCTTATTCACATTTACTCTTAACTTTCTTCTTCCACACACTTTACCAAACTCAGTCACCAGCTTCTGCAGTTTCTCACATGAATCAGCCACCAGCGCTGTATCATCAGCGAACAACAACTGACTCACTTCCCAAGCTCTCTCATCCCCAACAGACTTCATACTTGCCCCTCTTTCCAGGACTCTTGCATTTACCTCCCTAACAACCCCATCCATAAACAAATTAAACAACCATGGAGACATCACACACCCCTGCCGCAAACCTACATTCACTGAGAACCAATCACTTTCCTCTCTTCCTACACGTACACATGCCTTACATCCTCGATAAAAACTTTTCACTGCTTCTAACAACTTGCCTCCCACACCATATATTCTAAATACCTTCCACAGAGCATCTCTATCAACTCTATCATATGCCTTCTCCAGATCCATAAATGCTACATACAAATCCATTTGCTTTTCTAAGTATTTCTCACATACATTCTTCAAAGCAAACACCTGATCCACACATCCTCTACCACTTCTGAAACCGCACTGCTCTTCCCCAATCTGATGCTCTGTACATGCCTTCACCCTCTCAATCAATACCCTCCCATATAATTTACCAGGAATACTCAACAAACTTATACCTCTGTAATTTGAGCACTCACTCTTATCCCCTTTGCCTTTGTACAATGGCACTATGCACGCATTCCGCCAATCCTCAGGCACCTCACCATGAGTCATACATACATTAAATAACCTTACCAACCAGTCAACAATACAGTCACCCCCTGTTTTAATAAATTCCACTGCAATACCATCCAAACCTGCTGCCTTGCCGGCTTTCATCTTCCGCAAAGCTTTTACTACCTCTTCTCTGTTTACCAAATCATTTTCCCTAACCCTCTCACTTTGCACACCACCTCGACCAAAACACCCTATATCTGCCACTCTGTCATCAGACACATTCAACAAACCTTCAAAATACTCATTCCATCTCCTTCTCACATCACCACTACTTGTTATCACCTTCCCATTTACGCCCTTCACTGAAGTTCCCATTTGCTCCCTTGTCTTACGCACCCTATTTACCTCCTTCCAGAACATCTTTTTATTCTCCCTAAAATTTACTGATAGTCTCTCACCCCAACTCTCATTTGCCCTTTTTTTCACCTCTTGCACCTTTCTCTTGACCTCCTGTCTCTTTCTTTTATACTTCTCCCACTCAATTGCATTTTTTTCCCTGCAAAAATCGTCCAAATGCCTCTCTCTTCTCTTTCACTAATACTCTTACTTCTTCATCCCACCACTCACTACCCTTTCTAAACAGCCCACCTCCCACTCTTCTCATGCCACAAGCATCTTTTGCGCAGTCCATCACTGATTCCCTAAATACATCCCATTCCTCCCCCACTCCCCTTACTTCCATTGTTCTCACCTTTTTCCATTCTGTACACAGTCTCTCCTGGTACTTCCCCACACAGGTCTCCTTCCCAAGCTCACTTACTCTCACCACCTTCTTCACCCCAACATTCACTCCTCTTTTCTGAAAACCCATACTAATCTTCACCTTAGCCTCCACAAGATAATGATCAGACATCCCTCCAGTTGCACCTCTCAGCACATTAACATCCAAAAGTCTCTCTTTCGCACGCCTGTCAATTAACACGTAATCCAATAACGCTCTCTGGCCATCTCTCCTACTTACATAAGTATACTTATGTATATCTCGCTTTTTAAACCAGGTATTCCCAATCATCAGTCCTTTTTCAGCACATAAATCTACAAGCTCTTCACCATTTCCATTTACAACACTGAACACCCCATGCATACCAATTATTCCCTCAACTGCCACATTACTCACCTTTGCATTCAAATCACCCATCACTATAACCCGGTCTCGTGCATCAAAACCGCTAACACACTCATTCAGCTGCTCCCTAAACACTTGCCTCTCATGATCTTTCTTCTCATGCCCAGGTGCATATGCACCAATAATCACCCACCTCTCTCCATCAACTTTCAATTTTACCCATATTAATCGAGAATTTACTTTCTTACATTCTATCACATACTCCCACAACTCCTGTTTCAGGAGTATTGCTACTCCTTCCCTTGCTCTTGTCCTCTCACTAACCCCTGACTTCACTCCCCAGACATTTCCAAACCACTCTTCCCCTTTACCCTTGAGCTTCGTTTCACTCAGAGCCAAAACATCCAGGTTCCTTTCCTCAAACATACTACCTATCTCTCCTTTTTTCACATCTTGGTTACATCCACACACATTTAGGCACCCCACTCTGAGCCTTCGAGGAGGATGATCACTCCCCGCGTGACTCCTTCTTCTGTTTCCCATTTTAGAAAGTTAATACAAGGAGGGGAGGATTTCCGGCCCCCCGCTCCCGTCCCCTCTAGTCGCTTTCTACGACACGCGAGGAATACGTGGGAAGTATTCTTTCACCCCTATCCCCAGGGATAATATACATATATATATACATATACACACACACACACATACACACACATACGCACATACACACACACACACACACACACATACATATATATACATATGAAAAATAATATATATATATATATATATATATATATATATATATATATATATATATATATATATATATATATATATATATATATATATATATATATACATATATATATGTATATATATATATATATATATATATATATATATATATATATATATATATATATATATATATATATATATATATATATATATATATATATATATATATATATATATATATATACAAATATATATGTATATATATATATATATATATATATATATATATATATATATATATATATATATATATTTTTCTTTTTTTTTCTTTCTTTCTGTTATTTCTTTTTGCTTTGTCGCTGTCTCCCACGTTTGCCAGGTAGCGCAAGGAAACAGACGAAAGAAATGGCCCAACCCACCCCCATACACATGTATATACAAAAGTCCACACACGCAAATATACATACCTACACAGCTTTCCATGGTTTACCCCGACGCTTCACATGCCCTGATTCAATCCACTGACAGCAGGTCAACCCCGGTATACCACATCGCTCCAATTCACTCTATTCCTTGCCCCCCTTTCACCCTCCTGCATGTTCAGGCCCCGATCACACAAAATGTTTTTCACTCCATCTTTCCACCTCCAATTTGGTCTCCCACTTCTCCTCGTTCCCCATACCTTCGACACATATATCCTCTTGGTCAATCTTTCCTCACTCATTCTCTCCAAGCGCACAAACCATTTGAAAACACACTCTTCTGCTCTCTCAACCACGCTCTTTTTATTTACACACATCTCTCTTACCCTTACGTTACTTACTCGATCAAACCACCTCACACCACACATTGTCTTCAAACATCTCATTTCCAGCACATCCATCCTCCTGCGCACAACTCTATCCATAGCCCACGCCTCGCAACCATACAACATTGTTGCAACCACTATTCCTTCAAACATACCCATTTTTGCTTTCCGAGATAATGTTCTCGACTTCCACACATTCTTCAAGGTTCCCAGGATTTTCGCCCCCTCCCCCACCCTATGATCCACTTCCGCATCCATGGTTCAATCTGCTGGCAGATCCACTCCCAGATATCTAAAACACTTTACTTCCTCCAGTTTTGCTCCATTCAAACTTACCTCCCAATTGACTTGACCCTCAACCCTACTGTACCTAATAACCTTGCTCTTATTCACATTTACTCTTAACATTCTTTTTTCACACACTTTACCAAACTCAGTTACCAGCTTTTGCAGGTTCTCACATGAATCAGCCACCAGCGCTGTATCGTCAGCGAACAACAACTGACTCACTTCCCAAGCTCTCTCATCCCCAACAGACTTCATACTTGCCCCTCTCTCCAAAACTCTTGCATTTACCTCCCTAACAACACCATCCATAAACAAATTAAACAACCATGGAGACATCACACACACCCCTGCCGCAAACCTACATTCACTGAGAACCAATCACTTTCCTCTCTTCCTACACGTACAAATGCCTTACATCGTCGATAAAAACTTTTCACTGCTTCGAACAACTTGCCTCCAACACTATATATTCTTAATACCTTCCACAGAGCATCTCTATCAACTCTATCATATGCCTTCTCCAAATCCATAAATGCTACATACAAATGCATTTGCTTTTCTCAGTATTTCTCACATACATTCTTCAAAGCAAACACCTGATCCACACATCCTCTACCACTTCTGAAACCACACTGCTCTTCCCCAATCTGATGCTCTGTACATGCCTTCACCCTCTCAATCAATACCCTCCCATATAATTTACCAGGAATATATATATATATATATATATATATATATATATATATATATATATATATATATATATATATGTGTGTGTGTGTGTTTGTGTGTGTGTGTTTGTGGATGTATAGATTCATTAAAAATGGAAACAATTTACTGAAAACAATTAAGTGTTTTTGATGCTTTATATGGTTAATGAGAAAAGCTATTTATATATTATGAGTTAAGATGAACAAGCCTTTGGGAGATAACAGGAGGGACTATGGAACAGCAATTCTATCAATAGGTTTCGGTGGTGTGGATAAATAATGGGAGAACGATTCTTTTTATCCCATAACATCGGTAAAAAACATTGTCAGAGCGTCTCACGAGACCCGCACAATGGCCCGGTTTATGACGACATCAAATCTGACCCCCGACGGATAGACAAGCGGAAATACAAGCTTCTCATTATTGGTCTTTCCTACGGTAATGAGCTCTCTCCAAAAGGTGAAGAGCCTGAGTCAGCTCTCAGGAAAGCAGACGAACTATGAGTGTCACCAGGGAAGGCCCTTTAAGTGGGAGACAAATTTGCAGGCCATCTGATTGTTGAAATGAGTTATATTGGCTCTTAGTAATGACGTCATCTGCCCACATCACAGATGGTATGATCTATCTTTACTAACAGTACAGTCGATACGTCTAGCACCTCCAGCAGGCAAGAGCTATTCAAGCTTCAATGACATGGATAATGAGGTACTTGTGAAGTGAAGGTGGTAGTCCTCTCTCTCTCTCTCTCTCTCTCTCTCTCTCTCTCTCTCTCTCTCTCTCTCTCTCTCTCTCTCTCTCTCTCTCTCTCTCTCTCTCTCTCTCTCTCTCTCTCTCTCTCTCTCTCTACGACAAAGGATCCAAATATATGAGATTTTATGATTATTCCTCTCCTTGGAATGTGTTTATAACAGATGTGTCACCTCGATTTTTTCGCTGTACTCATAAACCTTCCATCTATGCAAAGGAATGCGTGAGTGATGGTCCGAAAGTGAAACAATAAGGTGGTTACGCCAGCACCAAGAACACGTGTCAGTTTTAAGCAAAGTAAGAGACGAAAGTGGAAATAAAGAAGTAAGCAAGTAAATTACATGAAGGACCTTGAAGCCTTTACTTTCATCAGTACAAGAGATGAATTGTTGAAATGATTCCTCCTAGATAAACATCTCATCCAAATATGCAATTGTAGGAAAACGTAATCAACCTTTCCTTCTTATTAGTCCACTTCACATTTGGAGGAGAACTGGTCAGGAATATAACGGAGAACAGGCACAGCTCACGCAAGGAGGGTATTTCATACAAAGGCTTCTGGGAATACAAAGTTCAAACGACCTTATCAGTTATGATCAGTTGGCTCACTCAGGTGTAGGATAACATGGCGTTTCAATTATCTTTTTAATTCATCTATTGATTATTAATAAAGTACATATAGATAGGCAATATATATTTAAAAATACATATACACATCTATATATATATATATATATATATATATATATATATATATATATATATATATATATATATATGTATATATATATATATATATATATATATATATATATATATATATATATATATATATATATATATATATATATACATATATATATATATATATATATATATATATATATATATATATATATATATATATATATATATTGGATGGTATTCCAGTGGAATTTATTAAAAAAGGGAGTGACTGTTTTATTGACTGGTTGGTAAGGTTATTTAATGTATGTATGGCACATGGTGAGGTGCCTGAGGATTGGCGGAATGCGTGCATAGTGCCATAGTGTGGCACTATGCACGCATACATATATATATATATATATATATATATATATATATATATATATATATATATATATATATATATATATACATATATATATATATATATATATATATATGTATATATATATATATATATATATATATATATATATATATATATATATATATATATATATATATATATATATATATATATAAATACATATATATGTGTGTGGAAGTCGAGAACATTATCTCGGAAAGCAAAAATGGGTATGTTTGAAGGAATAGTGGTTCAAACAATGTTGTATGGTTGCGAGACGTGGGCTATGGATAGAGTTATGCGCAAGAGGGTGGATGTGCTGGAAAGGAGATGTTTGAGGACAATGTTTGGTGTGAGGTGGTTTGATCGAGTAAGTATTGTAAGGGTAAGAGAGATGTGTGGAAATAAAAGGAGTGTGGTTGAAAGAGCAGAAGAGGGTGTTTTGAAATGGTTTGGGCACATGGAGAGAATGAGTGAGGAAAGATTGACCAAGAGGATATATGTGTTGGAGGTGGAGGAAACGAGGAGAAGTGGGCGACCAAATTTTAGGTGGAGAGATGGAGTGAAAAGGATTTTGAGTGATCGGGAACTTAAGATGCAGGAGGGTGAAAGGCGTGCAAGGAATAGAGTGAATTAGAACGATGTCGTATACCGGGGTCTACGTGCTGTCAATGGATTGAACCAGGGCATGTGAAGCGTCTGGGGTAAACCATGGAAAGTTTTGTGGGGCCTGGATGTGGAAAGATAGCTGTGGTTTCGGTGCATTATTACATGACAGCTAGAGACTGATTGTGAACGAATGGGGCCTTTGGTGTCTTTTCCTAGCGCTACCCCGCAGACATGAGGGGGGAGGGGGTTGTTATTCCATGTGTGGCGGGGTGGCGATGGGAACATATAAAGGCAGACAGTATGAATTATGTACATGTGTATATATGTATTTGTCTGTGTGTGTATATATATGTGTACATTGAGATGTATAGGTATGTATATTTGCGTGTGTGGACGTGTATGTATATACATGTGTATGTGGGCGGGCTGGGCCATTCTTTCGTCTGTTTCCTTGCGCTACCTCGCTAACGCGGGAGACAGCGACAAAGCCAAATATATAAATAAATAAAATATATATATATATATATATATATATATATATATATATATATATATATATATATATATATATACATATATATATATATATATATATATATATATATATATATATATATATATATATATATGTATATATATATATATATATATATATATATATATATATATATATATATATATATATATATATATATTCCTGTGAGTTCACGTGGAAAATGAAACACGAAAAGTTCCGAAGTGCACTTTCGTGTAATAATCACATCATCAGGGGAGACACACGAGAGAAATATAACAGTCAGTTCATATACATCAAAGAGACGAAGGTAGGCCGCCATTTGGTAAACATATGATTGTCCAAAACATACAACGAGCGTTCATAAACTTATCATTTTACAAATCTTATCAACAATAAAGTTATCTAATTTGTATAGAAAATCACTAACATTAGCATTATAATTCTTTGTGTATTTATGAACAGAAGATTCAATGATATTTCTCTTGGTAATAGAGTTAGAGTTAAGAACTGAGATGACGTTACTCCAGTCAATACAATGATCCTAGTTTTTAACATGATTAAACAAGGCATTTGATTCTTGTCCCGTTCTTATACTATATTTATGTTGCATAAGTCTAACAGAATGATCCTTTCCAGTCTGACCAACGTAAAATTTATCACAGTTTCCACAAGGAACTTTATAGATCCAATCAAGAGAATTTTCTGGTGAATTCCTGATTAAGATATTCTTTATAGTATTATTGTTGCTAAAGGCAACATTTACATTAAAGGATTTAAGCTGCATGTGAAGTAAAGTGAAATTACTATTAAAAGGGAGAACTAAAAGATTCTTGGTGTCAATGCAAGGTCTGGGCTGATCTCTAAAAAATGATTTCTTTGCTAACTTAAGGGATTTATCAATGAAAGATCTAGGGAACTTTAACTTAGATCCAATAGAATATATCTTCTCAAACTCATCATCAATAAACTCAGGACTTCAAATACGTAATGACCTAAGGAACATAGATTGAAATGATGATAATTTAACCCTCTCATGCTGAGATGAGTAATAATGGATATATGAGCATACATTGGTGCGTTTTCTGTATATGCTAAATTTAAACTTGTTTCCTTGTCTATGGATCATGCAATGTAAAAATGGTAACATACCATTATTTTCATTTTCTACAGTAAATTTGATGGAAGTTACTAAATTGTTAAGTAAGGGGAGAAATATTTGTAAATTTTCATTTGTTGGCCAAACAAAAAGAACGTCATCTACATACCTAAACCAAATTGCATTAGAAGATAAGATATCCTTTAGTAATTTTGTTTCAAAAAATTCTATATAAAGATTATTTGGTACAGGTGAAAGAGGGTTGCCCATTGCCATTCCAAATTTTTGAGCTTAACAATCTCCATTAAATTGAAATACACAGTCTTTTATACACAATTCTATCAGTTCAATGAAATTAGACTTTGAAACAGGTAAATGAACATCATCCAAGACATCAAATGAATATTCTAAAAGGTCATCAACTGGAACTTTAGTGAAAAGTGAGGAAACATCAAAGCTAACTAGTTTGAAATCAAAATTAATACTGATATTGTTTAGCTTATTTACTAAATCTACATTGTTCATGATATTAGAATTTGATACCTTACCTTACTGTAGAAAATGAAAATAATGATGTTACCATTTTTAGATTGCATGATCCATAGACAAGAAAACAAGTTTATGTTTAGCATATACAGAAAACCACCAATGTATGCTCATATATCCATTATTACTCATCTCAACATGACAGGGTTAAATTATCATCATTTCAATCCATGTTCCTTTGCGCATTACGTATTTGCAGTCCAGAGTTTATTGATGATGACTTTGAGAAGATATATTATATTGGATCTAAGTTAAAGTACCCTAGATCTTTCATTGATAAATCCCTTAAGTTAGCAAAGAAATCATTTTATAGAGTTCAGCCCAAACCTCCCATTGACACCAAGAATCTTTTAGTTCTCCCTTTTAATAATAATTTCACTTTGCTTCCCATGTTGCTTAAATCCTTTAATGTAAATGTTGCCTTTAGCAACAATAATACTATAAAGAATATCTTAATCAGGAATTCACCAGAAAATTCTCTTGGTTGCATCTATAAATTTCCTTGTGGAAACTGTGATAAATTTTATGTTGGTCAGACTGGTAAGGATCTTTCTGTTAGACTTAAGCAACATAGATATAGTATAAGAACGGGACAAGAATCAAATGCCTTGTTTAATCATGTTAAACACTATGATCATTGTATTGACTGGAGTAACGCCATCTCAGTTTTTAACTCCAACTTTATTACCAAGAGAAATATCATTGAATCTTCT
The DNA here is from genome assembly GCF_036320965.1 of Panulirus ornatus. Taxonomy (NCBI): domain Eukaryota; kingdom Metazoa; phylum Arthropoda; class Malacostraca; order Decapoda; family Palinuridae; genus Panulirus; species Panulirus ornatus. Next base: position 47,873,105 of record NC_092238.1, on the reverse strand, counting down.
ATCATTAAATACACAAAGAATTATAATGTTAATATTAGTGATGGTCTATACAAATTAGTTAACTTTATTGTTGATAAGATTTGTAAAATGATAAGTTTATGAACGCTCGTTGTATGTTTTGGACAATCACATGTTTGCCAAATGGCGTCCTAGCTTCGTCTCTTCGATTTATATCAACTGACTGTTATATTTCTCTCTTGTGTCTCCCTTGATGATGTGATTATTACACGAAAGTGCACTTCGGAACTTTCCATGTTTCATTTTCCCCGTGGACACATAGGAATATCTTGATCACGCGCAAAACTGTGATCCTTTCCAATATATATATATATATATATATATATATATATATATATATATATATATATATATATATATATATATATATGTATATATATATCTTTTTCTTTCAAACTATTCTCCATTTCCCGCATTAGCGAGGTAGCGTTAAGAACAGAGGACTGGGCCTTTGAGGGAATACCCTCACCTGGCCGAATTCTCTGTTCCTTCTTTTGAAAAAAAAAAAAAAAAAAAAAAAAAAAAAATATATATATATATATATATATATATATATATATATATATCCCTTGGGATGAGGGAGAAAGTATACTTTCCTCTCATTCTGACTAAAGAGGATGGAAGCTGGGGCTAGAAACCCTGAGCCTCTCCTTGTATTTTAACTGTCTAAAAGTTGGAACAGAAGATAGAGTCACGCAAGGAGCTCTCATTCTATTCGAAAGCTATGATTGGGGTGTCTAAATGAGTGTGGATGAGTGCTGTCCTCCTCCAAACCTAGTCCATTATTTTCTTGTGTTTCATTAAGTGTGGTGACGAAGTTTTAAAAGAATTTTCACGATGGTCCAATTCAGAACAAGAACAACCTGGTGACTATTCTCTTATCCATACACTTGAATGCGTTTCCAACATTTACCATCACACAGTTTGTCTCCTTGACTATTCTAACGTGGTACTGAGACGATAAGTAAGGGACGATGTCAATTTTCAAGACCGTCTCACATAGAGATTCCTGTTGCTTAGATATTGCGAGATCAGATTCAAATTGCGAATTCTTTCCATTTGTGTAAGGGTGTGTGTGTGTGTGTGTGTGTGTGTGTGTGTGTGTGTGTGTGTGTGTGTGTGTGTGTGTGTGTGTGTGTGTGTGTGTGTATTTCATTTGTGTGTTACAGTACGAGCTTTTATTCTCGAGTTGCCCTCTCTCTTCACCGTTTATGTAACAAGCCTTTACTACGGTGTAAATATACACACATACTCATGCACATATCAGTCAAAAGCCAGATCTGTGCGTTTGTTTCTGTGTGTGTGTATGTGTGTGTGTTTTGAATGTAACAGGTATCTTTTTCAAGAACAATAATGTTGATAAATGATGCGGAAAAACATTTATACATATTCCATGGACATCTAATTCTGGAATGTTCATAAGAATAAAAAATAGTTACTTTTGTAAGATATATTTAAGATTTGGATGGTATTGCAGTGGAATTTATTAAAAAAGGGGGTGACTGTATTGTTGACTGGTTGGTAAGGTTATTTAATGTATGTATGACTCATGGTGAGGTGCCTGAGGATTGGCGGAATGCGTGCATAGTGCCATTGTACAAAGGCAAAGGGGATAAGAGTGAGTGCTCAAATTACAGAGGTATAAGTTTGTTGAGTATTCCTGGCAAATTATATGGGAGGGTATTGATTGAGAGGGTGAAGGCATGTACAGAGCATCAGATTGGGGAAGAGCAGTGTGGTTTCAGAAGTGTTAGAGGATGTGTGGATCAGGTGTTTGCTTTGAAGAATGTATGTGAGAAATACTTAGAAAAGCAAATGGATTTGTATGTAGCATTTACGGATCTGGAGAAGGCATATGATAGAGTTGATAGAGATGCTCTGTGGAAGGTATTAAGAATATATGGTGTGGGAGGCAAGTTGTTAGAAGCAGTGAAAAGTTTTTATCGAGGATGTAAGGCATGTGTACGTGTAGGAAGAGAGGAAAGTGATTGGTTCTCAGTGAATGTAGGTTTGCGGCAGGGGTGTGTGATGTCTCCATGGTTGTTTAATTTGTTTATGGATGGGGTTGTTAGGGAGGTGAATGCAAGAGTTTTGGAAAGAGGGGCAAGTATGAAGTCTGTTGGGGATGAGAGAGCTTGGGAAGTGAGTCAGTTGTTGTTCGCTGATGATACAGCGCTGGTGGCTGATTCATGTGAGAAACGGCAGAAGCTGGTGACTGAGTTTGGTAAAGTGTGTGAAAGAAGAAAGTTAAGAGTAAATATGAATAAGAGCAAGGTTATTAGGTACAGTAGGGTTGAGGGTCAATTCAATTGGGAGGTGAGTTTGAATGGAGAAAAACTGGAGGAAGTGAAGTGTTTTAGATATCTGGGAGTGGATCTGGCAGCGGATGGAACCATGGAAGCGGAAGTGGATCATAGGGTGGGGGAGGGGGCGAAAATTCTGGGAGCCTTGAAGAATGTGTGGAAGTCGAGAACATTATCTCGGAAAGCAAAAATGGGTATGTTTGAAGGAATAGTGGTTCCAACAATGTTGTATGGTTGCGAGGCGTGGACTATGGATAGAGTTGTGCGCAGGAGGATGGATGTGCTGGAAATGAGATGTTTGAGGACAATGTGTGGTGTGAGGTGGTTTGATCGAGTAAGTAACGTAAGGGTAAGAGAGATGTGTGGAAATAAAAAGAGCGTGGTTGAGAGAGCAGAAGAGGGTGTTTTGAAATGGTTTGGTCACATGGAGAGAATGAGTGAGGAAAGATTGACCAAGAGGATATATGTGCCGGAGGTGGAGGAACGAGGAGAAGAGGTAGACCAAATTGGAGGTGGAAGGATGAAGTGAAAAGGATTTTGTGTGATCGGGGCCTGAACATGCAGGAGGGTGAAAGGAGGGCAAAGAATAGAGTGAATTGGATCGATGTGGTATACCGTGGTTGACGTGCTGTCAGGGGATTGAATTAAGGCATGTGTATGGGGGTGGGTTGGGCCATTTCTTTCGTCTGTTTCCTTGCGCTACCTCGCAAACGCGGGAGACAGCGACAAAGCAGAAAAAAAAAAATTAAGATTTAAATTGCATAGGTGAATAAGAGGGAAATGGCTTTCAAACTTTTATCTTATTCTTCATTTCCTGAAAATAATCAGAGATCATTGAGTCAGAAAAATGCACCATTTCATTTTGAACACAGCTCGAGCCTCAAACATTAATGTATCTTTATGATTAATTCTTATCTTTTCTCTCTCTCCATTTGTACTAGATAAAACCATAGTTTGTTTAAAGGAAAACATGAGTTCTATCTACATACTTTCATGAACAAGAGTAAAAAAAACTCAGCCGGGTTTTATTCAATAGGCAAGAATCCTTTGACGTTTCAGTGAAAAATTAATATTCAGTTCAATTCTGCGGATCTCCATTGCTATCACCTGTGGCTGAAAGCCATGCGGATTGAAATTGCTTATCTGAGTGGACAGATACGCTTATCCTATACAATGACGAATTTTGCTAATATGACTGCACTTGAAAGTTCCGTACACGTGTTTGCTTTGAAAAATGTATGTGGGAAATACTTGGAAGAGCAAACTGATTTGTATGTAGCATTTATGGATCTAGAGAAGGCTTATTATTGAGTTGATAGGAATTCTCTGTGGAAGGTATTAAGAATATATGGTGTCGGACTCAAGATGTTAGAAGCAGGGAAAGTTTTTATAGAGGATATTAGGCATGCATACGTGCAGGAAGAGAGGAAAGTGATTGCTTCTCAACTAATGTTCGTTTGAGGCAGGGGTGCGCGATGTCCCCGTGGTTGTTTAATTTTTTTATGGATGGGGTTGTTAGGGAGGTGAATGGAAGCGTTTTGGAAAGAGGGGCAAGTATGCAGTCTGTTGTGGAAGAGAGAACTTGGGAATTCAGTCAGTTGTTGTTCGCTGATGATACAGCTCTGGTGTCTACTTCGGGTGAGAAACTGCAGAAGCTGGTGACTGATTTTGGTGAAGTGTGTGAAAGAGAAAAAGCTGACAGTGAATGTGAATAAGAGACAGGTTATTAGGTACAGTAGGGTTAAGGGACAAGTCAATTGGAAGCTAAGTTTCACTGGAGAAAAACTGGAGGAAATGAATTGTTTTAGATATCTGGGAGTGGATTTAGCAGCGGATGGAACACGTAAGCGCAAGTGAATCAAAGGTGCGGAGGGGGCAAAAGTTCTGGGAGCGTTGAAAAATGTTTTGAAGTCGAGAACGTTATCTTGGAAAGCAAAAATGGGTATGTTTGAAGGAATAGTGGTTCCGACAATGATGTATTGTTACGAGGCGTGGGCTTTAGATAGTTCTTTATTTTGGAAAATTATAAAAGATAGAGAGGGGAACAATTTCCAGCCACCGCTCTCTCACCTTCCAGCCGCGTACTACGACATGCATACATACACACACATATATATATATATATATATATATATATATATATATATGAATATATATATATATATATATATATATATTTTTTTTTTTTTTTTTTTTTGCTTTGTCGCTGTCTCCCGCGTTTGCGAGGTAGCGCAAGGAAACAGACGAAAGAAATGGCCCAACCCACCCCCATACACATGTACATACATACGTCCACACACGCAAATATACATACCTACACAGCTTTCCATGCTTTACCCCAGACGATTCACATGTCCTGATTCAATCCACTGACAGCACGTCAAACCCGGTATACCAAATCGATCCAATTCACTCTATTCCTTGCCCTCTTTTCACCCTCCTGCATGTTCAGACCCCGATCACACAAAATCTTTTTCACTCCATTTTTCCACCTCCAATTTGGTCTCCCACTTCTCCTCGTTCCCTCCACCTCCGACACATATATCCTCTTGGTCAATCTTTCCTCACTCATTCTCTCCATGTGCCCAAAGCATTTCAAAACACCCTCATCTGCTCTCTCAACCACGCTCTTTTTATTTCCACACATCTCTCTTACCCTTACGTTACTTACTCGAACAAACTACCTCACATCACATATTGTCCTCAAACATCTCATTTCCAGCACATCCATCCTCCTGCGCACAACTCTATCCATAGCCCACGCCTAGCAACCATACAAAATTGATGGAACCACTATTCCTTCCAACATACCCATTTTTGCTTTCCGAGATAATGTTCTCGACTTCCACACATTCTTCAAGGCTCCCAGGATTTTCGCCCCTTCCCCCACCCTATGATCCACTTCCGCTTCCATGGTTCCATCCGCTGCCAGATCCACTCCCAGATATCTAAAACACTTCACTTCCTCCAGTTTTTCTCCATTCTAACTCACCTCCCAATTGACTTGACCCTCAACCCTACTGTACCTAATAACCTTGCTCTTATTCATATTTACTCTTAACTTTCTTCTTTCACACACTTTACCAAACTCAGTCACCAGCTTCTGCAGTTTCTCACATGAATCAGCCACCAGCGCTGTATCATCAGCGAACAACAACTGACTCACTTCTCAAGCTCTCTCATCCCCAAGAGACTTCATACTTGCCCCTCTTTCCAAAACTCTTGCATTCACCTCCCTCACAAACCCATCCATAAACAAATTAAACAACCATGGAGACATCACACACCCCTGCCGCAAAACTACATTCACTGAGAACCAATCACTTTCCTCTCTTCCTACACGTACACATGCCTTACATCCTCGATAAAAACTTTTCACTGCTTCTAACAACTTGCCACCCACACCATATATTCTTAATACCTTCCACAGAGCATCTCTATCAACTCTATCATACGCCTTCTCCAGATCCATAAATGCTACATACAAATCCATTTGCTTTTCTAAGTATTTCTCACATACATTCTTCAAAGCAAACACCTGATCCACACATCCTCTACCACTTCTGAAACCACACTGCTCTTCCCCAATCTGATGCTCTGTCCATGCCTTCACCCTCTCAATCAATACCCTCCCATATAATTTACCAGGAATACTCAACAAACTTATACCTCTGTAATTTGAGCACTCACTCTTATCCCCTTTGCCTTTGTACAATGGCACTATGCACACATTCCGTCAATCCTCAGGCACCTCACCATGAGTCATACATACATTAAATAACCTTACCAACCAGTCAACAATACAGTCACCCCCTTTTTTATTAAATTCCACTGCAATACCATCCAAACCTGCTGCCTTGCCGGCTTTCATCTTCCGCAAAGCTTTTACTACCTCTTCTCTGTTTACCAAATCATTTTCCCTAACCCTCTCACTTTGCACACCACCTCGACCAAAACACCCTATATCTGCCACTCTATCATCAAACACATTCAACAAACCTTCAAAATACTCACTCCATCTCCTTCTCACATCACCACTACTTGTTATCACCTCCCCATTTGCGCCCTTCACTGAAGTTCCCATTTGCTCCCTTGTCTTACGCACTTTATTTACCTCCTTCCAGAACATCTTTTTATTCTCCCTAAAATTTAATGATACTCTCTCACCCCAACTCTCATTTGCCCTTTTTTTCACCTCTTGCACCTTTCTCTTGACCTCCTGTCTCTTTCTTTTATACATCTCCCACTCAATTGCATTTTTTCCCTGCAAAAATCGTCCAAATGCCTCTCTCTTCTCTTTCACGAATAATCTTACTTCTTCATCTCGCCACTCACTACCCTTTCTAATCAAACCACCTCCCACTCTTCTCATGCCACAAGCATCTTTTGCGCAATCCATCACTGATTCCCTAAATACATCCCATTCCTTCCCCACTCCCCTTACTTCCATTGTTCTCACCTTTTTCCATTCTGTACTCAGTCTCTCCTGGTACTTCCTCACACAAGTCTCCTTCCCAAGCTCACTTACTCTCACCAGCCTCTTCACCCCAACATTCACTCTTTTTTTTCTGAAAACCCATACAAATCTTCACCTTAGCCTCCACAAGATAATGATCAGACATCCCTCCAGTTGCACCTCTCAGCACATTAACTTCCAAAAGTCTCTCTTTCGCGCGCCTGTCAATTAACACGTAATCCAATAACGCTCTCTGGCAATCTCTCCTATATATATATATATATATATATATATATATATATATATATATATATATATATATATATATATATATATATATATATATATATATATATATATATATATATATATATATATATATTTATATATATATATATATATATATATATATATATATATATATATATATATATATATATATATATATATATATATATATATATATATATATATATTATCCCTGGGGATAGGGGATTAAGAATACTTCCCACGTATTCCCTGCGTGTCGTAGAAGGCGACTAAAAGGGGAGGGAGCGGGGGGCTGGAAATCCTCCCCTCTCGTTTTTTTTTTTTTTAAATTTTCCAAAAGAAGGAACAGAGGGGGCCAGGTGAGGATATTCCAAAAAAGGCCCAGTCCTCTGTTCTTAACGCTACCTCGCTAATGCGGGAAATGGCGAATAGTTTAAAAGAAAGAAACGATATATATATATATATATATATATATATATATATATATATATATATATATATATATATATATATATATATATATATATATATATATATATGGTAGAGGATGTGTGGATCAGGTGTTTGCTTTGAAGAATGTATGTGAGAAATACTTAGAAAAGCAAATGGATTTGTATGTAGCATTTATGGATCTGGAGAAGGCATATGATAGAGTTGATAGAGATGCTCTGTGGAAGGTATTAAGAATATATGGTCTGGGAGGCAAGTTGTTAGAAGCAGTGAAAAGTTTTTATCAAGGATGTAATTCATGTGTACATGTAGGAAGAGAGGAAAGTGATTGGTTTTCATTGAATGTAGGTTTGCGGCAGGGGTGTATGATGTCTCCATGGTTGTATAATTTGTTTATGGAATGGGTTGTTAGGGAGGTAAATGCAAGAGTTTTGGAAAGAGGTGCAAGTATGAAGTCTATGCTCTGTACATGCCTTCACCCTCTCAGTCAATTCCCTCCCATATAATTTACCAGGAATACTCAACAAACTTATACCTCTGTAATTTGAGCAAACACTCTTATCTCCTTTGCCTATGTACAATGGCACTATGCACGCATTCCGCCAATCCTCAGGCACCTCACCGTGAGTCATACATACATTAAATAACCTTACCAACCAGTCAATAATACAGCCACCCCCTTTTTTAATAAATTCCACTGCAATACCATCCAAACCTGCTGCCTTTCCGGCTTTCATCATCCGCAAAGCTTTTACTACCTCTTCTCTGTTTACCAAATCATTTTCCCTAACACTCTCACTTTGCACACCACCTAGACCAAAACACCCTATATCTGCCACTCTATTATCAAACACATTCAACAAACCTTCAAAATACTCACTCCATCTCCTTCTCACATCACCACTACTTGTTATCACCTCCCCATTAGCGCCCTTCACTGAAGTTCCCATTTGCTCCCTTGTCTTACGCACTTTATTTACCTCCTTCCAGAACATCTTTTTATTCTTCCTAAAATTTAACGATACTCTCTCACCCCAACATGTGCTGAAAAATGACTGATGATTGGGAATACCTGGTTTAAAAAGCGAGATATACATAAGTATACGTATGTAAGTAGTAGAGATGGCCAGAGGGCGTTATTAGATTACGTGTTTATTGATAGACGCGCGAAAAAGAGACTTTTGGATGTTAATGTGCTGAGAGGTGCAACTGCAGAAATGTCTTATCATTATCTTGTGGAGCGAAGGTGAAGATTTGTAGGGGTTTTCAGAAAAGAAGAGAAAATGTTGGGGTGAAGAGATTGGTGAGAGTAAATGAACTTGGGAAGGAGACTTGTTTGAGGAAGTACGAGGAGAGACTGAGTATAGAATCGGAAAAGGTGAGAACAAAGGAGGTAAGGGGAGTGGGGGAAGAATGGGATGTATTTAGGGAAGCAGTGATGGCTTGCGCGAAAGATGTTTGTGGAATGAGAAGCGTGGGAGGTGGGTTGATTAGAAAGGGTAGTGAATGGTGTGTTCAAGAAGTAAGATTATTGGTGAAAGAGAAGAGAGAGGCATTTGGACGATTTTTGCTGGGAAAAAATACAAATGAGTGGGATATGTATAAAAGAAAGAGGCAGGAGGTCAAGAGAAAGGTGCAAGAGGTGGAAAAGAGGGCAAATGAGAGTTTGTGTGAGTGAGTGTCATTAAATTTTGGGGAGAATGAAAAACATGTTTTGGAAGGAGGTAAAGAAAGTGCGTAAGACAAGGGAGCAAATGGAAACTTCAGTGAAGGGGGCTAATGGGGAGGTGATAAGAAGTAGTCGTGATGTGAGAAGGAGATTGAGTGAGTATTTTGAAGTTTTGTTGAATGTGTTTGATGATAGAGTGGCAGATATAAGGTGTTGTGGTCGATCCACTTCCGCTTCCATGGTTCCATCCGCTGCCAGATCCACTCCCATATATCTAAAACACTTTACTTCCTCCAGTTTTTCTTCATTCACACTTACCTCCCAATTGACTTGACCCTCAAGCCCTACTGTACCTAATAACCTTGCTCTTATTCACATTTACTCTTAACTTTCTTCTTTCCCACACTTTACCCAACTCAGTCACCAGCTTCTGCAGGTTCTCACATGAATCAGCCACCAGCGCTGTATCATCAGCGAACAACAACTGACTCACTTCCAATGCTCTCTCATCCACAACAGACTTCATATTTGCCCCTCTTTCCAAAATTCTTGTTTACACCTCCCTAACAACCCCATCCATAAACAAATTAAACAACCATAGAGACATCACACACCCCTGCCGCAAACCGAAATTCACTGAGAACCAATCACTTTCCTCTCTTCCTGCTTCTAATAACTTGCCTCCCAACCCATATATTCTTAATACCTTCCACAGAGCATCTCTATCAACTCTATCATATCCCTTCTCCAGACCCATAAACGCTACATACAAATCCATGGAAGTATGGGGAGTGGGGGAGGAATGTGATGTATTTAGGGAATCAGTGAATGATTGCGCAAAAGATGCTTGTAGCATGAGAAGAGTGGGAGGTAGGTTGATTAGAAATGGTAGTGAGTGGTGGGATGAAGAAGTAAGATTATTAGTGAAAGAGAAGAGAGAGGCATTTGGACGATTTTTGCGGGGAAAAGATGCAATTGAGTGGGAGATGTATAAACGAAAGAGACAGAAGGTCAAGAGAAAGGTGCAAGAGGTGAAAAAGAGGGCAAATGAGAGTTGGGGTGAGAGAGTATCGTTAAATTTTAGGAAGAATAAAAAGATGTTCTGGAAGGAGGTAAATAAAGTGCGTAAGACAAGGGAGCAAATGGGAACTTCAGTGAAGGGCGCTAATGGGGAGGTGATAACAAGTAGTGGTGATGTGAGAAGGAGATGGAGTGAGTATTTTGAAGGTTTGTTGAATGTGTTTGATAATAGAGTGGCAGATATAGGGTGTTTTGGTCTAGGTGGTGTGCAAAGTGAGAGTGTTAGGGAAAATGATTTGGTAAACAGAGAAAAGGTAGTAAAAGCTTTGCGGATGATGAAAGCCGGAAAGGCAGCAGGTTTGGATGGTATTGCAGTGGAATTTATTAAAAAAGGAGGTGGCTGTATTATTGACTGGTTGGTAAGGTTATTTAATGTATGTATGACTCACGGTGAGGTGCCTGAGGATTGGCGGAATGCGTGCATAGTGCCATTGTACATAGGCAAAGGAGATAAGAGTGTTTGCTCAAATTACACAGGTATAAGTTTGTTGAGTATTCCTGGTAAATTATATGATAGAGAATTGACTGAGAGGGTGAAGGCATGTACAGAGCATATGATTGGGGAAGAGCAGTGTGGTTTCAGAAGTGGTAGATAATGTGTGGATCAGGTGTTTGCTTTGAAGAATGTATGTGACAAATACTTAGAAAAGCAAATGGATTTGTATGTAGCATTTATGGATCTGGAGAAGGCATATGATAGAGTTGATAGAGATGCTCTGTGGAAGGTATTAAGAATATATGGTGTAGGAGTTAAGTTGTTAGAAGCAGTGAAAAGTTTTTATCGAAGATGTAAGGCATGTGTACGTGTAGGAAGAGAGGAAAGTGATTGGTTCTCAGTGAATGTAGGTTTGCGGCAGGGGTGTGTGATGTATCCATGGTTGGTTAATTTGTTTATGGATGGGGTTGTTAGGGAGGTGAATGCAAGAGTTTTGGAAAGAGGGGCAAGTATGAAGTCTGTTCGGGATGAGAGAGCTTGGGAAGTGAGTCAGTTGTTGTTCGCTGATGATACAGCGCTGGTGGCTGATTCATATGAGAAACTGCAGAAGCTGGTGACTGAGTTTGGTAAAGTGTGGGAAAGAAGAAAGTTAAGAGTAAATGTGAATAAGAGCAAGGTTATTAGGTATAGTAGGGTTGAGGGTCAAGTCAATTGGGAGGTAAGTGTGAATGAAGAAAAACTGGAGGAAGTAAAGTGTTTTAGATATATGGGAGTGGATCTGGCAGCGGATCGAACCATGGAAGCGGAAGTGGATCATAGGATGGGGGAGGGGTGGAAAATCCTGGGAGCCTTGAAGAATGTGTGGAAGTCGAGAACATTATCCCGGAAAGCAAAAATGGGTATGTTTGAAGGAATAGTGGTTCCAACAATGTTGTATGGTTGCGAGGCGTGGGCTATGGATAGAGTTGTGCGCAGGAGGATGGATGTGTTGGAAATGAGATGTTTGAGGACAATGTGTGGTGTGATGATATTTGATCAAGTAAGTAACGTAAGGGTAAGAGAGATGTGTGGAAATAAAAGAGAAGCAAATGGATTTGTATGTAGCATTTATGGATCTGGAGAAGGCATATGATAGAGTTGATAGAGATGCTCTGTGGAAGGTATTAAGAATATATGGTGTGGTGGGCAAGTTGTTAGAAGCAGTGAAAAGTTTTTATCGAGGATGTAAGGCATGTGTACGTATAGGAAGAGAGGAAAGTGATTGGTTCTTAGTGAATGTAGGTTTGCGGCAGGGGCGTGTGATGTCTCCATGGTTGTTTAATTTGTTTATGGATGGGGTTGTTAGGGAGGTGAATAGAAGAGTCCTGGAAAGTGGGGCAAGTATGAAGTCTGTTGGGGATGAGAGAGCTTGGGAAGTGAGTCAGTTGTTGTCCGCTGATGATACAGCGCTGGTGGCTGATTCATGTGAGAAACTGCAGAAGCTGGTGACTGAGTTTCATAAAGTGTGTGAAAGAAGAAAGTTAAGAGTAAATGTGAATAAGAGCAAGGTTATTAGGTACAGTAGGCTTGAGGGTCAATTCAATTAGGAGGTGAGTTTGAATGGAGAATAACTGGAGGAAGTGAAGTGTTTTAGGATATCTGGGAGTGGATCTGGCAGCGGATGGAACCATGGAAGCGGAAGTGGATCATAGGGTGGGGGAGGGGGCGAAAATTCTGGGAGCCTTGAAGAATGTGTGGAAGTCGAGAACATTATCTCGGAAAGCAAAAATGGGTATGTTTGAAGGAATAGTGGTTCCAACAATGTTATATGGTTGCGAGGCGTGGACTATGGATAGAGTTGTGCGCAGGAGGATGGATGTGCTGGAAATGAGATGTTTGAGGACAATGTGTGGTGTGAGGTGGTTTGATCGAGTAAGTAACGTAAGGATAAGAGAGATGTGTGGAAATAAAAAGAGCGTGGTTGAGAGAGCAGAAGAGGGTGTTTTGAAATGGTTTGGTCACATGGAGAGAATGACTGAGGAAAGATTGACCAAGAGGATATATGTGTCGGAGGTGGAGGGAACGAGGAGAAGAGGGAGACCAAATTGGAGGTGGAAGGATGGAGTGAAAAAGATTTTGTGTGATCGGGGCCTGAACATGCAGGAGGGTGAAAGGAGGGCAAAGATTAGAGTGAATTGGAGCGATGTGGTATACCGGGGTTGACGTGCTGTCAGTGGATTGAATCAAGGCATATGAATGGGGGTGGGTTGGGCCATTTCTTTCGTCTGTTTCCTTGCGCTACCTCGCAAACGCGGGAGACAGCGACAAAGCAGAAAAAAAAAAATATATCTATATATATATATCTTTTTCTTTCTTTAAACTATCAGCCATTTCCCGCGTTAGCGAGGTAGCGTAAAGAACAGAGGACTGGGCCTTTTTTGGAATATCCTCACCTGGCCCCACTCTGTTCCTTCTTTGGAAAACTAAAAAAAAACGAGATGGGAGGATTTCCAGCCCTCCCGCTCCCTCCCCTTTTAGTCGCCTTGTAAGACACGCAGGGAATACGTCTGAAGTATTCTTACTCCCCTATCCACAGGGATAATATATATATATATATATATATATATATATATATATATATATATATATATATATATTTTAGGGAGAATAAAAAGATGTTCTGGAAGGAGGTAAATAGGGTGCGTAAGACAAGGGAGCAAATGGGAACTTCAGTGAAGGGCGTAAATGGGGAGGTGATAACAAGTAGTGGTGATGTGAGAAGGAGATGGAATGAGTATTTTGAAGGTTTGTTGAATGTGTCTGATGACAGAGTGGCAGATATAGGGTGTTTTGGACGAGGTGGTGTGCAAAGTGAGAGGGTTAGGGAAAATGATTTGGTAAACAGAGAAGAGGTAGTAAAAGCTTTGCGGAAGATGAAAGCCGGCAAGGCAGCAGGTTTGGATGGTATTGCAGTGGAATTTATTAAAAAAGGGGGGTGACTGTATTGTTGACTGGTTGGTAAGGTTATTTAATGTATGTATGACTCATGGTGAGGTGCCTGAGGATTGGCGGAATGCGTGCATAGTGCCATTGTACAAAGGCAAAGGGGATAAGAGTGAGTGCTCAAATTACAGAGGTATAAGTTTGTTGAGTATTCCTGGTAAATTATATGGGAGGGTATTGATTGAGAGGGTGAAGGCATGTACAGAGCATCAGATTGGGGAAGAGCAGTGCGGTTTCAGAAGTGGTAGAGGATGTGTGGATCAGGTGTTTGCCTTGAAGAATGTATGTGAGAAATACTTAGAAAAGCAAATGGATTTGTATGTAGCATTTATGGATCTGGAGAAGGCATATGATAGAGTTGATAGAGATGCTCTGTGGAAGGTATTAAGAATATATGGTGTGGGAGGCAAGTTGTTAGAAGCAGTGAAAAGTTTTTATCGAGGATGTAAGGCATGTGTACGTGTAGGAAGAGAGGAAAGTGATTGGTTCTCAGTGAATGTAGGTTTGCGGCAGGGGTGTGTGATGTCTCCATGGTTGTTTAATTTGTTTATGGATGGGGTTGTTAGGGAGGTAAATGCAAGAGTCCTGGAAAGAGGGGCAAGTATGAAGTCTGTTGGGGATGAGAGAGCTTGGGAATTGAGTCAGTTGTTGTTCGCTGATGATACAGCGCTGGTGGCTGATTCATGTGAGAAACTGCAGAAGCTGGTGACTGAGTTTGGTAAAGTGTGTGGAAGAAGAAAGTTAAGAGTAAATGTGAATAAGAGCAAGGTTATTAGGTACAGTAGGGTTGAGGGTCAAGTCAATTGGGAGGTGAGTTTGAATGGAGAAAAACTGGAGGAAGTGAAGTGTTTTAGATATCTGGGAGTGGATCTGTCAGCGGATGGAACCATGGAAGCGGAAGTGGATCATAGGGTGGGGGAGGGGGCGAAAATTTTGGGAGCCTTGAAAAATGTGTGGAAGTCGAGAACATTATCTCGGAAAGCAAAAATGGGTATGTTTGAAGGAATAGTGGTTCCAACAATGTTGTATGGTTGCGAGGCGTGGGCTATGGATAGAGTTGGGCGCAGGAGGATGGATGTACTGGAAATGAGATGTTTGAGGACAATGTGTGGTGTGAGGTGGTTTGATCGAGTAAGTAACGTAAGGGTAAGAGAGATGTGTGGAAATAAAAAGAGCGTGGTTGAGAGAGCAGAAGAGGGTGTTTTGAAATGGTTTGGGCACATGGAGAGAATGAGTGAGGAAAGATTGACCAAGAGGATATATGTGTCGGAGGTGGAGGGAACGAGGAGAAGAGGGAGACCAAATTGGAGGTGGAAAGATGGAGTGAAAAAGATTTTGTGTGATCGGGGCCTGAACATGCAGGAGGGTGAAAGGAGGGCAAGGAATAGAGTGAATTGGAGCGATGTGGTATACAGGGGTTGACGTGCTGTCAGTGGATTGAATCAAGGCATGTGAAGCGTCTGGGGTAAACCATGGAAAGCTGTGTAGGTATGTATATTTGCGTGTGTGGACGTGTGTATGTACATGTGTATGGGGGGGGGGGTTGGGCCATTTCTTTCGTCTGTTTCCTTGCGCTACCTCGCAAACGCGGGAGACAGCGACAAAGTATAAAAAAAAAAAAAAAAAAAAAAAAAAAAAAAAAAAAAAAATATATATATATATATATATATATATATATATATATATATATATATATATATATATATATATATATATATATATATATATATATATGGGAGGGTATTGATTGAGAGGGTGAAGGCATGTACAGAGCATCAGATTGGGGAAGAGCAGTGCGGTTTCAGAAGTGGTAGAGGATGTGTGGATCAGGTGTTTGCCTTGAAGAATGTATGTGAGAAATACTTAGAAAAGCAAATGGATTTGTATGTAGCATTTATGGATCTGGAGAAGGCATATGATAGAGTTGATAGAGATGCTCTGTGGAAGGTATTAAGAATATATGGTGTGGGAGGCAAGTTGTTAGAAGCAGTGAAAAGTTTTTATCGAGGATGTAAGGCATGTGTACGTGTAGGAAGAGAGGAAAGTGATTGGTTCTCAGTGAATGTAGGTTTGCGGCAGGGGTGTGTGATGTCTCCATGGTTGTTTAATTTGTTTATGGATGGGGTTGTAAAGGAGGTAAATGCAAGAGTCCTGGAAAGAGGGGCAAGTATGAAGTCTGTTGGGGATGAGAGAGCTTGGGAAGTGAGTCAATTGTTGTTCGCTGATGATACAGCGCTGGTGGCTGATTCATGTGAGAAACTGCAGAAGCTGGTGACTGAGTTTGGTAAAGTGTGTGGAAGAAGAAAGTTGAGAGTAAATGTGAATAAGAGCAAGGTTATTAGGTACAGTAGGGGTGAGGGTCAAGTCAATTGGGAGGTGAGTTTGAATGGAGAAAAACTGGAGGAAGTGAAGTGTTTTAGATATCTGGGAGTGGATCTGTCAGCGGATGGAACCATGGAAGCGGAAGTGGATCATAGGGTGGGGGAGGGGGCGAAAATTCTGGGAGCCTTGAAAAATGTGTGGAAGTCGAGAACATTATCTCGGAAAGCAAAAATGGGTATGTTTGAGGGAATAGTGGTTCCAACAATGCTGTATGGTTGCGAGGCGTGGGCTATGGATAGAGGTGTGCGCAGGAGGATGGATGTGCTGGAAATGAGATGTTTGAGGACAATGTGTGGTGTGAGGTGGTTTGATCGAGTAAGTAACGTAAGGGTAAGAGAGATGTGTGGAAATAAAAAGAGCGTGGTTGAGAGAGCAGAAGAGGGTGTTTTGAAATGGTTTGGGCACATGGAGAGAATGAGTGAGGAGAGATTGACCAAGAGGATATATGTGTCGGAGGTGGAGGGAACGAGGAGAAGAGGGAGACCAAATTGGAGGTGGAAAGATGGAGTGAAAAAGATTTTCTGTGATCGGGGCCTGAACATGCAGGAGGGTGAAAGGAGGGCAAGAAATAGAGTGAATTGGAGTCATGTGGTATATAGGGGTTGACGTGCTGTCAGTGGATTGAAGCAAGGCATGTGAAGCGTCTGGGGTAAAGCATGGAAAGCTGTGTAGGTATGTATATTTGCGTGTGTGGACGTGTGTATGTACATGTGTATGGGGGGGGGGGGTTGGGCCATTTCTTTCGTCTGTTTCCTTGCGCTACCTCGCAAACGCGGGAGACAGCGACAAAGTATAAAAAAAAAAAAAAAAAAAAAATATATATATATATATATATATATATATATATATATATATATATATATATATATATATATATATATATATATATATATATATATTATATATATATATATATATATATATATATATTATCATTATTATACTTTGTCGCTGTCTCCCGCGTTTGCGAGGTAGCGCAAGGAAAAAGACGAAAGAAATGGCCCAACCCCCCCATACACATGTATATACATACGTCCACACACGCAAATATACATACCTACACAGCTTTCCATTTTTTACCCCAGACGCTTCACATGCCTTGGTTCAATCAACTGACAGCACGTCAACCCCGGTATACCACATCGCTCCAATTCACTCTATTCCTTGCCCTCCTTTCACCCTCCTGCATGTTCAGGCCCCGATCACAGAAAATCTTTTTCACTCCATCTTTCCACCTCCAATTTGGTCTCCCTCTTCTCCTCGTGCCCTCCACCTCCGACACATATATCCTCTTGGTCAATCTTTCCTCACTCATTCTCTCCATGTGACCAAACCACTTCAAAACACCCTCTTCTGCTCTCTCAACCACGCTCTTTTTATTTCCACACATCTCTCTTACCCTTACGTTACTTACTCGATCAAACCACCTCACACCACACATTGTCCTCAAACATCTCATCTCCAGCACATCCATCCTCCTGCGCACAACTCTATCCATAGCCCACGCCTCGCAACCATACAACATTGTTGGAACCACTATTCCTTCAAACATACCCATTTTTGCTTTCCGAGATAATGTTCTCGACATCCACACATTCTTCAAGGCTCCCAGAATTTTCGCCCCCTCCCCCACCCTATGATCCACTTCCGCTTCCATGGTTCCATCCGCTGCCAGATCCACTCCCAGATATCTAAAACACTTCACTTCCTACAGTTTTTCTCCATTCAAACTCACCTCCCAATTGACTTGACCCTCAACCCTACTGTACCTAATAACCTTGCTCTTATTCACATTTACTCTTAACTTTCTTCTTCCACACACTTTACCAAACTCAGTCACCAGCTTCTGCAGTTTCTCACATGAATCAGCCACCAGCGCTGTATCATCAGCGAACAACAACTGACTCACTTCCCAAGCTCTCTCATCCCCAACAGACTTCATACTTGCCCCTCTTTCCAAAACTCTTGCATTTGCCTCCCTAACAACCCCATCCATAAACAAATTAAACAACCATGGAGACATCACACACCCCTGCCGACAACCTACATTCACTGAGAACCAATCACTTTCCTCTCTTCCTACACGTACACATGCCTTACATCCTCGATTAAAACTTTTCACTGCTTCTTCAACTTTCCTCCCACACCATATATTCTTAATACCTTCCACAGAGCATCTCTATCAACTCTATCATATGCCTTCTCCAGATCCATAAATGCTACATACAAATCCATTTGCTTTTCTAAGTATTTCTCACATACATTCTTTAAAGTAAAAACCTGATCCACACATCCTCTACCACTTCTGAAACCACACTGCTCTTCCCCAATCTGATGCTCTGTCCATGCCTTCACCCTCTCAATCAATACCCTCCCATATAATTTATCAGGAATACTCAACAAACTTATACCTCTGTAATTTGAGCACTCACTCTTATCCCCTTTGCCTTTGTACAATGGCACTATGCACGCATTCCGCCAATCCTCAGGCACCTCACCATGAGTCATACATACATTAAATAACCTTACCAACCAGTCAACAATACAGTCACCCCCTTTTTTATGAAATTCCACTGCAATACCATCCAAACCTGCTGCCTTGCCGGCTTTCATCTTCCGCAAAGCTTTCACTACCTCTTCTCTGTTTACGAAATCATTTTCCCTAACCCTCCCACTTTGCACACCACCTCGACCAAAACACCCTATATCTGCCACTCTATCATCAAACACATTCAACAAACCTTCAAAATACTCACTCCATCTCCTTCTCACATCACCACTACTTGTTATCACCTCCCTATTTGCGCCCTTCACTGAAGTTCCCATTTGCTCCCTTGTCTTACGCACTTTATTTACCTCCTTCCAGAACATCTTTTTATTCTCCCTAAAATTTAATGATACTCTCTCACCCCAACTCTCATTTGCCCTTTTTTTCACCTCTTGCACCTTTCTCTTGACATCCTGTCATATATATATATATATATATATATATATATATATATATATATATATATATATATATATATATATATATATATATATATATATATATATACATATATATATATATGGGGACAGGGGAGAAAGAATACTTCCCACGTATTCCCTGCGTGTCGTAGAAGGCGACTAACAGGGAAGGGAGCGGGGGCTGGAAATCCTCCCCTCTCGTTTTTTTTTTTAATTTTCCAAAAGAAGGAACAGAGAAGGGGGCCCGGTGAGGATATTCCGTCAAAGGCCCAGTCCTCTGATCTTAACGCTACCTCGCTATCGCGGGAAATGGCGAATAGTATGAAAAAAAAAGAAATATATATATATATATATATATATATATATATATATATATATATATATATATATATATATATATATATATATATATATATATATATATATACATATTTGTGCATATGCACCTGGGCTTGAGAAGAAAGATCATGAGAGGCAACTGTTTTGGGAGCAGCTGAGTGAGTTTGTTAGTAGTTTTGATTCACGAGACCGGTTTATAATGATGGGTGATTTGAAAATAAAGGTGAGTAATGTGGCATTTGAGGGAATGATTGATGTACATGGGGTATTCAGTGTTTTAAATGGAAATGGTGAGGAGCTTGTAGATTTTTATGCTGAAAAAGGACAGGTTTTTGGGGATGCCTAGTTTAAAAAAAAGAGAGATATACATAAGTATACGTATGTAAGTATGAGAGATGGCCAAAAAATGTTATTGGATTACATGCTAATTGATAGGCGCGCAAAAGAAATACTTTTGGATGTTAATGTGCTGAGAGGTGCAACTGGAGGGATATCTGGTTATTATCTTCTGGAGGCGAAGGTGATGATTTGCAGAGGTTTTCAGAAAAGAAGTGAAAAAATTTGGTGAAGAAAGTGGTTAGAGTATGTGAGCTTGGGAAGGAGATTTGTTTGAAGAAGTACCAGGAGAGACTGAGTACAGAATGGAAAAAGGTGAGAACAAAGGACGTAAGGGGAGCGGGGGAGGAATGGGATGTATTTAGGGAAATAGTTATGGATAGCGCAAAAGATGATTCTGGCATGAGAAGCGTTGTAGGTAGGTAGATTAGAAAGGTTAGTGGGTGGTTGGATCCAGAAGTAAGATTGTTAGTGAAAGTGAAGACCGAGACCTTTGGACATTCTTTGCAAGGAAATTATGCCAACGACTGGAAGAAGTATAAAAGAAAGAGGCAGGAGTTCAAGAAAAAGGTACAAGAGATGAAAATAAGGGCAAATGAGAGTTGGGGTGAGAGAGTATCATTAAACTTTAGGGAAATGAAAAGATGTTTTGGATGGAGGTAAATAAAGAGCGTTAGACAAAGGAACAAATGGGAACTTCAGTGAAGGGGGCTAATGGGGGTGATAACAAGTGGTGGTGATGTGAGAAGGAGATGGAGTGAGCATTTTGAAGGTTTGTTGAATGTGTTTGATGATAGAGTGGCAGATATAGGGTGTTTTGGTCGTGGTTGTATAATAAGTGAGAGGATTAAGGCGAATGATTTGGTAAACAGAGTGGACGTAGTAAAAGCTTTACGGAAGATAAAAGCTGGAGAGGCAATTGGTTGGGATGGTATTGCAGTGAAATTTATTAAAAATGGGATGACTGTATTGTTCACTTGTTGGTAAGGTTATTTAATGTATGTATGACTCATGGTGAGGTGCCTGAGGATTGGAGGAATGCTTTTATAGTGCAATTGTTACAAAGGCGAAGGGGATAAAAGTGAGTGCAAAAATTACAGAGGTATACGTTTGTTGAGTATTCCTGGGAAATTATATGGGGGGGAAGGTATTGATTGAGAGGGTGAAGGGATGTACAAAGCATCAGATTGGGGAAGAGCAGGGTGATTTCAAAAGTGGTAGAGGATGCGTGTATCAGGTGTTTGCTTTGAAGAATGTTTGTGAAAGGGATTCGTATGTAGCATTTATGGATCTGGAGAAGGCATATGATAGAGTTGATAGAGATGCTCTGTGAAAGGTATTAAGAATATATGGTGTGGGGGCAAGTTGTTAGAAGCAGTGAAAAGGTTTTATCGAGGATTTAAGGCCTGTGTACGAGTAGGGAGAGAGGAAAGTGATTGGTTCTCTGTGAATGTTGGTTTGCGGCAAGGGTGTGTGATGTCTCCATGGTTGTTTAATTTGTTTATGAATTGGGTTGATATGGATGTGAATGTAAGAGTCTTGGAAAAAGTGGCAAGTATTCAATCTGTTGTGGATGACAGAGCTTGGGAAGTGAGTCAGTTGTTGTTCGCTGATGATACAGAGCTGGTGGATAATTGTGGTGAGAAACTTCAAACGTTGGTGATTGAGTTTGGTAAAGTGTGTGAAAGAAGAAAGTTGAGAGTAAATGTGAATAAGAGCTAGGTTGATAGGTACAGTAGGGTTGAGGGTCAAGTCAAATTGGGAGGTAAGTTTGAATGGAGAAAAACTGGAGGAAGTAAAGTGTTTTAGATATCTGGGAGTGGATTTGGCATCGGATGGAACCATGGAGGTGGAAGTGGATCATAGGGTGGGGGAGGGGCGAAAGTTCTGGGAGCCTTGAAGAATGTGTGGAAGTCGAGAACATTATCTCGGAAAGCAAAAATGGGTATGTTTGAAGGTATAGAGGTTCCAACAATGTTATATGGTTGCGAGGCGTAGGCTATAGATAGAGATGTGCGAAGGAGGGTGGATGTGCTGGAAATGAGATGTTTGAGGACAATATGTTTTGTGAGGTAGTTTGATCGAGTTAGTAATAATAGGTTAAGAAAGATGTGTAGAAATAAAAAGAGTGTGGTTGAGAGAGCGGAAGTGGGTGTTTTGAAATGGTTTGGTCACATGGAGAGAATGAGTGAGGAAAGATTGTAAAGAGGATATATGTGTCAGAGGTGGAGGGAACGAGAAATGGGAACGAAAATTGGAAGTGGAGAGATGGAGTGAAAAAGATTTTGAGTTTTCGAAGCCTGAACATGCAGGAGTTTGAAAGGCGTGCAAGGAATAGAGTGAATGGGAAGGATGTCGTATACCAGGGTCGACGTGCTGTCAATGAATTGAACCAGGGCATGTGAAGCGTCTTGTGTAAACAATGGAAAGTTATGTGCGGCCTAGATGTGGAAAGGGAGCTGTGGCTTTGATGCATTATACATGACAGCTAGAGATTGAGTGTGAATGAATGTGGCATGTGGAAAATTAAAAAAAAACGAGATGTAAGGATTTCCAGCCCTCCCGCTCCCTCCCCTTTTAGTCGCCTTGTAAGACACGCAGGGAATACGTCTGAAGTATTCTTACTCCCCTATCCACAGGGATAATATATATATATATATATATATATATATATATATATATATATATATATATATATATATATATATATATATATATATATATATATATATATATATATATATATATATATATATATATATATATATATATATATATATATATATATATATATATATATATATATATATATATATATATGTATATATATATATATATATATATATATATATATATATATATATATATATATATATATATATATATATATATATATATATATATATATATATATATATATATATATATATATATATATATATATATATATATATATATATATATATATATATATATATATATATATATATATATATCTATATATATATATCTATATATATATATATATATATATATATAAATATATATATATATATATATATATATATATCTATATATATATATATATATATATATATATATATATATATATATATATATATATATATATATATATATATATATTATCCCTGTGGATAGGGGAGTAAGAATACTTCAGACGTATTCCCTGCGTGTCTTACAAGGCGACTAAAAGGGGAGGGAGCGGGAGGGCTGGAAATCCTTACATCTCGTTTTTTTTTAATTTTCCAAAAGAAGGAACAGAGTGGGGCCAGGTGAGGATATTCCAAAAAAGGCCCAGTCCTCTGTTCTTTACGCTACCTTGCTAACGCGGGAAATGGCTGATAGTTTAAAAGAAAGAAAAAGATATATATATACATATATATATTTTTTTTTTTACTTTGTCGCTGTCTCCCGCGTTTGCGAGGTAGCGCAAGGAAACAGACGAAAGAAATGGCCCAACCCACCCCCATACATATGCCTTGATTCAATCCACTGACAGCACGTCAACCCCGGTATACCACATCGCTCCAATTCACTCTAATCTTTGCCCTCCTTTCACCCTCCTGCATGTTCAGGCCCCGATCACACAAAATCTTTTTCACTTCATCTTTCCACCTCCAATTTGGTCTCCCTTTTCTCCTCGTTCCTTCCACCTCCGACACATATATCCTCTTGGTCAATCTTTCCTCACTCATTCTCTCCATGTGACCAAACCATTTCAAAACACCCTCTTCTGCTCTCTCAACCACGCTCTTTTTATTTCCACACATCTCTCTTACCCTTACGTTACTTACTCGATCAAACCACCTCACACCACACATTGTCCTCAAACATGTTTCATGAGCTCCTCTTCGCCAACGGAACTACCTTGGCCCACCAGTGATGCTACTACGTTTGTGAATCAAGAACCATTGCAACACAAACCTCGCCAGGTGGTAGAGTGTCCCGCAGTGTATCGAGACAGACTTCCCCAGAACCTTTTTTAAAGTGGAAGTAAATGTTTATAGTTGTGTTACTGGAGTGATAGTTTTCATACATGGTGCTTTGACAAGAAAATAGTGAAATTGGAAAAAATGTAGCTTAGACATTGAAGCTTATTGATACAGTGGTTAAATTGATGAGAACTACTATTGACGTTTGTGTAAATAAATTAAACATTTCCTTTCCATAGCCAGAGGTTGAACCATTATGTGACATTCATTTTTTTCATTTCATTTCAAGCTAGAAGTTTCAGTTTTCTAAACTGTTTCTTACATTTTTCACATGTATATATATGTATGTGTGTGTGTGTGTATGTGTGTGTATGTGTATATATATATGTATATATGTATACATATATATATATATATATATATATATATATATATATATATATATATATATATATATATATATATATATATATATATATATATATATATATATATATATATATATATATATATATATATATATATATATATATACATATATATATACATATATATATATATATATATATATATATATATATATATATTATTTATAATTTTGCTTTCTCTCTGTCTCCCGCGTTAGCGAGGTAGCACAAGGAAACTGAAGAAAGAATGGCCCAACCCACCCACATATACATGTGTACACATACACGTCCACACACGCAAATATACATACTTATACATCTCAATGTACACATATATATAAACACACAGACATATACATATATACACATGTACACAATTCATACGTTCTGCGTTTATTTATTCCCATCGCCACCCCGCTTCACATGGAATAAGAACCCCTTCCCACCTCATGTGTGCGAGGTAGCGCTTGGAAAAGACAACAAAGACCCCATTCGTTCACACTCAGTCTCTAGCTGTCATGTAATAATGCACCGAAACCACAGCTCCCTTTCCACATCCAGGCCCCACAGAACTTGCCATGGCTTGCCCCAGACACTTCATATGCTCTGCTTCAATCTACTGAAAGCACGTTGACCCGGTATACCACAACGTTCCAATTTACTCTATTCCTTGCACGCCTTTCACCCTCCTGCATGTTTAGGCGCCGATCACAAAAGATCTTTCCACCTCCAATCTGGTCTCCCACTTCTCGTTCCCTCCACCTCTGACACATATATCCTCATCGTCAATCTTTCCTCACTCATTCTTTCCATGTGACCAAACCATTTCAAAACACCCTCTTCTGCTCTCTCAACCACACTCTTTTTATTTCCACTCATCTCTCTTGCCCTTATATTACCTACTCAATCAAACCACCTTACACCACATATTGTCCTCAAACATCTCATTTCCAGCACATCCACCGTCCTGCGCAAAAGTCTATCCTTAGCCAACGCCTCGCAACCATACATCATTGTTCGAACCACTATTCCTTCAAAAATACACATTTTTGCTTCCCGAGATAATGTTCTCGACTTCCAAACATTCTTCAAGGCTCCCAGAATTTTCGCCCCCTCCCCCACCCTATGAATCACTTCCGCTTGCATGGTTCCATTCGTTGCCATATCCACTCCCAGATATCTAAAACACTTTACTTCCTCCAGTTGTTCTCCATTCAAACTTACCCCCCAATTGACTTGACCCTCAACCCTACTGCACCTAATAACCTTGCTCTTATCCACATTTACTCTTAACTTTCTACTTTCACACACTTTACCAAACTCAGTCACCAGCTTCTACAGTTATTCACATGAATCAGCCACCAGCGATGTATCATCATTGAACAACAACTGATTCACTTCCCAAGCTCTCTCATCCAAAACAGACTACATACTTGCCCCTCTTTCCAAAACTCTTGCATTCACATCCGTAACAACCACATCCATAAATAAATCAAACAACCATAGAGACATGACACACCCCTGCTGCAAACCTACATTCACTAAGAACCAATCACTTTCCCCTCTTCCTACACGTACACATGCCCGACATCCTCCATTAAAACTTTTCACTGCTTCTAACAACTTGCACCACACACCATGTATTCTTAATACCCTCCGCAGAGCATCTCTATCAACTCTATCATATACCTTCTCCAGATCCATAATTGTTACATACAAATCCATTTGCTTTTCTAAATATTTCTCACATACATTCCTCAAAGCAAACACCTGATCCATATATCCTCTACCATTTCCGAAACCACAGTGCTCTTCCCCAATGTGATGCGCTGTACATGCCTTCACCCTCTCAATCAATATCCTCCCATATACTTTACCAGGAATACTCAACAAACTTATACCTCTGTAATTTAAGGACTCACTCTTATCCCCTTTGCCTTTGTACAATGGCGCTATGCAAACATTCCGCCAATCCTCAGGCACCTCACCAAATATCATACATACATGAAATAACCTTACCAACCAGTTAACAATACAGTCAACCCCTTTTTTAATAAATTCCACTGCAATACCATCCAAATATGCTGCCCTGTCGGCTTTCATCTTCCACAAAGCTTTTACTACCTCCTTTCTGCTTACCTATTCATTTTCCCTAACCCTCTCACTTTGTACACCACCTCGACCAAAACACCCTATATCTGCCACTCTATCATCAAACACATTCAACAAACCTTGAAAATACTCGCTCCATCTCCTTCTCACATCACCACTACTTGTTATCACTTCCCCATTAGCCCCCTTCACTGAAGTTCCCATTTGCTTCCTTGTCTTACGCACTCTATTTACCTCCTTCCAAAACATCTTTTTATTCTCCCTAAAATTTAATGATACTCTCTCACCCCATCTCTCATTTGCCCTCTTTTTCACCTCTTGCACCTTTATCTTGACCTCCTGCCTCTTTCTTTTATACATCTCCCACTCATTTCCATTTTTTCCCTGCAAAAATCGTCCAAATGCCTCCCTCTTTTCTTTTACTAATAATCTTACTTCTTCATCCCACCACTCACTAACCTTTCCAATCATCTCACCTCACACGCTTCTAATGCCACAATCATCTTTTGCGCAAGCCATCACTGCTTCCCTAAATACATCCCATTCCTCCCCCACTCCCCTTACCTCCTTTGTTCTCACCTTTTTCCATTCTGAACTCAGTCTCTTCTGGTACTTCCTCACACAAGTCTCCTTCCTAAGCTCAGTAACTCTCACCACTCTCTTCACCTCAACATTCTCTCATCTTTTCTGACATCTCCTACAAATCTTCATCTTCGCCTCCACAAGATAATGATCAGACATCCCTCCAGTTGCACCTCTAAGCACATTAACATCCAGAAGTCTGTCTTTCGCTCGCCTATCAATCAATACGTTATCCAATAATGCTCTCTGGCCATCTCTCCTACTTACATACGTATACTTTTGTATATCTCTCTTTTTAAACTAGGTATTCCCAATCACCAGTCCTTTTTCAGCACATAAACCTACAAGCTCTTCATCATTTCCATTTACAAGATTGAGCACCCTATGTATACCAATCATTCCCTCAACTGCCAGATTACTCACCTTTGCATTCAAATCACCCTTCACTATAACCTGGTCCTGTGCATCATAACCACCAACACACTCATTCAGCTGCTCCCAATAGACTTGCCTCTCATGATCTTTCTTCTCATGCCTAGGTGCATATGCACCAATAATCACCCATCTCTCTCCATCAACTTTTAGTTTTACCCATATCAATCTAGAATTTACTTTCTTACATTCTATCACACCCTCCCACAACTCTAGTTTCAGGAATAGTGCTGCTCCTTCCCTTGCTTTTGTGCTCTCACTAACCCCTGACTTTACTCCCAAGACAATCCCAAACCACTCTTCCCCTTTACCCTTGAGCTTCGACTCACTCAGAGCCAGAACATCCAGGTTTCTTTCTTCAAACATACCACGTGTCTCTCCTTTTTTCTCATCTTGGTTACATCCAAACACATTTAAACACCCCAATCTGAGCCTTCGAGGACGATGAGCACTCCCCGCGTGACTCCTTCTTCTGTTTCCCCTTATAGAAAGTTAAAATACAAGGAGGGGATGGTTTCTGGCCCATTTTATATATATATATATATATATATATATATATATATATATATATATATATATATATATATATATATATATATATATATATATATATATATATATATATATATATATATATATATATATATATATATATATGTACATATATATATATATATATATATATATATATATATATATATATATATATATATATATATATATATATATATATATATATATATATATATATATATATATATATATATATATATATATATATATATATATATATATATATATATATATATATATATATATATATATATATATATATATATATATATATACATGTGTATATATATATATATATATATATATATATATATATATATATATATATATATATATATATATATATATATATATATATATATATATATATATTTATCCCTGGGGATAGGGGAGAAAGAATACTTCCCACGTATTCCCTGCGTGTCGTAGAAGGCGACTAAAAGGTGAGGGAGCGGGGGGGCTGGAAATCCTCCCCTCTCAATTTTTTTTCTTTTTTTTTTTTTTTTAATTTTCCAAAAGAAGGAACAGAGAAGGGGGTCAGGTGAGGATATTCCCTCAGTGGCCCAGTTCTCTGTTCTTAACACTACCTCGCTAACGCGGGAAATGGCGAATAGTTAAAAAAAAAAAAAAAAAAAAAATGTGTATATATATATATATATATATATATATATATATATATATATATATATATATATATAATATATATATATATATATATATATATATTATCCCTAGGGATAGGGGACTTTCCACTTATTCCCTGCGTGTCGTAGAAGGCGACTAAAAGGGGAGGGAGGGGGGGACTAGAAATCCTCCCCACTTGTTTTTTTTTTAATTTTCCAAAAGAAGAAACAGAAAAGGGGGCCAGGTGAGGATATTCCCTTAGAGGCCCAGTCCTCTGTTATTAACGCTACCTTCCAAGCGCGGGAAATGGCGAATAGTTTGAATATATATATATATATATGTATATATATGTATATATATATATATATATATATATATATATATATATATATATATATATATATATATATATATATATATATATATATATATATATATATATATATATATATATATACATACATATATATATATATATATATATATATATATATATATATATATATATATATATATATATATATATATATATATATATATATATATATATATATATATATATATATATATATACATACATATATATATATATATATATATATATATATATATATATATATATATATATATATATATATATATATATATATATATATATATATATATATATATATATATATATATATATATATATATATATACATATATATATCATTCTTGGGGATAGGGGAGAAAGAATACTTCCCACGCATTCCTCACGTGTCGTAGAAGGCGACAAAATGGGATTGGAGCGGTGGGCCAGAAACCCTCCCCTCCTTGTATTTTAACTTTCTATAAGGGGAAACAGAAGAAGGAGTCACGCGGGGAGTGCTCATCGTCCTCGAAGGCTCAGATTGGGGTGTTTAAATGTGTTTGAATGTAACCAAGATGAGAAAAAAGGAGAGGCATGTGGTATGTTTGAAGAAAGAAACCTGGATGTTCTGGCTCTGAGTGAGTCGAAGCTCAAGGGTAAAGGGGAAGAGTGGTTTGGGATTGTCTTGGGAGTAAAGTCAGGGGTTAGTGAGAGGACAAAAGCAAGGGAAGGAGCAGCACTGTTCCTGAAACTAGAGTTGTAGGAGGGTGTAATAGAATGTAAGAAAGTAAATTCTAGATTGATATGGGTAAAACTAAAAGTTGTTGGAGAGAGATGGGTGATTATTGGTGCATATGCACCTAGGCATGAGAAGAAAGATCATGAGAGGCAAGTCTATTGGGAGCAGCTGAATGAGTGTGTTGGTGGTTATGATGCACAGGACCAGGTTATAGTGAAGGGTGATTTGAATGCAAAGGTGAGTAATCTGGCAGTTGAGGGAATGATTGGTATACATAGGGTGCTCAATCTTGTAAATGGAAATGATGAAGAGCTTGTAGGTTTATGTGCTGAAAAAGGACTGGTGATTGGGAATACCTAGTTTAAAAAGAGAGATATACAAAAGTATACGTATGTAAGTAGGAGAGATGGCCAGAGAGCATTATTGGATTACGTATTGATTGATAGGCGAGCGAAAGACAGACTTCTGGATGTTAATGTGCTGAGAGGTGCAACTGGAGGGATGTCTGATCATTATCTTGTGGAGGCGAAGATGAATATTTATAGGGGTTGTCAGAAAAGATGAGAGAATGTTGAGGTGAAGAGAGTGGTGAGAGTTACTGAGCTTGGGAAGGAGACTTGTATGAGGAAGTACCAGAAGAGACTGAGTTCAGAATGGAATAAGGTGAGAACAAAGGAGGTAAGGGGAGTGGGGGAGGAATGGGATGTATTTAGGGAAGCAGTGATGGCTTGCGCAAAAGATGATTGTGGCATTAGAAGCGTGTGAGGTGAGATGATTAGAAAGGTTAGTGAGTGGTGGGATGAAGAAGTAAGATTATTAGTAAAAGAAAAGAGAGAGGCATTTGGACGATTTTTGCAGGGAAAAAATGCAAATGAGTGGGAGATGTATAAAAAAAAGAGGCAGGAGGTCAAGATAAAGGTGCAAGAGGTGAAAAAGAGGGCAAATGAGAGATGGGGTGAGAGAGTATCATTAAATTTTAGGGAGAATAAAAAGATGTTTTGGAAGGAGGTAAATAGAGTGCGTAAGACAAGGAAGCAAATGGGAACTTCAGTGAAGGGGGCTAATGGGGAGGTGATAACAAGTAGTGGTGATGTGAGAAGGAGGTGAAGTGAGTATTTTCAAGGTTTGTTGAATGTGTTTGATGATAGAGTGGCAGATATAGGGTGTTTTGTTCGAGGTGGTGTACAAAGTGAGAGGGTTAGGGAAAATGAATAAGTAAGCAGAAAGGAGGTAGTAAAAGCTTTGTGGAAGATGAAAGCCGACAGGGCAGCACGTTTGGATGGTATTGCAGTGGAATTTATTAGAAAAGGGGTTGACTGTATTGTTAACTGGTTTGTAAGGTTATTTCATGTATGTATGATTCTTGGTGAGGTGCCTGAGGATTGGCG
This sequence comes from Panulirus ornatus, assembly GCF_036320965.1. Taxonomy (NCBI): domain Eukaryota; kingdom Metazoa; phylum Arthropoda; class Malacostraca; order Decapoda; family Palinuridae; genus Panulirus; species Panulirus ornatus. The sequence continues at coordinate 47,842,255 of NC_092238.1, read as the reverse complement.
GAATGTTTGCATAGCGCCATTGTACAAAGGCAAAGGGGATAAGAGTGAGTGCTCAAATTACAGAGGTATAAGTTTGTTGAGTATTCCTGGTAAAGTATATGGGAGGATATTGATTGAGAGGGTGAAGGCATGTATAGCGCATCACATTGGGGAAGAGCACTGTGGTTTCGGAAATGGTAGAGGATATATGGATCAGGTGTTTGCTTTGAGGAATGTATGTGAGAAATATTTAGAAAAGCAAATGGATTTGTATGTAACAATTATGGATCTGGAGAAGGTATATGATAGAGTTGATAGAGATGCTCTGCGGAGGGTATTAAGAATACATGGTGTGGGAGGCAGGTTGTTAGAAGCAGCGAAAAGTTTTAATGGAGGATGTAGGGCATGTGTACGTGTAGGAAGAGGGGAAAGTGATTGGTTCTTAGTGAATGTAGGTTTGCAGCAGGGGTGTGTCATGTCTCTATGGTTGTTTAATTCTTTTATGGATGTGGTTGTTACGGATGTAAATGCAAGAGTCCTGGAAAGAGGGGCAAGTATGAAGTCTGTTGGGGATGAGAGAGCTTGGGAAGTGAGTCAGTTGTTGTTCGCTGATGATACAGCGCTGGTGGCTGATTCATGTGAGAAACTGCAGAAGCTGGTGACTGAGTTTGGTAAAGTGTGTGGAAGAAGAAAGTTAAGAGTAAATGTGAATAAGAGCAAGGTTATTAGGTACAGTAGGGTTGAGGGTCAAGTTAATTGGGAGGTGAGTTTGAATGGAGAAAAACTGGAGGAAGTGAAGTGTTTTAGATATCTGGGAGTGGATCTGTCAGCGGATGGAACCATGGAAGCGGAAGTGGATCATAGGGTGGGGGAGGGGGCGAAAATTTTGGGAGCCTTGAAAAATGTGTGGAAGTCGAGAACATTATCTCGGAAAGCAAAAATGGGTATGTTTGAAGGAATAGTGGTTCCAACAATGCTGTATGGTTGCGAGGCGTGGGCTATGGATAGAGTTGTGCGCAGGAGGATGGATGTGCTGGAAATGAGATGTTTGAGGACAATGTGTGGTGTGAGGTGGTTTGATCGAGTAAGTAACGTAAGGGTAAGAGAGATGTGTGGAAATAAAAAGAGCGTGGTTGAGAGAGCAGAAGAGGGTGTTTTGAAATGGTTTGGGCACATGGAGAGAATGAGTGAGGAAAGATTGACCAAGAGGATATATGTGTCGGAGGTGGAGGGAACGAGGAGAAGAGGGAGACCAAATTGGAGGTGGAAAGATGGAGTGAAAAAGATTTTGTGTGATCGGGGCCTGAACATGCAGGAGGGTGAAAGGAGGGCAAGGAATAGAGTGAATTGGAGCGATGTGGTATACAGGGGTTGACGTGCTGTCAGTGGATTGAATCAAGGCATGTGAAGCGTCTGGGGTAAACCATGGAAAGCTGTGTAGGTATGTATATTTGCGTGTGTGGATGTGTGTATGTACATGTGTATGGGGGGGGGGGTTGGGCCATTTCTTTCGTCTGTTTCCTTGCGCTACCTCGCAAACGCGGGAGACAGCGACAAAGTATAAAAAAAAAAAAAAAAAAAAAAAAAAAAAAAAAAAAATATATATATATATATATATATATATATATATATATATATATATATATATATATATATATATATATGTATATATATATATATATATATATATATATATATATATATATATATATATATACATATATATATATATATATATATATATATATATATATATATATATATATATATATATATATATATATATATATATATATATATATATATATATATATATATATATATATATATATATATATATATATATATATATATATATATATATATATATATATATATATATATATATAAAAGCTTTGCGGAAGATGAAAGCCGGCAAGGCAGCAGGTTTGGATGGTATTGCAGTGGAATTTATTAAAAAAGGGGGTGACTGTATTGTTGACTGGTTGGTAAGGTTATTTAATGTATGTATGACTCATGGTGAGGTGCCTCAGGATTGGCGGAATGCGTGCATAGTGCCATTGTACAAAGGCAAAGGGGATAAGAGTGAGTGCTCAAATTACAGAGGTATAAGTTTGTTGAGTATTCCTGGTAAATTATATGGGAGGGTACTGATTGAGAGGGTGAAGGCATGTACAGAGCATCAGATTGGGGAAGAGCAGTGTGGTTTCAGAAGTGGTAGAGGATGTGTGGATCAGGTGTTTGCTTTGAAGAATGTATGTGAGAAATACTTAGAAAAGCAAATGGATTTGTATGTAGCATTTATGGATCTGGAGAAGGCATATGATAGAGTTGATAGAGATGCTCTGTGGAAGGTATTAAGAATATATGGTGTGGGAGGCAAGTTGTTAGAAGCAGTGAAAAGTTTTTATCGAGGATGTAAGGCATGTGTACGTGTAGGAAGAGAGGAAAGTGATTGGTTCTCAGTGAATGTAGGTTTGCGGCAGGGGTGTGTGATGTCTCCATGGTTGTTTAATTTGTTTATGGATGGGGTTGTTAGGGAGGTAAATGCAAGAGTTTTGGAAAGAGGGGCAAGTATGAAGTCTGTTGGGGATGAGAGAGCTTGGGAAGTGAGTCAGTTGTTGTTCGCTGATGATACAGCGCTGGTGGCGGATTCATGTGAGAAACTGCAAAAGCTGGTGACGGAGTTTGGTAAAGTGTGTGGAAGAAGAAAGTTAAGAGTAAATGTGAATAAGAGCAAGGTTATTAGGTACAGTAGAGTTGAGGGTCAAGTCAATTGGGAGGTGAGTTTGAATGGAGAAAAACTGGAGGAAGTGAAGTGTTTTAGATATCTGGGAGTGGATCTGTCAGCGGATGGAACCATGGAAGCGGAAGTGGATCATAGGGTGGGGGAGGGGGCGAAAATTTTGGGAGCCTTGAAAAATGTGTGGAAGTCGAGAACATTATCCCGGAAAGCAAAAATGGGTATGTTTGAAGGAATAGTGGTTCCAACAATGTTGTATGGTTGCGAGGCGTGGGCTATGGATAGAGTTGTGCGCAGGAGGATGGATGTGCTGGAAATGAGATGTTTGAGGACAATGTGTGGTGTGAGGTGGTTTGATCGAGTAAGTAACGTAAGGGTAAGAGAGATGTGTGGAAAAAAAAAGAGCGTGGTTGAGAGAGCAGAAGAGGGTGTTTTGAAATGGTTTGGGCACATGGAGAGAATGAGTGAGGAAAGATTGACCAAGAGGATATATGTGTCGGAGGTGGAGGGAACGAGGAGAAGAGGGAGACCAAATTGGAGGTGGAAAGATGGAGTGAAAAGGATTTTGTGTGATCGGGGCCTGAACATGCAGGAGGGTGAAAGGAGGGCAAGAAATAGAGCGAATTGGAGTGATGTGGTATACAGGGGTTGACGTGCTGTCAGTGGATTGAATCAAGGCATGTGAAGCGTCCGGGGTAAACCATGGAAAGCTGTGTAGGTATGTATATTTGCGTGTGTGGACGTGTGTATGTACATGTGTATGGGGGGGGGGGGCCATTTCTTTCGTCTGTTTCCTTGCGCTACCTCGCAAACGCGGGAGACAGCGACAAAGTATAAAAAAAAAAAAAAAAAAAAAAAAAAAAAATATATATATATATATATATATATATATATATATATATATATGTATATATATATATATATATATATATATATATATATATATATATATATATATATATATATATATATATATATATATTTCTGTGGATAGGGGAGAAAGAATACTTCCCACGTATTCCTGCTTGTCGTAGAAGGCGACTAAAAGGGAAGGGAGCGTGGGGCTGGAAATACTCCCCTCTCGTTTTTAGTTTTCCTAATGAAGGAAAAGAGGAGGGAGTCAAGTGAGGATATTCCCTCAGTCCTCTATTCTTAAAGCTACCTTGCTAACGCGGGAAATGGCGTATAGTATGGAAAAAAAAAAAAAAAAATATATATATATATATATATATATATATATATATATATATATATATATATATATATATATATATATATATATATATATATATATATATATATATCCCTGGGAATAGGGGAGAAAGAATACTTCCCACGCATTCCTCACGTGTCGTAGAAGGCGACTAAAGGGGACGGGAGCGGGGGCCAGAAACCCTCCCCTCCTTGTATGTTAACTTTATAAAAGGGGAAACAGAAGGAATCACTCGGGGAGTCCTCATCCTCCTCGAAGGCTCAGATTGGGGTGTCTAAATGTGTTTGACTGTAACCAAGATGAGAAAAAAGGAGAGATAGTTTGTATGTTTCAGGAAAGGAACATGGATGCTTTGGCTCTGAATGAAACGAAGCTCAAGGGTAAAGGGGAAGAGTGGTTTTGGAATGTCTTGAGAGCAAAGTTAGGGGTTAGTGAGAGGACAAGAGCAAGGGAAGGAGTAGCACTACTCCTGAAACAGGAGTGGTGGGAGTATGTGATAGATTGTAAGAAAGTAAACTCTTGATTGATATGGGTAAAACTGAAAGTTGATGGAGAGAGATGGATGATTATTGGTGCATTAGCACCTGGGCATGAGAAGAATGATCATGAGAGGCAAGTGTTTTGGGAGCAGCTGAATGAGTGCATTAGTAGTTTTGATTCACGAGACCGGGTTATAGTGATGGGTGATTTGAATGCAAGGGTGAGTAATGTGGCAGTTGAGGGAACAATTGTTATACATGAGGTGTTCATTGTTGTAAATAGAAATGGTGAAGAGCTTGTAGATTTATGTGCAGATAAAGGACTGGTGATTGGGAATACCTGGATTAAAAAGAGAGATATACATGTATATACCTATGTAAGTAGGAGAGATGGCCAGAGAGTGTTATTGGATTATGTGATAATTGATAGGTGTGCGAAAGAGAGACATTTGGATGTTAATGTGCTGAGATGTGCAACTAGAGGGATGTCTGATCATTATCTTGTGGAGGCAAAGTTGAAGATTTGTAGAGATTCTCAGAAAAGAAGGGAGAATGTTCGGGTTGAAAGAGTGGTGAGAGGAAGAGAGCTTGGGATTGAGACTTGTGTGAGGAAGTACCAGGAGAGACTGAGTAGAGAATGGAAAAAGGTGAGAACAAAGGAGGTAATGGGAGTGGGGGAGGAATGGGATACATTTAGGGAAGCAGTGATGGCTTGCGGGAAAAAAATGCTTGTGGCATGAGAAGCGTAGGAGGTGGGCAGATTAGGAAGGGTAGTGAGTGGTGGGTTGAAGAAGTAAGATTATTATTGAATGAGAAGAGAGAGGCATTTGGACGATTTTTGCAGGGAAATAATGCAAATGAGTGGGAGATGTATAAAAGTAAGAGGCAGGACGTCAAGAGAAATGTGAAGACGTGAAAAAGGGGGCAAGTGAGAGTTAGGGTGAGAGAATATCATTAAGTTTTAGGGAGAATAAAAAGATGTTTTAGAAGGAGGTAAATAAAGTGCGTAAGGCAAGGGAAAAAGTGGGAACTTCAGTGAAGGTGGCTAATGGGGAGGTGATAACAAGTAGTGGTGATATGAAAAGGAGATCGAGTGAGTATTTTGAAGGTTTGTTTAATGTGTTTGATGATAGAGTGGCAGATGTAGGGTGTTTTGGTCGAGGTGGTGTGCAGAGTAAGAGGGTTAGGGAAAATGATTTGGTAAACAGAGAAGAGGTAGTAAAAGCTTTGCAGAAGATGTAAGCCGGCAAGGCAGCAGGGTTGGATGGTATTGCAGTGGAATTTATTAAAAATGGGGATGAATATATTGTGGACTGGTTGGTAAGGTTATCTAATGTATGTATGAGTCATGGTGAGGTGCCGGAGGATTGGCGGAATGCTTGCTTTGTGCTATTCTACAAAGGCAAAGGGAACAAAGGTGAGTGCTCAAATTACAGAGGTATAAGTTTTTTGAGTATTCCTGGGAAATTATATGTGAGGGTATTGATTGAGAAGGTGAAGGCATGTACAGAGCATCAGATTGGGGAAAAGCAGTGTGGTTTCAGAAGTGGTAGAGGATTTGTGGATCAGGTGTTTGCTTTGAAGAATGTATGTTAGAAATACTTAGAAAATGAAAGGCATTCGTATGTAGCATTTATGGATCTGAAGAAGGCATATGATAGAGTTGATAGAGATGCTCTGTGGAAGGTATTAAGAATATATGGCGTGGGAGGCAAGTTGTTAGAAGCAGTGAAAAGTTTTTATCGAGGATGTAAGGCATGTGTACGTGTAGGAAGAGAGGAAAGTGATTGGTTCTGAGTGAATGTAGGTTTGCGGCAGGGGTGTGTGATGTCTACTTGGTTGTTAATTTGTTTATGGATGGGGTTGTTAGGGTGGTGAATGCAAGAGTTCTGGAAAGAGGGGCAAGTATGCAGTCTGTTTTGGATGAGAGAGCTTGGGAAGTGAGTCAGTTGTTGTTCGCTGATGATGCAGCGCTGGTAGCTGATTCATGTAAGAAACTGCAGAAGCTTGTGACTGAGTTTGGTAAAGTATGTGAAAGAAGAAAGTTGAGAGGAAATGTTAATAAGAGCAAGGTTATTAGGTACAGTAGGGTTGAGGGTCAAGTCAACTAGGAGGTAAGTTTGAACGGAGAAAAAATGGAGGAAGTGAGGTGTTTTAGATATATGGGAGTGGATTTGGCAGCAGATGGAACCATGGAAGCGGAAGTGAATCATAGGGTGGGAGAGGGGGCGAAAATTCTGCGAGCGTTGAAGAGTGTGTGGAAGTCGAGAACATTATCTTGGAAAGCAAAAATGGGTATATTTGAAGGAATAGTGGTTACAACAATGTTGTATTTTTGCGAGTCGTGGGCTATGGATAGAGTTCTGCGGAGGAGTGTGGATGTGCTGGAAATGAGATGTTTGAGGACAATATGTGGTGTGAGGTGGTTTCATCGAGTGAGTGATAATAGGGTAAGAAAGATATGTGTTAATAAAAAGAGTGTGATTGAGCGAGCAGAAGAGGGTGTTTTGAATTTGATTGGTCACATGGAGAGAATGAGTGAGGAAAGATTGACCGAGAGGATATGTGTGTCAGAGGTGGATGGAAACGAGGAGAAGTGGGAGACCAAATTGGAGGTGAAAAGATGGAGTGAAAAAAATTTTGATCGATCGGGGTCTGAACATGCAGGAGGGTGAAAAGCGTTGAAGGAATCGAGTGAATTGGAACGATGTGGTATACCGGGTCAGACGTACTGTCAGTGAATTGAACCAGGGCATTTGAAGCGTCTGGGGTAAACCATTGAAAGTTCTGTGGGGCCTTGGTGTGGAAAGGGACCTGTGGTTTCGGTGCATTATTACATGACAGCTAGAGACTGATTGTGAACGAATGGGGCCCTTTTCGTCTTTTCCTAGGAGTACCTCGCACTAAAGAGGGGGAGGGGGTTGTTATTACATATGTGGCGAGGTGGCGATAGTAATGAATATAGGCAGACAGTATGAATTATGTACATGTGTATATATGTATATGTTTGTGTGTGTATATATATGTATGCGTTGAGATGTATATGTACGCACATTTGCGTTTGTGGACGTGTATGTATACACATGTGTATGTAGGTGGGTTGGGCCATTCTTCGTCTGTTTCCTTGCGCTACCTCATATATATATATATATATATATATATATATATATATATATATATATATATATATATATATATATATATATATATATATATATATATATATATATATATATATATATATATATATATATATATATATATATATATACATATATATATATATATATATATATATATATATATATATATATATATATATATATATATACATATATATATATATATATATATATATATGTATATATATATATATATATATATATATATATATATATATATATATATATATATATATATATATATATATATATATATATATATATATATATATATATATATATATATATGTATATATATCTTTCTTTTTCTTTTACACTATTTGCCATTTCTCGCGTTAGCGAGGTAGCGTTAAGAACAGATGACTGGGCCTTTTTTGGTATATCCTCACCTGGCCCCCTCTGTTCCTCCTCTTGGAAAATTAAAAAAAAAACGAGAGGGGAGGATTTCCAGCCCCCCGCTCCCTCCCCTTTTAGTCGCCTTCTACGACACGCAGGGAATACGTGGGAAGTATTCTTAATCCCCTATCCCCAGGGATAATATATATATATATATATATATATATATATATATATATATATATATATATATATATATATATATATATATATATATATATATATATATATATATATATATATATATATATATATATATATATATATATATATATATATATATATATATATATATATATATATATATATATATATATATATATATATATATATATATATATATATATATATAGTGAGTGGTGGGATGAAGAAGTAAGAGTATTAGTGAAAGAGAAGAGAGAGGCATTTGGACGATTTTTGCAGGGAAAAAATGCAATTGAGTGGCAGATGTATGAAAGAAAGAGACAGGAGGTCAAGAGAAAGGTGCAAGAGGTGAAAAAAAGGGCAAATGAGAGTTGGGGTGAGAGAGTATCATTAAATTTTAGGGAGAATAAAAAGATGTTCTGGAAGGAGGTAAATAAAGTGCGTAAGACAAGGGAGCAAATGGGAACTTCAGTGAAGGGCGCAAATGGGGAGGTGATAACAAGTAGTGGTGATGTGAGAAGGAGATGGAGTGAGTATTTTGAAGGTTTGTTGAATGTGTTTGATGATAGAGTGGCAGATATAGGGTGTTTTGGTCGAGGTGGTGGGCAAAATGAGAGGGTTAGGGAAAATGATTTGGTAAACAGAGAAGAGGTAGTGAAAGCTTTGCGGAAGATGAAAGCCGGCAAGGCAGCAGGTTTGGATGGTATTGCAGTGGAATTTATTAAAAAAGGGGGTGACTGTATTGTTGACTGGTTGGTAAGGTTATTTAATGTATGTATGACTCATGGTGAGGTGCCTGAGGATAGGCGGAATGCGTGCATAGTGCCATTGTACAAAGGCAAAGGGGATAAGAGTGAGTGCTCAAATTACAGAGGTATAAGTTTGTTGAGTATTCCTGGATAATTATATGGGAGGGTATTGATTGAGAGGGTGAAGGCATGTACAGAGCATCAGATTGGGGAAGAGCAGTGTGGTTTCAGAAGTGGTAGAGGATGTGTGGATCAGGTGTTTGCTTTGAAGAATGTATGTGAGAAATACTTAGAAAAGCAAATGGATTTGTATGTAGCATTTATGGATCTGGAGAAGGCATAGGATAGAGTTGATAGAGATGCTCTGTGGAAGGTATTAAGAATATATGGTGTGGGAGGAAAGTTGTTAGAAGCAGTGAAAAGTTTTTATCGAGGATGTAAGGCATGTGTACGTGTAGGAAGAGAGGAAAGTGATTAGTTCTCAGTGAATGTAGGTTTGCGGCAGGGGTGTGTAATGTCTCCATTGTTGTTTAATTTGTTTATGGATGGGGTTGTTAGGGAGGTAAATGCAAGAGTTTTGGAAAGAGTGGCAAGTATTAAGTCTGTTGGGGATGAGAGAGCTTGGGAAGTGAGTCAGTTGTTGTTCGCTGATGATACAGCGCTGGTGGCTGATTCATGTGAGAAACTGCAGAAGCTGGTGACTGAGTTTGGAAAAGTGTGTGGAAGAAGAAAGTTAAGAGTAAATGTGAATAAGAGGAAGGTTATTAGGTACAGTAGGGTTGAGGGTCAAGTCAATTGGGAGGTGAGTTTGAATGGAGAAAAACTGGAGGAAGTGAAGTGTTTTAGATATCTAGATGGGAGTGGATCTGGCAGCGGATGGAACCATGGAAGCGGAAGTGGATCATAGGGTGGGGGAGGGGGCGAAAATCCTGGGGGCCTTGAAGAATGTGTGGAAGTCGAGAACATTATCTCGGAAAGCAAAAATGGGTATGTTTGAAGGAATAGTGGTTCCAACAATGTTCTATGGTTGCGAGGCGTGGGCTATGGATAGAGTTGTGCGCAGGAGGATGGATGTGCTGGAAATGAGATGTTTGAGGACAATGTGTGGTGTCAGGTGGTTTGATCGAGTGAGTAACGTAAGGGTAAGAGAGATGTGTGGAAATAAAAAGAGCGTGGTTGAGAGAGCAGAAGAGGGTGTTTTGAAGTGGTTTGGGCACATGGAGAGGATGAGTGAGGAAAGATTGACCAAGAGGATATATGTGTCGGAGGTGGAGGGAACAAGGAGAAGAGGGAGACCAAATTGGAGGTGGAAAGATGGAGTGAAAAAGATTTTGTGTGATCGGGGCCTGAACATGCAGGAGGGTGAAAGGAGGGCAAGGAATAGAGTGAATTGGAGCGATGTGGTATACCGGGGTTGACGTGCTGTCAGTGGATTGAAGCAAGGCATGTGAAGCGTTTGGGTAAACCATGGAAAGCTGTGTAGGTATGTATATTTGCGTGTGTGGACGTATGTATATACATGTGTATGGGTGGGGGGGGGGCCATTTCTTTCGTCTGTTTCCTTGCGCTACCTCGCAAACGCGGGAGACAGCGACAAAGTATAATAAATATATATATATATATATATATATATATATATATATATATATATATATATATATATATATATATATATATATATATACATATATATATATATATATATATATATATATATATATATATATATATATATATATATATATATATATATATATATATATATTTCTTTTTTTTTATACTTTGTCGCTGTCTCCCGCGTTTGCGAGGTAGCGCAAGGAAACAGACGAAAGAAATGGCCCAACCCCCACCCTACACATGTACATACACACGTCCACACACGCAAATATACATACCTACACAGCTTTCCATGGTTTACCCCGGACGCTTCACATGCCTTGATTCAATTCACTGACAGCACGTCAACCCCGGTATACCACATCGCTCCAATTCACTCTATTACTTGCCCTCCTTTCACCCTCCTGCATGTTCAGGCCCCGATCACACAAAATCCTTTTCACTCCATCTTTCCACCTCCAATTTGGTCTCCCTCTTCTCCTCGTTCCCTCCACCTCCGACACATATATCCTCTTGGTCAATCTTTCCTCACTCATTCTCTCCATGTGCCCAAACCATTTCAAAACACCCTCTTCTGCTCTCTCAACCACGCTCTTTTTATTTCCACACATCTCTCATACCCTTACGTTACTTACTCGATCAAACCACCTCACGCCACACGTTGTCCTCAAACATCTCATTTCCAGCACATCCATCCTCCTGCGGACAACTCTATCCATAGCCCACGCCTCGCAACCATACAACATTGTTGGAACCACTATTCCTTCAAACATACCCATTTTTGCTTTCCGGGATAATGTTCTCGACTTCCACACATTTTTCAAGGCTCCCAAAATTTTCGCCCCCTCCCCCACCCTATGATCCACTTCCGCTTCCATGGTTTCATCCGCTGACAGATCCACTCCCAGATATCTAAAACACTTCACTTCCTCCAGTTTTTCTCCATTCAAACTCACCTCCCAATTGACTTGACCCTCAACCCTACTGTACCTAATAACCTTGCTCTTATTCACATTTACTCTTAACTTTCTTCCACACACTTTACCAAACTCCGTCACCAGCTTCTGCAGTTTCTCACATGGATCCGCCACCAGCGCTGTATCATCAGCGAACAACAACTGACTCACTTCCCAAGCTCTCTCATCCCCAACAGACTTCATACTTGCCCCTCTTTCCAAGACTCTTGCATTTACCTCCCTAACAACCCCATCCATAAACAAATTATATATATGTATATATATATATATATATATATATATATATATATATATATATATATATATATATATATATATATATATATATATATATATATATATATATATATATATATATATATATATATATATATATATATATATATATATATATATATATATATATATATCACATATATCCTCTTTTTCAATCTTTCCTCACTCATTTTATCCATTTGACCAAATCATTTCAAACCACCCACTTCCGCTCTCTCAGACACACTCTTTTGAATACCACACATCTGTCTTACCATTTCATTACTTAGTCAATCACACCACCTGACACCACATATTATCCAAAAACATCTCATTTCCTGCACATCCACCTTCCTCCGCACAACCCTATCTATAGCTCACTACACACAACCTTATAACATTGTTGGAACCACTATTCCTTCAAACATTCCCGTTTTTGCTTTCCAACATAACGTTCTCGACATCCACACATTTTTCAACGCTCCCAGAACTTTCGCCTCCCCCTTTACCCAATTATTGACTTCCACTTCCCTGGTTCCATCCGCTGCCAAATCCACTCCCAGATATCTAACACATTTCACTTCCTCCAGTTTTTCTCCATAAACTAATTAATTCTCCATCTCTATTTAACTTGCCCCTCAACCGTATTGCACCTAATAACCTTGCTTTTATTCACATTTACTTTCAGCTTTCTTCTTTCACACACTTTACCAAACTCAGTCACCAACTTATGCAGCTTCTCACCCGAATCGGCCACCAGCGCTGTATCATCAACGAGCAGTAATTGAATCGCTTCTCAAGCTCTCAGACTACATACTTGCCCATCTTTCCAAAACTCTTGCATTCACCTCCCTAACAACCCCATCCATAAACAAATTAAACAACCATGGCGACATCACACACCCCTGCCGCAAACCAACCTTCACTGAGAACTAATTACTCTCCTCTCTCCCTAGACGCACACATGCCTTACACCCTCGATAGAACCTTTTCACTGCTTCTAACATGCTTCATCTATCATATGCCTTCTCCGGATCCATAAATGCTGCATACAAATCCATTTGTTTATTTAAGTATTTCTCACATACATTCTTCAACACAAACACCTGAGCCACACATCCTCTGCCACTTCTGAAACCACTTTCCCCTCTCCCAATCATGTGGTCTGTACATGCCTTCACCCTCTCAGTCAATACCCTCCCATATAATTTCTAAGGAATACTCAACAATCTTATCCCTCTGTAATTTGAGTACTCACTTGTATCTCCTTTGCCTTTGTACAATGGCACTATGCAAGCATTCCGCCAAGCCTCAGTCACCTCAACATGAGTCAACCATACATTTGATAACCTTACCAAGCAGTCAGCAATACAGTCACCCAGTTCTTTTAATAAATTCCATTGTAATACCATCCAAACTCGCTTCCTTGCCGGCTTTCATCTTCCGCAAAGCTTTTGCTACCTGTTCTTTGTTTACCAAATCACTCTTCCTAACTCTCACTGTGCACACCATCTCGACCAAAACACCCTATATCTGCCACTCTAATATCAAAAACATTCAATAGAATTTCAAAATACTCGCTCCACCTCCTTTTCACGTCACCGCTACTTCGTTTCACCTCTCCATTAGCCCCCTTTACAAATGTTTCCATTTGTTCCCTTGGCTTACGCACTATATTTCCTTTCTTCCAAAACATCTTTTTAATCTCCTTAAAATCTAATGATTCCATCTCAACCCAACTCTCATTTGCCCTCTTTTTCACCTCTTGCACCTTTCTCTTGACCTCCCGTCTCTTTCTTTTATACATCTCCCACTCATTTGCATTATTTTCTTGCAAAAATCGTCCAAATGCCTCTCTCCTCTCACTAATCTTATATCCTCAACCCACCAATTACTACTTATTCTAATCTTCCCACCTCCCACGCTTCTCATGCCACAAGCATCTTTTGCGCAAGCCATCACTGCTTCCGTAAATACATCCCATTCCTCCCCCACTCCCCTTACCTCCTTTGTTCTCACGGTTTTACATTCTGTACTCAGTCACTCCTGGTACTTCCTCACAGAAGTCTCCTTCCCAATCTCACCCACACTCTCCACTCTCTTCATCCCAACATTCTCTCTTCTTTTCTGAAAGCATCTACAAATCTTCACCTTCGCCTGCACAAGATAATTATCAAACATCCCTCCAGTTGCACCTCTCAGCATATTAACATCCAAAAGTCTCTCTTTAGCGCGCCTATCTATCAACACGTAATACAATAACGCTCTCTGGCCATCTCTCCTACTTACATACTTAGACCTATGTATATGTCTCTCTCTAAACCAGGTATTCCCGATCTCACCAGTCTTTTTTTAGCATATAAATCTTCAAGATCTTTACCATTTCCATTTACAACACTGAACACCTCTTGTACACCAATCATTTCCTCTACTGCCACATTACTCACCTCTGCATTCAAATCACCCATCATTATAACCCGGTATCGTGGATGAAAACTGATAATACACTTATTCAGCAGCTCCCAAATCACTTGCCTCCCATGATCTTTTTGCTCTTGCCCAGTTGCTTATGCGCCAATGATCACCCATCTCTCTCCATCTAATTTCAGTTTTAATGCATACCAATCTAGAGTGTACTTTCTTACACTCTGTCCCATACTCATATACATATATCTATTATTGATTATCTACTATACTTTGTCTCTGTCTTTCGCGTTAGCGAGGTAGCGTAAGGAAACAGACGAAAGAATGGCTCAACCCAACTACATACACATGTCTATACATACATGTTCACACACGCACATATACATACCTATACATCTGAACGTATACATATATATACACACACAGATATATACATATATTTTTTTTTTTTTTTTTTTTTTTATACTTTGTCGCTGTCTCCCGCGTTTGCGAGGTAGCGCAAGGAAACAGACGAAAGAAATGGCCCAACCCCCCCCCCATACACATGTACATACACACGTCCACACACGCAAATATACATACCTACACAGCTTTCCATGGTTTACCCCAGACGCTTCACATGCCTTGATTCACTCCACTGACAGCACGTCAACCCCTGTATACCACATCGCTCCAATTCACTCTATTCCTTGCCCTCCTTACACCCTCCTGCATGTTCAGGCCCCGATCACACAAAATCTTTTTCACTCCATCTTTCCACCTCCAATTTGGTCTCCCTCTTCTCCTCGTTCCCTCCACCTCCGACACATATATCCTCTTGGTCAATCTTTCCTCACTCATTCTCTCCATGTGACCAAACCATTTCAAAACACCCTCTTCTGCTCTCTCAACCACGCTCTTTTTATTTCCACACATCTCTCTTACCCTTACGTTACTTACTCGATCAAACCACCTCACACCACACATTGTCCTCAAACATCTCATTTCCAGCACATCCATCCTCCTGCGCACAACTCTATCCATAGCCCACGCCTCGCAACCATACAACATTGTTGGAACCAATATTCCTTCAAACATACCCATTTTTGCTTTCCGAGATACTGTTCTCGACTTCCACACATTTTTCAAGGCTCCCAAAATTTTCGCCCCCTCCCCCACCCTATGATCCACTTCCGCTTCCATGGTTCCATCCGCTGACAGATCCACTCCCAGATATCTAAAACACTTCACTTCCTCCAGTTTTTCTCCATTCAAACTCACCTCCCAATTGACTTGACCCTCAACCCTACTGTACCTAATAACCTTGCTCTTATTCACATTTACTCTTAACTTTCTTCTTCCACACACTTTACCAAACTCAGTCACCAGCTTCTGCAGTTTCTCACATGAATCAGCCACCAGCGCTGTATCATCAGCGAACAACAACTGACTCACTTCCCAAGCTCTCTCATCCCCAACAGACTTCATACTTGCCCCTCTTTCCAGGACTCTTGCATTTACCTCCCTAACAACCCCATCCATAAACAAATTAAACAACCATGGAGACATATATACACATGTATATAATACATACAGTCTGCCCTTATTTATTCCCGTCGCCGCACCGCCACATTTAGAATGAAACCCCCCTCCCCCGGCATGTCCGCAACGTAGCGCTAGGAAAAGACAACTAACGTCACATTGGTGCACACTCAGTCTCTAGCTGTCATGTAAAATGCACCGAACCACAGTTCCCTTTCCACATGCAGGACCCACAAAAATTTCCATTGTTTACCCCGGACGCTTCACATGCTCTGATTTCATCCATTGACAGCACGTCATCCCCGGTATACTACATCGCTTAGATTCACTCTATTCCTTGCACGCCTTTCACCCTCCTGCATGTTCAGGCCCCGATCATTCAAAATCTTTTTCACTCGATCTTTCAACCACCAATTTGGTCTCCCATTTCTCCTTCTCCCGCCCAACTCTGACACATATATCTTCTTGGTCAATCTTTCCTCACTCATTCTCTCCATGTGACCAAGATATTTCAAAACACCCTCTTCTGCTCTCTCAACCATACTCTTTTTATCACCACATACCTTTCTTACCCTTTCATTACTTACTCGATCAAACTACCTCACACCACATATTGTCCTCAAACATCTCATTTCCAGCACATCAACCCTCCTCCGCAAAACTCTATCTATAGCTCACGCCTCGCAACCACGCCTTCGCCCCCACCCCATCCCTATGACTCACTTTCGCCTCCATGGTTCCATCCGCTGCAAAATCCACTCCCAGATATCTAAAACATTTTACTTCCTCCAGTTTTTCTCCATTCAAACTTGCCTCCCCGCCTCCCAGTTGATTTGTTCCTCAACCGTACTGTACCTAATTACCTTGCACTTATTCACATTAACTCTCTGCTTTCTTCTTTCAAACATTTTTCCAAACTCAGTCACCAGCTTCTGCAGTTTCCCATCCGAATCAGCCACCAGAGCTGTATCATCAGCGAACAACAACTGACTCACTTCCCAAGCTCTCTCATCCATAACAGAATACGTACTTGTCTCTCTTTCCAAAACTCTTGCATTCATCTCCTTAGCAACCCAATCCATAAACAAGTTAAACAACCATGGAGACATCACGAACCCCTGCCGCAAAAAAAATTCACTGAGAACGAATCACTTTCCTCTCTTCCTACACGTACATATGCCTTACATCCTCGATAAAAACTTTTCACTTCTTTAAACAGCTTAACGCTCACGCAATATATTCTATAATACCTTCCATGGGTTATCTTTATTACCTCTATCATATGCTTTCTTCAGATCCATAAATGCTACAAAAAATCCATATGCTTTTCTAAGTATTTTTCATATACATTTTTCAAAGGAAACACCTGGTCCACACATCCTCTACCACTTCTGAAACCACACTGCTCTTCCCCAATCTGATGCTCTGTACATGCTTACACCCACTCAGTCAATACTCTCCCATAGAATTTCCCAGGAATACTCAACAAACGTATACCTCTGTAATTTGAGCAATCACTCTTATCCCCCTTGCCTTTGTACAATGGCACTATGCAAGCCCTCCGCCATTCCTAAGGCACCTCACCATCATTCATATATACATTAAATAACTTTACCAACCAGTCAACAATACAGTCACCCCCTTTTTTAATAAGTCTCGTTGGAATACCATCTAAACCCGCTGCCGTACCGGCTTTTATCTTCCTCAAAGCTTTTACTACCTCATCTCTGTTTACCAAATCATCTCCCTAACACCTCTCACTTTGCACACCACCTCGACCAAAATACCCTATATCTGGCACTCAATCATCATACTCCTTCAACAAACCTTCAAAATACTTACTCCATCTCCTCCTCACATCACCAATACTTTTATCACCTCCCAATTAGCCCCATTCACTAATGTTCCCATTTGTTCCCTTGTCTTACGCATTTTGTTTACCTCCTTCCAAAACATCTTTTCATTCTCCCTAAAACTTAATGATACTCTCTCACCCCAATTCTCTTTTGCCCTTTTTTTTTGCCTCTTGTACCTCTCTCTTGACCTCCTGCCTCTTTCTTTCATACATTTCCCAGTCATTTCTATTAGTTCCTTGCAAAAATCGTCCAAATGATACTCTCTTCTCTTTCACTAAAAATCTTACTTCCTCATCCCACCACTCACTACCCTTTCTAACATGCCCACTTCCCACGCTTCTCATGCCACAAGCATCTTTTGCACAAGCCATCACTGTTTCCTTAAATACTTCTCATTCCTCCCTCACTCTCCTTGCGTCCTTTGTTCTCACCTAACTCCTTTCTGTACTCAGTCTCTCCTGGTACTTATTCACACAAGTCTCCTTCCCAAGGTCACTTACCCTCATCACTCTCTTCACCCCAACATTCTCCCCTCTTTTCTTAAAACCTTTACAAATCTTCAAGCTTGCCTCCACACCATAATGATCAGATATCCCTCCAGTTGCACCTCTCTGCATATTAACATCCAACAGTCTCTCTTTCGCGCGCCTATCAATTAACACTTAATCCAATAACGCTCTCTGGCCATCTCTCCTACTTACATACGTATACTTATATATATCTCTCTTTTTAAACCAGGTATTCCCATTCACCTATCCTTTTTTCAGCACATACATCTACAAGCTCTTCACTATTACCATTTACAGCACTGAACACCCCATGTACACCAATTATTCCCTCAACTGCCACATTACTCACCTTTGCATTCAAATCACCCATCACTAAAACCCGGTCTCGTGTATGAAAACTACTAACACACTCACTCAGCTGCTCCTAAAACACTTGCCTCTCATGATCTTTCTTTTGATGCCCAGGTACATATGCACCAATAATCACCCATCTCTTTCCATCCACGTCCAGTTTTACCAATATTACTTTAGAGTTTGCTTTCTTACACTCTATCACATACTCCCACCACTCCTGTTTAAGGAGTAGTGCTAATCCTTCCATTGCTCTTGTCCTCTCACTAACCCTTGACTTTATTCCCAAGATATTCCCAAACCACTCTTCCCCTTTACCCTTAAGCTTTGTGTTATTCAGAGCCAAAACATCCAGGTTCTTTTCCTCAAATATACTATTAATCTCTCCTTTTTTTCTCATCAAGGCTACATCCACACACATTTAGACACCCCAATCTGAGCCTTCGAGGAGGATGAGCACTTCCCGTGTGATTCCTCTTCTGTGTCCCCGTTTAGAAAGTTAAAATATTAAAATACAAGGAGGGGAGGGTTTCTAGCCTCCCGCTCACTTCCTCTTTAGACGCATTCTACATGTGAGAAATGCGTGGGAAGTATTCTTGTTGCCCTATCCCCTGGAATAATATATATATATATATATATATATATATATATATATATATATATATATATATATATATATATATATATATAATGCTTTGTCGCTGTCTCCCGCGTTAGCGAGGTACCGCAAGGAGATGAAAGAATGGCCTAACCAACCCACATACGCATGTACATACATACACGCCCACACACGCAAATATAGATACCTATATATCTCAATGTACACATATATATACACACACAAACATATACATATATACACATGTACATAATTCATACTGTTTCCCTTTATTTATTACTATCACCACCTCGCCACACATGGAATAACAAACCCCTCCCCCCTCATGTGTGCGAGGTAGCGCTAGGAAAAGAATACAAAGGCCCAAATTCGTTCACACTCAGTCTCTAGCTACCATGTAATAATGCAACGAAACCACAGTTCCTTTTCCACATCCAGGGCACACAAAACTTTCCATGGTTTACCCAGACGCTTCACATGCCCTGGTTCAATCCATTGACAGCACGTCGACCCCGGTATACGACATCGTTCCAATTCACTCTATTCCTTGCACTCCTTTCACCCTCCTGCATTTTCAGGCCCCTATCACTCAAAATCTTTTTCACTCCATCTTTCGAGATCCAATTTGGTCTCACACTTCTCCCCGTTCCCTCTACCTCTGACACATATATCCTCTTGGTCAATCTTTCCTCACTCATTCTCTCCATGTGACCAAACCATTTCAAAACACCCTCTTCTGCTCTCTCAACCACGCTCTTTTTATTATCACACATCTCTCTTACCCTTACATTACTTACTCGATCAAACCACTTCCCACCACATATTGTCCTCAACCATCTCATTTCCAGCATATCCACACTCCTCCGCACAACTCTATCCATAGCCCACGCCTCCCAGCCATACAACATTGTTGGAACGACTATTCCTTCAAACATACCCATTTTTGCATTCCGAGATAATGTTCTCGACTTCCACACATTCTTCAAGGCTCCCAGGATTTTCGCCCTCTCCCCCACCCTATGATTCACCTCCGCTTCCATGGTTCCATCCGCTGGCAGATCCAGCCAGAATACCTAAAACACTTTACTTCCTCCAGTTTTTCTCCATTCAAACTTAACTCCCAATTGACTTGACCCTCAACCCTACTGTACCTAATAACCTTGCTCTTATTCATATTTACTCTTAACGTTCTTCTTTCACACACTTTATCAAACTCAGTCATCAGCTTCTGCAGTTTCTCACATGAATCAGCCACCAGCGCCGTATCATCAGTGAACAACAACTGACTCACTTCCCAAGCTCTCTCATCCCCAACAGACTGCATACTTGCCCCTCTTTCCAAAACTCTTGCATTCACCTCCCTAACAACCCCATCCATAAACAAATCAAACACCCATGGAGACATCACACATCCCTGCCGCAAGCCTACATTGACTGAGAACCAATCACTTTCCTCTCTTCCTACACGTACACATGCCTTACATCCTCGATAAAAACTTTTCACTGCTTCTAACAACTTGCCTCCCACACCATATATTGTTAGTGCCTTCCACAGAGCATCTCTATCAACTCTATCATATGCCTTCTCCAGATCCATAAATGCCATATAGAAATCCATTTGCTTTTCTAAGTATTTCTCACATACATTCTTGAAAGCAAACACCTGATCCACGCATCCTCTACCACTTCTGAAACCACACTGCTCTTCCCCAATATATATATATATATATATATATATATATATATATATATATATATATATATATATATATATATATATATATATATATATATATATATATATATATTTCCCATTTTAGAAAGTTAAAATTCAAGGAGGGGAGGATTTCTGGCCCCCCGCTCCCGTCCCCTTTAGTCGCCTTCTACGACACATGAGAAATGCGTGGGAACTATTCTTTCTCCCCTATCCCCAGGAATAATATATATATATATATATATTCTTATATATATATATATATATATATATATATATATATATATATATATATATATATATATATATATATATATATATATATATATATATATATATATATATATATATGTAGAGTTGATAGAGATGCTCTGTGGAAGGTATTAAGAATATATGGTGTGGGAGGCAAGTTGTTAGAAGCAGTGAAAAGTTTTTATCGAGGATGTAAGGCATATATACGTGTAGGAAGAGAGGAAAGTGCTTGGTTCTCAGTGAATGTAGGTTTGTGGACGGGGTGTGTGATATCTCCATGGTTGTTTAATTTGTTTATGGATGGGGCAGTTAGGGAGGTGAATGCAAGAGTTTTGGAAAGAGGGGCAATTATGAAGTCTGTTTGGGATGAGAGAGCTTGGGAAGTGAGTCAGTTGTTGTTCGCTGATGATGTGAGAAACTGCAGAAGTTGGTGACGGAGTTTGGTAAAGTGTGTGGAAGAAGAAAGTTAAGAGTAAATGTGAATAAGAGCAAGGTTATTAGGTACAGTAGGGTTGAGGGTCAAGTCAATTGGGAGGTGAGTTTGAATGGAGAAAAACTGGAGGAAGTGAAGTGTTTTAGATATCTGGGAGTGGATCTGTCAGCGGATGGAACCATGGAAGCGGAAGTGGATCATATGGTGGGGGAGGGGGCGAAAATTTTGGGAGCCTTGAAAAATGTGTGGAAGTCGAGAACATTATCTCGGAAAGCAAAAATGGGTATGTTTGAAGGAATAGTGGTTCCAACAATGTTGTATGGTTGCGAGGCGTGGGCTATGGATAGAGTTGTGCGCAGGAGGATGGATGTGCTGGAAATGAGATGTTTGAGGACAATGTGTGGTGTGAGGTGGTTTGATCGAGTAAGTAACGTAAGGGTAAGAGAGATGTGTGGAAATAAAAAGAGCGTGGTTGAGAGAGCAGAAGAGGGTGTTTTGAAATGGTTTGGGCACATGGAGAGAATGAGTGAGGAAAGATTGACCAAGAGGATATATGTGTCGGAGGTGGAGGGAACGAGGAGAAGAGGGAGACCAAATTGGAGGTGGAAAGATGGAGTGAAAAGGATTTTGTGTGATCGGGGCCTGAACATGCAGGAGGGTGAAAGGAGAGCAAGGAATAGAGTGAATTGGAGCGATGTGGTATTCAGGGGTTGACGTGCTGTCGGTGGATTGAATCAAGGCATGTGAAGCGTCCGGGGTAAACCATGGAAAGCTGTGTAGGTATGTATATTTGCGTGTGTGGACGTGTGTATGTACATGTGTATGGGGGGTTTTGGGCCATTTCTTTCGTCTGTTTCCTTGCGCTACCTCGCAACCGCGGGAGACAGCGACGAGGTATAAAAAAAAAAAAAAAAAAAAAAAATATATATATATATATATATATATATATATATATATATATATATATATATATATATATATATACATATATATATATATATATATATATATATATATATATATATATATATATATATATATATATATATATATATATATATATATATATATATATTGTAAATGGAAATGGTGATTAGCTTGTAGATTTGTATGCTGAAAAGAATTAATGATTGGGAATACCTGGTTTAAAAAGAGGGATATACATAAGTTTACGTATGTAAGTAGCAGTGATGGCCAGAGAGCGTTATTGGATTACTTGTTGATTGATTGGCGCCAGAAAGAGAGAATGTTGGTTGTTAATGTGCAGGGAGGTGCAACCTGGCGGATGTCTGATCATTATCTTTTCGAGGCGAAGGTGGAGATTTGTAGAGGTTTTCAGAAGAGAAGAGAAAATATTAGGGTGAAGAGACTGGTAAGAGTAAGTGAGCTTGGGAAGGATTCTTCTTTGAGGAATTACCAGGAAGGATTAAGTGCAGAATGGAAATAGGTGAGAGCAAAGGCCTTAAGGGGAGTGGGGGAATGAATATGATGTTTTTAGGGAAGCAGTGGTGGCTTGTGCAAAAGATGCTTGAGGCCATGAGAAGCGTGGGAGTTGGATAGATTAGAAAGTTCGTTGAGTGGTGAGATGAATAAATAAAATTACCGGTGAAAGAGAGAAGCATTTTGACGAGTTTTGTAGGGAACTAGTACAAATGACTGAGAGATGTATGAAAAAAAGAGGAAGGAGGTCACGAGAAAGGTGCAAGAGGTTGAAAAAGAGGGCAAATGAGAGTTGGGGTGTGAGAGTATCACTAAATTTTTTGGGAGGACAAAAAGATGTTTTGGACGATTTTAGCAGAAAAATGGTACAAATGACAGGGAGATGCTAAAAAGAAAGAGATAAGAGGTCAAGAGACCGGTGAAAAAGAGCGCAAATGAGAACTGGGATGAGAGAGTATCGTTAGATTTTCGGGAGAATTAAAAGATGTTATGGTAGGAGGTAAATAAAGTGCGTAAAACAAGAGAACAAATAGGAGAAACGGTGAAAGGGGCGAATGGGGGTAATGGGGGTGTTATAACAAATGGTGGTGGTGTGAGATGAAGTGAGTATTTTGAAGTTTTGTTGAATGTGTCAGATGATAGAGTGGCAGATATAGGGTGTTTTGGTCGAGGTGGTGTGCGATGTGAGAGGGTTAGGGAGAATGGTTTGGTGAACCGAGGAGAGGTAGTGAAGGCATTGCAAGGCAGCGGGTTTTAGATGGATTTGTAGTGGAATTTATTTAAAAAGGATGTGACTGTGTTTTTGACAAGTTGATGACGATATTCAATGTATGTATAGCTCATGGTGAAGTGCTTGAGGATTGGCGCAATGCATGCATAATGCCATTGTACAAAGGCAAGGGGATAAAGATAAGTGTTAAAATTCCAGAGGTATAAGCTTGTAAAGTATTCCTGGGAAATTATATGGGAGGGTATTGATTGAGAGGTGAAAGCATGTACACAACATCAAATCGGGGAACAGCACTGTGGCTTCAGAAGTGGTATAGGATGTGTGGATCAGGTGTTTTCTTTGAAGAATGTATGTGAGAAATAGTTAGAAAAGCTAATGGATTCCTATGTAGCATTTATGGATCTGGAGAAGGCATATGATAAAGTTGATAGAGACACTT
>NC_092238.1:47806876-47818133 GCF_036320965.1 Panulirus ornatus | reverse complement strand
GCCCCGATCACACAAAATCTTTTTCACTCCATCTTTCCACCTCCAATTTGGTCTCCCACTTCTCTTCGTTCCATCCACCACCGACACATATATCGTCTTGGTCAATCTTTCCTCACTCATTCTCTCCATGTGCCCAAACCATTTCAAAACATCCTCTTCTGCTCTCTCAACCACGCTCTTCTTATTTCCACGCATCTCTCTTACCCTTACGTTACTTACTCGATCAAACCACCTCACACCACACATTGTCCTCAAACATCTCATTTCCCGCACATCCATCCTCCTGCGCACAACTCTATCCATAGCCCACATCTCGCAACCATACAACATTGTTGGAACCACTTCTTCTTCTTCTTCGTCTTCTTCTTCTTCTTCTTCTTCTTCTTCTTCTTCTTCTTCTTCTTCTTCTTCACCTTCTTCTTCTTCTTCTTTCTCTTCTTCTTCTTCTTCTTCTTCTTCTTCTTCTTCTTCTTCTTCTTCTTCTTCTTCTTCTTCTTCTTCTTCTTCTTCTTCTTCTTCTTCTTCTTCTTCTTCTTCTTCTTTTTCTTCTTCTTCTTCACCTTCTTCTTCTTCTTCTTCTTCTTCTTCTTCTTCTTCTTCTTCTTCTTCTTCTTCTTCTTCTTCTTCACCTTCTTCTTCTTCTTCTTCTTCTTCTTCTTCTTCTTCTTCTTCTTCTTCTTCTTCTTCTTCTTCTTCTTCAAGATTACCACCATGTATGTGGTACAAGATTACCGCCATGCATGCGATGGAAAGTTACCGTCATGCATGTGGTACAAAATTACCATTATGCATGTGATACACAATTGCCATCACGTGTTTACTGCAAGGTTATAGCAATGCATGTTGCACAAGATTACCTTCATACATGTGGTACAAATTTACCATCATGAATGTTTTACAAGGTTACCGTCATGCATGTGGTACAAGATTACCTTCATACATGTGGTAGAAATTTACCGTTATGCATGTGGTACAAGATTGCCGTCATGCATGTGGCACAAAATTACCATTATACGTGCCACACAAGGTTACCGCCATGCATGTAGCACAACATTACCGTCATGCATGTGGTACAAATTAAGCGTTAAGCATATGGTACAAAAAACAGTAACGCATGTGGTAAAGAATTTACCTTCTTGCATGTAAAAAGATCACCATCGTGTATGTGGTACAAGATTGCCGTCATGCATGTGGTACAAGATTACCGCCGTGCATCTGGTACAAGATTACCGTCATGCACGTAAAACAAGATTACCATCATGCGTGTGGTACAAGATTGCCCTCAGGCTTGTGGTACAAGAATACCATCATGCATGTGCTACAAGCCTGAGCTCATGCATGTAGTGCAAGTTTACCGTCATGCATGTATTACAAGATTACCGTCATGCATGTGTTACAAGCTTACCGTCATGCATGTGGGACAAGATTACCGTCATGCATGTGGGACAAGATTACCGTCATGCATGTGGGACAAGATTACCGTCATGCATGTGGGACAAGATTACCGTCATGCATGTGGGACAAGATTACCGTCATGCATGTGGGACAAGATTACCGTCATGCATGTGGGACAAGATTACCGTTATCATGTGGTACAAGATTACCGTCAAGCATATGGGACAAGATTACCGTCATGCCGTTATCATCATGCATGTGGCACAAGATTACCGTCATGCATGTACTGCAGTGCAAAATTACCGCCATGCATGTGTTGCAAGATTACCGTTATGAATGTGGTACAAGATTACCGTCATGCATGTGGTACAAGATTACTGCCATGCATGTGTTGCAAGATTACCGTCATGCATGTGGGACATGCATGTGGTACAAGATTACCATCATGCATGTGGTACAAGATTACCGTCATGCATGTGGGACATGCATGTGGTACAAGATTACCATCATGCATGTGGTACAAGATTACCGTCATGCATGTGGGACATGTATGTGGTACAAGATTACCGTTATGAATGTGGTACAAGATTACCGTCATGCATGTGGTACAAGATTACTGCCATGCATGTGTTGCAAGATTACCGTCATGCATGTGGGACATGCATGTGGTACAAGATTGCCATCATGCATGTGGTACAAGATTACCGTCATGCATGTGGGACATGTATGTGGTACAAGATTACCGTCATGCATGTGGTACAAGATTACTGCCATGCATGTGTTGCAAGATTACCGTCATGCATGTGGGACATGCATGTGGTACAAGATTACCATCATGCATGTGGTACAAGATTACCGTCATGCATGTGGGACATGTATGTGGTACAAGATTACCCTCATGCATGTGGTACAAGATTACCATCATGCATGTGGTACAAGATTACCGTCATGCATGTGGGACATGCATGTGGTACAAGATTACCCTCATGCATGTGGTACAAGATTACCATCATGCATGTGGTACAAGATTACCGTCATGCATGTGGGACATGCATGTGGTACAAGATTACCCTCATGCATGTGGTACAAGATTACCATCATGCATGTGGTACAAGATTACCATCATGCATGTGGGACATGCATGTGGTACAAGATTACCCTCATGCATGTGGTACAAGATTACCATCATGCATGTGGTACAAGATTACCATCATGCATGTGGTACAAGACTACCGTCATGCATGTGGGACATGCATGTGGTACAAGATTACCGTTATGAATGTGGTACAAGATTACCGTCATGCATGTGGTACAAGATTACTGCCATGCATGTGTTGCAAGATTACCGTCATGCATGTGGGACATGCATGTGGTACAAGATTACCATCATGCATGTGGTACAAGATTACCGTCATGCATGTGGTACAAGATTACCGTCATGCATGTGATATAAGATTACCATCATGCATGTGGTACAAGATTACCAGCATGCATGTGATATAAGATTACCCGCATGCATGTGATACATTCAGTCCAGAGAGGTGGCAGGAACCACCTCAGTCCTCGCCACAAGAGAGCCGCGCCGATCGATGACCAGGTTTCATGAGGAAGTATTTATTATGAAAATTTATTGAGGCTCTGTGTTCTCGCTGTTGCATAAAACATGATCATGATCACCGCTCATTGCTGTGCCACCACACTGCACCCTACTGCGCCACCACACTGTATCCTGCTGTGCCACCACAGCTGCAGCCCCCTGTCGTGCCACCACCCTACACCCTGCTGTGCCACTACATTGCACCCTGCTGTGACACCAGCTGAACCATACTGCACCCTCTGTGCCACCAGCTGAACCACACTGCACCATGCTGTGCCACCAGCTGAACCACAATGCTTCCTGCTGTACCACCAGCTGAACCACGGTGTACCCTGCTGTGCCACCAGCTGAACCACACTGCTCCCTGCTGTACCACTAACTGAACCACACTGCACACTGCTGTGCCTCCATCTGAACCACACTACACGCTGCTGTGCCACCAGCTGAACCACAGTGAATGCTGCTGTGAGACCTTCTGAACCATACTGCTCTGGTGCCTGGTATTGTAGCCACACTGCTGTGCCACCAGCTGATCCTCATTACTGTGCTACCAGCTGAAGAAAACTTCTCAAATGCCAGGTGCTCAAGCCACACGGCTGTGCCACCAACTAAATCATATTCCTGTCCATTAGCTCAGCCTTACTGCTGTGCCAGCGACTAATGCAGGAGCTGATTCTTGTCCAGGATGTGTGTGTGTGTGTGTGTGTGTGTGTGTGTGTGTTCTGTACCTGCAAGTAATACTTCTGTAAGAAATTTGTCCGAGTTCAGTTCTCGACAACATACAATACTCACGCTGAAAATACTGCTGGTTCATGATATGCTCAAGGCCTTCTATGTCATCATATGGACCCAACAAACAATGTCACTTTGTACCATCGCGGCAAATTCAGTGTTCATGGACACGATATTGTCTTCATCATAAGAAAGTCTTCATGAGGAGGTCGGTCATCCAGCAAAGGTCACCACTTCAGTCTGATACTCACTGACGTGGTCGAAAGCCTACAGCAAGATAGTCCACGTCCCCACGTTCGTAGAGTGGCTAGACAACTTACCGAATAACCGCAATGGACGCAATTGCCTAAACCAATTTTCTCGACCAAAATGAAAATTAATTATCTGGAGCTCCTCACAAACAGACCGCAGATAAATGGGCAATCCTTTTGGACCACTTAAATGAACCCATGAATAGCCCAGAGGCAATGGAAATCGTCGTTCTTTCCAGGAAACGACCTCACACACGCTCATCTAAGGTAGTACGATGTTAAGACCCGTCCTCACTGCCACACGATACACATCATCGCCACCAACAAAACACAACGAGCAGAGGGCATGACTAGCAGTCATTACTCCGACCAAAAGAACATAACAAGAAGAATTCTAAGTATGATCATGCCTCGTGTCATCACTGGTGAGGATAGAATTATGATCAATAAGTCGCAACGAACATAGTCTCAACTGCTCGCAACAAACGAGATGATACACATATAAAGCGCGTTGCACTTAGTAATTGTTTCCATAATCTTCATATTAATAAATCTATCAATGTATCTAATTTTTCTTTTCATACTTGATCATCGTTACCCGCATAAGCAAGGTAGCTCCAAAAACAGACGAGGAAAGACCACAAATGCTCACATCCATTCTCTAGCTGTCAAGTGAAACGCACAGAAACCCCAGCTTCATTTCAACGACCCAGCCTCCAAGAACAATTAAGATGGTCATTTCCCTATCGAGGGGCGATCATAGCCTTGCAGCAGCGCAGGGCTCCCGAGCTCAATACTGGCTGTTGGAGGTTCGTATATTCTATGAAAGTGCGCATTTATATGCACTTTGTCCGTATTCATAAACCTCCGGGTTGTTCAGTTAGGTTCGGTAAAAAGCTGGCTATGTGAGCCTGATGGGAAATGACCAGTGCAGACCCAATTGCTCACCAATAAGAGACGGAGGGTATTTGAGTACATAGTATTCGAATAGTCATTTTCCTATTTAAGGGTGATCATAGCCTAGCGGAAGAAACACCGACTGCTACGCAGGGATCCCGGGTTGCATCCTGGCTGTTGGAGGTTTGTATGTTCTATGAAAGTGCTCGTTCATACGCACTATATATATATATATATATATATATATATATATATATATATATATATATATATATATATATATATATATATATACATATATATATATATATATATATAGGGGAGAAAGAATACTTCCCACGCATTCCCTGCATGTCGTAGAAGGCGACTAAAAGGGAAGGGACAGGTGAGGATATTCCCTTAAAGGCCCAGTCCTCTGTTCTTAACGCTACCTCGCTAATGCGGGAAACGGCGAATAGTATGAAAAAAATGTATATATATATATATATATATATATATATATATATATATATATATATATATATATATATATATATAGAAAGTTGATCTAAACTGTCACTTGTCATTCTCGGTCATGCTGTTTTGATGTGCAGAAGCTTGCATTGTATTTGCTTAAGTTTGCTGTAAATCTGGGTATTTTGATTGGCACACAATCACACACACACACACACATCCATGCCTGCATGCAAGCATAGCCACAAACATTCACACATACTGTGCAAGAGATGGGGCCTGAGTGCAGAACTCCTCTACCTAATGTCCAAATAATTTGCTTTGCTTATGACCAGCTTCATATGCTTTCTTGATTAAGTTTTATTTGAAATGTACTCCATGGTCCTTTTTCACATGATAATTGTGCTGTGATGTGTAAACTTAGTTTTTCATCTTAAGTATGTAAGCCATTTGTCTGACCACTGCTGCCTTTTGTCTCATATTTCTGCAGTATTTTGATCTCCCTGTTACCCTGTGTGTGTGGGTATGTCTATGTGTGTGAGGATTAGAATATGATAGTGTCTCTTTCTTCCTCAAATGGCCTCTGTTTCTCTTGAACTGGAGTGGCACCCCAACATTATTAAGATACAAGGTTCTATATATATATATATATATATATATATATATATATATATATATATATATATATATATAAGGGAGCGGGGGGCTGGAAATCCTCCCCTCTCGTTTTTTTTATTTCTTTTTTAATTTTCCAAAAGAAGGAACAGAGAAGAGGGCCAGGTGAGGATATTCCCTCAAAGGCCCAGTCCTCTGTTCTTAACGCTACCTCGCTATTGCGGGAAAAAGCGAATAGTATGAAAAAAAAAAAAAGAAAAAAAAAATATATATATATATATATATATATATATATATATATATATATATATATATATATATATTTCTTTCATACTATTCGCCATTTCCCGCATTAGCGAGGTAGCGTTAAGAACAGAGGACTGGGCATTAGAGGGAATATCCTCATCTTACCCCCTTCTCTGTTCCTCCTTTTGGATAATTAAAAAAAAAAAAAAAGGAGAGGTGAGGATTTCCAGCCACCCGCTCCCTCCCCTTTTAGTCACATACTACGTCACCCATGGAATACGTGGGAAGGATTCTTTCTCCCCTATCCAAAGGGATAATACATACATATATATTCCTATGAGTCCACGGGGAAAATGAAAAACGAAAAGTTCCCAAGTGGACTTTCGTGTAATAATCATATCATCAGGGGAGACACAATAGAGAAATATAACAGTCAGTTGATATACATTGAAGAGACGAAGCTAGGACGCCATTTGGTTAACATGTGATTGTCCAAAACATTTTGATCCTTTCCTATATATATATATATATATATATATATATATATATATATATATATATATATATATATACACGAATAAAGTGCATATGAAAGCGCACCTTCATAGAACATACAAACCTCCAACAGCCGGGATCGAACCCGGGACCCCTGTGCAAGAAGCAGGCATGTAACCGCTAGGCTATGGGACTGTATAATAGGAGACAACTATTCGAAATACTATGTACTCGAATACCCTTCGTCTCACAATGGTGAGCAACGGGGTCTATACCGGTTATTTCCGAACAGACGCACATAGCCAGCTGATAGCGTTTTACCGAACCTAACTGTACAACGCGGAGTTATATGAATACGAATAAAGTGCATATGAACGCGCACCTTCATAGAACATACAAACCTCCAACAGCCACGATCGAACCCGGGACCCCTGTGTAAGAGGCAGGCATGCTAACCGCTAGGCTATGGGACCGTATAATAGGAAACAACTATTCGATATATGATATATGTATATATATATATATATATATATATATATATATATATATATATATATATATATATATATATATATATATATATATATACATATATATGTTTTTTTTTTTTGCTTTGTCGCTGTCCCCCGCGTTTGCGAGGTAGCGCAAGGAAACAGATGAGAGAAATGGCCCAACCCACTCCCATACACATGTATATACATACAGGTCCACAAACGCATATATACATACCTATACATCTCAATGTACACATATATATACACACACACACACATATACATATGAACACGTGTACATAATTCATAATGTCTGCTTTTATTTATTCCCATCGCCACCTCGCCACACATGGAATAACATCCCCCCTCCCCCTCATATGTGTGAGGTAGCGCTAGGAAAAGACAACAAAGGCCCCATTCGTTCACACTCAGTCTCTAGCTGTCATGTAATAGTGCCCGAAACCACAGCTCCCTTTCCACATCCAGGCCCCACACAACTTTCCATGGTTTACTCCAGACGCTTCACATGCCCTGATTCAATACATTGACAACACGTTGACCCCGGTATACCACATCGATCCAATTCACTCTATTACTTGCCCGCCTCTCACCCTCCTGCATATTCAGGCCCCGATCACTCAAAATCTTTTTCTCTCCAACTTTCCACCTCCAATTTGGTCTCCCACTTCTCCTCGTTCCCTCCACCTCCGACACATATATCCTCTTGGTCAATCTTTCTTCACTCATTCTCTCCATGTGCCCAAACCATTTCAAAACACCCTCTTCTGCTCTCTCAACCACATTCTTTTTATTTACACACATCTCTCTTACTCTTACATTACTTACTCGGTCAAACCACCTCACAACACATATTGTCCTCAAACATCTCATTTCCAGCACATCCACCCTCATGCGCACAACTCTATCCATAGCCCACGCCTCGCAACCATACAACATTGTTGGAATCACTATTCCTTCAAACATCAACATTTTTGCTCTCCGAGATAACGTTTCCGACTTCCAAACATTCTTCAAGGCTCCCATGATTTTCGACCCCTCCCCAACCCTATGATTCACTTCCGCTTCCATGGTTCCATCCGCTGCCAGATCCACTCCCAAATATCTAAAACACTTTACTTCCTGCAGTTTTTCTCCATTCAAACTCACCTCCCAATTGACTTGACCCTCAACCCTACTGTACCTAATAACCTTGCTCTTATTCACATTTACTCTTAACTTTCTTCTTTCACACACTTTACCAAACTCAGTCACCAGCTTCTGCAGTTTCTCACATGAATCAGCCACCAGCGCTCTATCATCAGCGAACAACAACTGACTCACTTCCCAAGCTCTCTCATCCCCAACAGACTTCATACTTGCCCCTCTTTCCAAAACTCTTGCATTCACCTCCCTAACAACCCCATCCATAAACAAATTAAACAACCATGGGGACATTACACACCCCTGCCGCAAACCTACATTTACTGAGAACCAATCACTTTCCTCTCTTCCTACACGTACACATGCCTTACATCCTCGATAAAAACTTTTCACTGCTTCTAACAACTTGCCTCCCACACCATATATTCTTAATACCTTCCACAGAGCATCTCTATCAACTCTATCATATGCCTTCTCCAGATCCATAAATGCTACATACACATCCATTTGCTTTTCTAAGTATTTCTCACATACATTCTTCAAAGCAAACGCCTGATCCACACATCCTCTACCACTTCTGAAACCACACTGCTCTTCCCAAATCTGATGCTCTGTACATGCCTTCACCCTCTCAATCAATACCCTCCCATATAATTTACCAGGAATACTCAACAAACTTATACCTCTGTAATTTGAGCACTCACTCTTATCCCCTTTGCCTTTGTACAATGGCACTATCCACTCATTCCGCCAATCCTCAGGCACCTCACCATGAGTCATATATACATTAAATAACCTTACCAACTAGTCAACAATACAGTCACCCCCTTTTTTTAATAAATTCCAATGCAATACCATCCAAACCTGCTGCCTTGCCGGCTTTCATCTTCCGCAAAGCTTTTACTACCTCTTCTCTGTTTACCAAATCATTTTCCCCAACCCTCTCACTTTGCACACCACCTCGACCAAAACACCCTATATCTGCCACTCTATCATCAAACACATTCAACAAACCTTGAAAATACTCACTCCATCTCCTTCTCACATCACCACTACTTGTTATCACCTCCCCATTTGCACCCTTCACTGAAGTCCCATTTGCTCCCTTGTCTTACGCACTTTATTTACCTCCTTCCAGAACATCTTTTTATTTTCCCTAAAATTTATATATATATATGTATATATATATATATATATATATATATATATATATATATATATATATATATATATATATATATATATATATATATATATATATATATATATATTATTTTCCTTTGTCGCTGGCTCCCGCGTTTGCGAGGTAGCGCAAGAAAACAGACGAAAGAAATGGCCCAACCCACCCCCATACACATGTATATACATACACGTCGACACACGCAAATGTACATACCTATACATCTCAATGTATACAAATATACACACACACAGACATATACATATATACACATGTATATAATTCATACTGTCTGCCTTTATTTATTCCCATCGCCACTTCGCCACACATGCAATAACATCCCCCTCCCCCTCATGTGTGCGAGGTAGCAATAGGAAAAGACAAAAAAGGCCCCATTCGTTCACACTCAGTCTCTAGCTGTCATGTAATGAAGCCCGAAACCACAGCTCCCTTTCCACATCCAGGCCCAACAGAACTTTCCATGATTTACCCCAGACGTTTCACTTGCCCTGATTCAATTCATTGACAGCACGTCGACCCCGGTATACCACATCGATCCAATTCAATCTATTCCTTGCCCGCCTTTCACCCTCTTGTATGTTTAGGCAACGATCACTCAAAATCTTTTTCACTCCATTTTTTCACCTCCAATTTGGTCTACCACCTCTCATCGTTCCTTCCATCTCCGACACATATATCCTCTCGGTCAATCTTTCCTCACTCATTCTCTCCATGTGCCCAAACCATTTACAAACACCCTCCTCTGCTCCCTCAGCCATGCTATTTTTATTTCCACACATCTCTCTTACCCTTACATTACTTACTCAATCAAACCACCTCACACCACATATTGTCCTCAAACACCTTATTTCCAGCAAATCCCCCCTCCTGCGCACAACTGTATCCATAGCCCATTCTCGCAACCATACACCATTGTTGGAACCACTATTCCTTCAAACATACTCATTTTTGCTTTACGAGGTAATGTTCTCGACTTCCACACATTCTTGAAGGCTCCCAGGACGTTCGTCCCCTCACCCACCCTATGATTCACTTCCGCTTCCATGGTTCCATCCGCTGCCATATCCACTCCCAGATATCTAAAACACTTTACTTCCTCCAGTTTTTCTCCATTCAAACTTACCTCCCAAATGACTTAACCCTCAGCCGTACTGTACCTAATAACCTTGCTCTTATTCATATTTACTCTTAACTTTCTTCTTTCACACACTTTACCAAACTCAGTCACCAGCTTCTACAGTTTCTCACATGAATCAGCCACCAGCGCTGTATCATCAGCGAACAACAACTGACTCACTTCCCAAGCTCTCTCATCCCGAACAGACTGCATACTTGCCCCTCTTTCCAAAATTCTTGCATTCACCTCAGTAACAACCCCATCCATAAACAAATTAAACAATCATGGAGACATCACACACCCCTGCCGCAAACCTATATTTACTGAGAACCAATCACTTTCCTCTCTTCCTACACGTACACATGCCTTACATCCTTGATAAAAACTCTTCACTGCTTCTAACAACTTGCCTCCCACAACATATATTCTTAGTACCCTCCATAGAGCATCTCCATCAACTCTATAATATGCCTTCTCCAGATCCATAAATGCTACATACAAATCCATTTGCTCTTCTAAGTATTTTTCACATATATTCTTCAGAGCAAACACCTGATCCACACATCCTCTACCACTTCTGAATCGACACTGCTCTTCCCAATT
>NC_092238.1:47786788-47806776 GCF_036320965.1 Panulirus ornatus | reverse complement strand
ATATATAAAAATTATATAATATATATATTATTAATATATATTTAAAAAAATTTTAATAATTTTTTATATATATTATATCAATAATATATATATATATATTAAATATAAATAATATATATATATAATTATATAATTTTTTTTTTTTTTTTTTTTTTGCCGCGTCTCCCACGTTTGCGAGGTAGCGAAAGGGAAACAGACGAAAAAAAGGGCACAACCCACCCCCATACACTTTATAACATACACGTCCACACACGCAATATAATACCTACAAGTTTTCCGGGTTTCCCCCGACGTTTCACATACCCTGTTTAAATCCACGACAGCACGTAAACCCCCTTTACCATATCGATCCAATTACTCTTTTCCTTTCCCCTCCTTTCCCCTCCTGCATGTTCACGCCCCGATACACAAAATTTTTTCGCTCCATCTTTCCCCCCAATTTCGTCCCCTTCTCCTCTTTTCCCTCCACCTCCGACACAAGTATCCTCTTGGTCAATCTTTTCTCACTCATTCTCTCCATGTGCCCAAACCGTTTCAAAACACCCTCTTCTGCTCTCTCCACCACGCTCTTATTATTTCCACACGTCTCTCTTACCCTTACGTTACTTACTCGATCAAACCACCTCACACCACACATTGTCCTTAAACATCTCATATCCAGCACATCCACCCTCCAGCGCACAAATCTATCCATAGCCCACGCCTCGCAACCATACAACATTGTTGGAACCACTATTCCTTCAAACATACCCATTTTTGCTTTCCGAGATAATGTTCTCGACTTCCAAACATTCTTCAAGGCTTCCATAATTTTCGCCCCCTCCCCCACCCTATGATCCACTTCCGCTTCCATGGTTCCATCCGCTGCCAGATCCACTCCCAGATATCTAAAACACTTTACTTCCTCCAGTTTTTCTCCATTCAAACTTACCTCCCAATTGCCTTGACCCTCAACCCTACTGTACCTAATAACCTTGCTCTCATTCACATTTACTCTTAACTTTCTTATTTCACACACTTTACCAAACTCAGTCACCAGCTTCTGCAGTTTCTCACATGAATCAGCCACCAGCGCTGTATCATCAGCGAACAACAACTGACTCACTTCCCAAGCTCTCTCATCCCCAACAGACTTCATACTTGCCCCTGTTTCCAAAACTCTTGCATTCACCTCCCTAACAACCCCATCCATAAACAAATTAAACAACCATGGAGACATCACACACCCCTGCCGCAAACCTACATTCACTGAGAACCAATCACTTTCCTCTCTTCCTACACGTACACATGCCTTACATCCTCGATAAAAACTTTTCACTGCTTCTAACAACTTGCCTCCCACACCATATATTCTTAATACCTTCCACAGAGCATCTCTATCAACTCTATCATATGCCTTCTCCAGATCCATAAATGCTACATACAAATTCATTTGCTTTTCTAAGTATTTCTCACATACATTCTTCAAAGCAAACACCTGATCCACACATCCTCTACCACTTCTGAAACCACACTGCTCTTCCCCAATCTGATGCTCTGTACATGCCTTCACCCTCTCAATCAATATATATATATATATATATATGTATATATATATATATATATATATATATATATATATATTATATATATATATATATATATATATATATATATATATATATATATATATATATATATATATATGTATATATATATATACATATATATACATCATTTATACTTATTTATTTTGCTTTGTCGCTGTCTCCCGCGTTAGCGAGGTAGCGCAAGGAAACAGAAGAAAGAATGGCCCAAACCACCAACATACACATGTATATATATGCACGTCCACACACGCCAATATGCATTCTAATACATCTCAACCTATACATATATATACACACACACAAACATATGCATATATATACATGTACAAATTTCATACTGTTTGCCTTTATTCATTCCCAACGCTACCCCATCACACGTGATAATAACAACCCCCTCCCTCCACATGTCCGCGAGGTAGCGCTAGGAAAAGACAACAAAGGCCACATTTGTTGAAACTCAGTGTTTAGCTGTCATGTAATAATGCGCCGAAACCACAGCTCCCTTTCCAAATCTAGGCCCTACAGAAATTTCCATGGTTTACCGGAGACGCTTCACATGCCCTGGCTCAGTCCCTTGACAGCACGTCGATCCCGGTATACCACATTATGCCAACTCACTCTTCTCTTTGCACGACTTCCACCCTTCTGCATGTTCAGGCCACGCTCACTCAAAATCTTTTTCACTCCATCTTTCCACCTCCAATTTGGTCTCCCACTTCTCGTTCCCTCCATCTCTGACACATATATCTTCTTGATCAATCTTTCCTCACTCATTCTCTCCATGTGACCAAACCATTTCAAAACACCCTCTTCTGCTCTCTCAACCACATTCTTTTTATTACCACACATCTCTCTTACCCTATTATTACTTAATCGATCAGAGTACGTTGCATCATATTATGTCCTCAAACATCTCATTTCCAGCACCTCCACCTTCTTCGGCACAACTCTATCCATAGCCCACGCCTCGCAACCATATAACATTATTGGAAGCACTATTCCTTGAAAAATACCCATTTCTGCTTTCCGAGATAATGTTACCGACTTCCACACATGCTTCAACGCTCCCAGAACTTTCGCCTCCTCCCCCACCCAATGATGCACTTTCGCTTCCATGGTTCCATCCGGTGCCAAATCCACTCCCAGATATCTAAAGCACTTTACTTCCTCCAGTTTTTCTCCTTTCAAACTTACCTCCCAGTTGACTTGTCCCTCAACCCTACCGTACCAAATAACCATTCTCTTATTTACATTTACTCTCAGCTTTCTTCCTTCACACACTTTATCAAACTCAGTCACCAGCTTCTGCACTTTATCACACGAATCAGCCACCAGCGCTGTATCATCATCTAACAACAACTGACTCACTTCCCAAGCTCTCTCATCCACAACAAACTTCATACTTGCCCCTCTTTCCAAAACTCTTCATTTACCTCCCTAACAACCCCATCCAGAAACAAAATAAACAGCCTTGGACACATCACACACCCCTGCTGCAAACGTATATTCACTGAGGACGAATCACTTTCCTGTCTTTCTACACGTACACATGCCTTACATCCTGGAAAAAAACGTTTCACTGCTTCTAAAAACTTGACTCCAACTCCATGTATTCTTAATACCTTCCACAGAGCATCTCTATAAGCTCTATCATATGCCCTCTCCAGATCCATCAATACTACATACAAATCCACTTCCTTTTCTAATTATTTCTCACACACATTCCACAAAGCAAACTCCTGATCCACACATCCTCTACCGCTTCTGAAACCAAACTGTTCTTCCCCAATCTGATGCTCTGTACATGCCTTCATCCTCTCAATCAATACCCTCCCGTATAATTTACCAGGAATACTCAACAAACTTATACCTCTGTAATTTGAGCACTCACTTTTATCGCCTTTAACTTTGTACAATGGCACTATGCAAGCATTTCGCAAATCCTCAGGTATCCCACCATGAGTCATAGATGCATTATATAACCTTACCATATATATATATATATATATATATATATATATATATATATATATATATATATATATATGTATATATATATATATATATATATATATATATATATATATATATATATATATATATATATATATATATATATATATATATATATATATATATATATATATATATATACATATATATCTGGAGAAGGCATATGATAGAGTTGATAGAGATGCTCTGTGGAAGGTATTAAGAATATATGGTGTGGGAGGTAAGTTGTTAGAAACACTGAAAAGTTTATATCGAGGATGTAAGGCATGTGTACGTGTACGAAGAGAGGAGAGTGATTGGTTCTCATTGAATGTAGGTTTGCGGCAGGGGTGTGTGATGTCTCCATGGTTGTTTAATTTGTTTATGGATGGGGTTGTTAGGGAGGTGAATGCAAGAGTTTTGGAAAGAGGGGCAAGTATGCAGTCTGTTGTGGATGAGAGAGCTTGGGAAGTGAGTCAGTTGTTGTTCGCTGATGATACAGCGCAGGTGGCTGATGCATGTAAGAAACTGCAGAAGCTGGTGACTGAGTTTGGTAAAGTGTGTGAAAGAAGAAAGTTTAGAGTAAATGTGAATAAGAACAAGGTTATTAGGTACAGTAGGGTTGAGGGTCAAGTCAATTGGGAGGTAAGTTTGAATGGAGAAAAGCTGGAGGAAGTGAAGTGTTTTAGATATCTGGGAGTGGATCTGGCAGCGGATGGAACCATGGAAGCGGAAGTGCATCATTGGGTGGGGGAGGAGGCGAAAGTTCTGGGAGCGTTGAAGAATGTGTGGAAGTCGGTAACATTATCTCGGAAAGCAGAAATGGGTATTTTTCAAGGAATAGTGCTTCCAATAATGTTATATGGTTGCGAGGCTTGGGCTATGGATAGAGTTGTGCCGAAGAAGGTGGAGGTGCTCCAATTCACTCTATTCCTTGCCCTCCTTTCACCCTCCTGCATGATCAGGCCCCGATCACACAAAATCTTTTTCACTCCATCTTTCCACCTCCAATTTGTTCTCCCTCTTCTCCTCGTTCCCTCCACCTCCGACACATATATCCTCTTGGTCAATCTTTCCTCACTCATTCTCTTCATGTGCCCAAACCACTTCAAAATACTCTCTTCTGCTCTCTCAACCACGCTCTTTTTATTTCCACACATCTCTCTTACCCTTACGTTACTCACTCGATCAAACCACCAAACACCACACATTGTCCTCAAACATCTCATTTCCAGCACATCCATCTTCCTGCGCACAACTCTATCCATAGCCCACGCCTCGCAACCATACAACATTGTTGGTACCACTATTCCTTCAAACATACCCATTTTTGCTCTCCTAGATAATGTTCTCGACTTCCACACATTCTTCAAGGCCCCCAGAAGTTTCGCCCCCTCCCCCACCCTATGATCCACTTCCGCTTCCATGGTTCCATCCGCTGCCAGATATCTAAAACACTTCACTTCCTCCAGTTTTTCTCCATTCAAACTCACCTCCCAATTGACTTGACCCTCAACCCTACTGTACCTAATAAGCTTGCTCTTATTCACATTTACTCTTAACGTTCTTCTTCCACACACTTTACCAAACTCAGTCACCAGCTTCTGCAGTTTCTCACATGAATCAGCCACCAGCGCTGTATCATCAGCGAACAACAACTGACTCACTTCCCAAGCTCTCTCATCCCCAACAGACTTCATACTTGCCCCTCTTTCCAAAACTCTTGCATTTACCTCCCTAACAACCCCATCCATAAACAAATTAAACAACCATGGAGACATCACACAACCCTGCCGCAAACCTACATTCACTGAGAACCAATCACTTTCCTCTCTTCCTACACGTACACATGAGTTACATCCTCGAGAAAAACTTTTCACTGCTTCTAACAACTTTCCTCCCACACCATATATTCTTAGTACCTTCCACAGAGCATCTCTATCAACTCTATCATATGCCTTCTCCAGATCCATAAATGCTACATACAAATCCATTTGCTTTTCTAAGTATTTCTCACATACATTCTTCAAAGCAAACACCTGATCCACACATCCTCTACCACTTCTGAAACCACACTGCTCTTCCCCAATCTGATGCTCTGTACATGCCTTCACCCTCTCAATCAATACCCTCCCATATAATTTACCTGGAATACTCAACAAACTTATACCTCTGTAATTTGAGCACTCACTCTTATCCCCTTTGCCTTTGTACAATGGCACTATGCACGCATTCCGCCAATCCTCAGGCACCTCACCATGAGTCATACACACATTAAATAACCTTACCAACCAGTCAACAATACAGTCACCCCATTTTTTAATAAATTCCACTGCAATACCATCCAATCCTGCTGCCTTGCCGGCTTTCATCTTCCGCAAAGCTTTCACTACCTCTTCTCTGTTTACCAAATCATTTTCCCTAACCCTCTCACTTTGCACACCACCTCGACCAAAACACCCTATATCTGCCACTCTATCATCAAACACATTCAACAAACCTTCAAAATACTCACTCCATCTCCTTCTCACATCACCACTACTTGTTATCACCTCCCCATTTGCGCCCTTCACTGAAGTTCCCATTTGCCCCCTTGTCTTACGCACTTTATTTACCTCCTTCCAGAACATCTTTTTATTCTCCTTAAAATTTAATGATACTCTCTCACCCCAACTCTCATTTGCCCTTTTTTTCACCTCTTGCACCTTTCTCTTGACCTCCTGTCTCTTTCTTTTATACATCTCCCACTCAATTGAATTTTTTCCCTGCAAAAATCGTCCAAATGTCTCTCTCTTCTCTTTCACTAATACTCTTACTTCTTCATCCCACCACTCACTACCCTTTCTAATCAACCCACATCCCACTCTTCTCATGCCACAAGCATCTTTTGCGCAATCCATCACTGATTCCCTAAATACATCCCATTCCTCCCCCACTCCCCTTACTTCCATTGTTCTCACCTTTTTCCATTCTGTACTCAGTCTCTCCCGGTACTTCCTCACACAGGTCTCCTTCTCAAGCTCACTTACTCTCACCACCCTCTTCACCCCAACATTCACTCTTCTTTTCTGAAAACCCATACAAATCTTCACCTTAGCCTCCACAAGATAATGATCAGACATCCCTCCAGTTGCACCTCTCAGCACATTAACATCCAAAAGTCTGTCTTTCGCACGCCTGTCAATTAACACGTAATCCAATAACGCTCTCTGGCCATCTCTCCTACTTACATAAGTATACTTATGTATATCTCGCTTTTTAAACCAGGTATTCCCAATCATCAGTCCTTTTTCAGCACATAAATCTACAAGCTCTTCACCATTTACATTTACAACACTGAACACCCCATGTAAATCAATTATTTCCTCAACTGCCACATTACTCACCTTTGCATTCAAATCACCCATCACTATAACCCGGTCTCGTGCATCAAAACCACTAACACACTCATTCAGCTGCTCCCAAAACACTTGCCTCTCATGATCTTTCTTCTCTTGCCCAGGTGCATATGCACCAATAATCACCCACCTCTCTCCATCAACTTTCAGTTTTACCCATATTAATCGAGAATTTACTTTCTTACATTCTATCACATACTCCCACAACTCCTGTTTCAGGAGTATTGCTACTTCTTCCCTTGCTCTTGTCCTCTCACTAACCCCTGACTTTACTCCCCAGACATTCCCAAACCACTCTTCCCCTTTACCCTTGAGCTTCGTTTCACTCAGAGGCAAAACATCCAGGGGGCCAGAAATCCTCCCCTCCTTGTATTAACTTTCTAAAATGGGAAACAGAAG
This sequence comes from Panulirus ornatus, assembly GCF_036320965.1. Classification (NCBI taxonomy): domain Eukaryota; kingdom Metazoa; phylum Arthropoda; class Malacostraca; order Decapoda; family Palinuridae; genus Panulirus; species Panulirus ornatus. The sequence continues at coordinate 47,799,398 of NC_092238.1, read as the reverse complement.
AAGGAGTCACGCGGGGAGTGCTCATCCTCCTCGAAGGCTCAGATTGGGGTGCCTAAATGTGTGTGGATGTAACCAAGATGTGAAAAAAGGAGAGATAGTTAGTATGTTTGAGGAAAGGAACCTGGATGTTTTGGCTATATATATATATATATATATATATATATATATATATATATATATATATATATATATATATATATATATATATATATATATATATATATATATATATATATATATATATATATATATATATATATATATATATATATATATATACATATATATATATATATATATATATATATATATATATATATATATATATATATATATATATATATATATATATATATGTATATATATATATATATATATGTACATACATACATACATATATATATATATATATATATATATATATATATATATATATATATATATATATATATATATATATATATATATATATATATATATATATAGGAAAATGAAACACGATAAGTTTCTAAGTGCCCTTTCGTGTAATAATCATGTCATCTCTTATGATGCAAATAAGAAATATAAGTCAGTTCATATGCAACGAAGACACTTAGCTAGGACATCATTTTGTAACCAAGTGAATGTCGAAGACAGACAACGACCGTATCATAAATTCATTATGTGGACAAGAAGGGGTATTCTTTACAAATTCTATCTACAGTACTGCTATCCAATTTCTAGACCTTCACTAACATCAATGTTTTAATTCCTTGTGTATTCCATAATATAAGATTCAATTATATATCTCTTGGCACTTGATATAGCTTTGATAACTGAGATGGCATTACTCCAGTCAATACAAAGATCATAGTTTTTAACCTGATTAAACAATATATTTGAATCTACTCCTGTTCTTATACTATATTCATATCTTTTAAATCTAAGAAAAAGATCCTTACCAGTCTGTCCACCATAACACTTATCACATTTTCTACATGGCGATATATAGATGACTCCAGGTTAATTTTCTGGTGAGTTACTGATTAAGATTTTCTTTATAGTATTGTTGTTGCTGAAGGCATCATTTACATGAGAGGTTTTAAGCAACAGGCGAGGTAAAGTAAAATCATTATTGGAAGGGAGAACTAAATGAATCTTGGTGTCAAAGGGAGGTTTGGGCTCAACTCTATAGAAGGTTTTCTTCCCTAATTTAAGGGATATATCAATGAAAGATCTAGGGTACTTTAACTTAGATCTAATAGAATATTTCTTCTCAAACTCATCATCAATAAACTTTGGACTGCAAATACGTAAAGTCATAACTAACATAAAATGAAATGATGATTCTTTAATTCTGTCATGTTGAGATGATGAGTAATAATGGATATGTGGCCATACTTTGGTAGGTTTTCTGTATATGCTAAACTTAAAGTTGTTTCCCTACCTATGGATCACGCAAACTAATAAAAAGGTAACATATCATAATTTTCATTTTCTACAGTAAATTTGTTGGGAGGTACTAAATTTTTAAGTACGGGGAGAAATGATTGTAAATTTTCATATATTGGCCAAACATAAAGAACTTCATCTACATACCTAAACCAAATTGCATTAGAAGGTAAGATATCCTTTAGTAATTTGTTTGAAGGAATTACCTATAATGATTGTATATTTTTTGAATTAAAAACACAGTCTTTTATACACAATTTTATCAGTTCAGTAAAAACAGACTTTGAAACAGGCAACTGAATATCATCCAAAACATCAAATGAATATTCTCTAAGGTCATCAACTGGAACTTTTATGGACAGTGAGAAAATATCAAAGCTAACAAGTTTGAAATCAAAATTAACATTGTTATTGTTAAGCTTGTTATCTAAATCTACATTGTTCATGATAGTAGTATTTGATATCTTACCCACTAAAGAGCTCAATTAAGAAACTAACCTCTTTGACAATCTATATGTGATGGAGCCTACTGAACTCACGACAGGTCTTGATGAAAAATTTGGTTTATGTGTTTTCATAAGTCCACACATATATGGCAATGAAAGGGACAAAGATGATAATTTCTTTTATAAGAGAACCATTACCTTTCAACAACAACTTCAGGTTTTTATTGAAATGAGAAATAACTGCTTCTAAGGGATTCTTGCTGAGATTAGAATGTGTTTTGTCATCACTCAAAAGATGATTCATTTTAGATGAATAATTACTTTTGCCCATAATCACAGCCGTATTGGCCTTATCTGCTTTAGTAATATGTATATCATTTACTTTTTTAAACTGTTGATAGCTCTTATTGATCTCTTATTATTTTATTATTCATTATGCTCAAAAATTTGGTATGGCAGTGGGTAACCCTCTTTCACCTGTACTAAGTAATCTTTATATGGAATTTTTTGAAACAAAATTACTAAAGGATATCTTACCTTCTAATGCAATTTGGTTTAGGTATGTAGATGATGTTCTTTGTGTTTGGCCAACAAATGAAAATTTACAAATATTTTTTTCCTTACTTAACAATTTAGTACCTTCCATCAAATTTACTGTAGAAAATGAAAATAATGGTATGTTACCATTTTTAGATTGCATGATCCATAGACAAGGAAACAAGTTTAAGTTTGGCATATACAGAAAACACAACCTATGTATGCTCATATATCCATTATTACTCATCTCAACATGACAGAGTTGAATTATCATCATTTAAAATCTATGTTCCTTAGGGCATTACGTATTTGCAGTCCAGAGTTTATTGATGAGGAGTTTGAGAAGATATATTCTATTTGATCAAAGTTAAAGTACCCTAGATCTTTCATTGATAAATCCCTTAAGTTAGCAAGAAATCATTTTATAGAGTTGAGCCCAAACCTCCCTTTGACACTAAGAATCTTTTAGTTCTCCCTTTTAATAATAATTTAACCTTGCTTCCCATGTTGCTTAAATCCTTTAATGTAAATGTTGCCTTTAGCAACAATAATACTATAAAGAATATCTTAATCAGGAAATCATCAGGCAATTCTCTTGGTTAAATCTATAAAGTACCTTGTGGAAACTGTGATAAATTCTATGTTGGTGAGACTGGTAAGGATCTTTCTGATAGACTTAAGCAACATAAATATAGTATAAGAACGGGACAAGAATCAAATGCCTTGTTTAATCTTGTTAAAAACTATGATCATTGTATTGACTGGAGTAACGCCATCTCAGTTATTGACTCTTAACTCTATTACCAAGAGAAATATCATTGAATCTTCGATTATTAGATACACAAAGAATTATAATCTTAATATTAGTGATGGTCTGTACAAATTAGTCTATACAAATTAGATAACTTTATTGTTGATAAGATTTGTAAAATGATAAGTTTATGAACGCTCGTTGTATATTTTTGACAATCACATGTTTACCAAATGGCGTCCTAGATTCGTCTCTTCGATTGTATATCAACTGACTGTTATATTTCTCTCTTGTCTCCCCTGATGATATGAATATCACACGAAATTGCACTTGGGAACTTTTCGTGTATCATTTTCCCCGTGGACTCATAGGAATATCTTGATCACGCGCGAAAATGGTGATCCTTTCCAGTATATATATATATATATATATATATATATATATATATATATATATATATATATATATATATGAATGGAGAAAAACTGGAGGAAGTGAAGTGTTTTAGATATCTGGGAGTGGATCTGGCAGCGGATGGAACCATGGAAGCTGAAGTGGATCATAGGGTGGGGGAGGGGGCGAATATATATATATATATATATATATATATATATATATATATATATATATATATATATATATATATATATATATTAATGTATGGAAAGGGAGCTGTGGTTTCGGGCATTACTGCATGACAGCTGGCGACTGAGTGTGAACGAATGGGGACTTTGTTATCTTTTCCTAGCGCTACCTCGCACACCTGAGGGGGGAGGGGGATGGTATTCCATGTTTGGCGAGGTGGCGATGGGAATGAATAAAGGCAGACAGTATGAATTGTGTGCATGGGTATATATGTATGTGTCTGTGTGTGTATATATATGTGTACATTGAGATGTATGGGTGTGTATGTTTGCGTGTGTGGACGTGTGTGTATATACTTGTGTATGGGGGTGGGTTGGGACATTTCTTTCTTCTGTTTCCTTGCGCTACCTCGCAAACGCGGGAAACAGCGACAAAGTATAAAAAAAAAAAAAAAGAAATATATATATATATATATATATATATATATATATGTATATATATATATGTATATATATATATATATATATACATCAGTTTATTATTATTATTATTTTGCTTTGTCGCTGTCTCCCGCATTTGCGAGGTAGCGCAAGGAAACAGAAGAAAGAAATGTCCCAACCCACCCCCATACACAAGTATATACACACACGTCCACACACGCAAACATACACACCCATACATCTCAATGTACACATATATATACACACACAGACACATACATATATACCCATGCACACAATTCATACTGTCTGCCTTTATTCATTCCCATCGCCACCTCGCCAAACATGGAATACCATCCCCCTCCCCCCTCAGGTGTGCGAGGTAGCGCTAGGAAAAGATAACAAAGTCCCCATTCGTTCACACTCAGTCGCCAGCTGTCATGCAGTAATGCCCGAAACCACAGCTCCCTTTCCATACATTAATATATATATATATATATATATATATATATATATATATATATATATATATATATATATATATATATATATATATATATATATATATATATATATATATATATATATATTCGCCCCCTCCCCCACCCTATGATCCACTTCAGCTTCCATGGTTCCATCCGCTGCTAGATCCACTCCCAGATATCTAAAACACTTCACTTCCTCCAGTTTTTCTCCATTCAAACTTACCTCCCAATTGAATTGACCCTCAACCCTACTGTACCGAATAACCTTGCTCTTATTCACATTTACTCTTAACTTTCTTCTTTCACACACTTTACCAAACTCAGTCACCAGCTTCTGCAGTTTCTCACATGAATCAACCACCAGCGCTGTATCATCAGCGAACAACTGACTCACTTCCCAAGCTCTCTCATCCCCAATAGACTTCATACTTGCCCCTCTTTCAAAAACTCTTGCATTCACCTCCCTAACAACCCCATCCATAAACAAATTAAACAACCATGGAGACATCACACACCCCTGCCGCAAACCTACATTCACTGAGAACCAATCACTTTCCTCTCTTCCTACACGTACACATGCCTTACATCCTCTATAAAAACTTTTCACTGCTTCTAACAACTTGCCTCACACACCATATATTCTTAATGCCTTCCACAGAACATCTCTATCAACTCTATCTTCTGGGAGCCTTGATGAATGTGTGGAAGTCGAGAACATTATCTCGGAAAGCAAAAATGGGTATGTTTGAAGGAATAGTGGTTGCAACAATGTTGTATGTTTGCGAGGCGTGGGCTATGGATAGAGTTGTGCGCAGGAGGATGGATGTGCTGGAAATGAGATGTTTGAGGACAATGTGTGGTGTGAGGTTGTTTGATCGAGTAAGTAACGTAAGGGTAAGAGAGATGTGTGGAAATAAAAAGAGCGTGGTTGAGAGAGCAGAAGAGGGTGTTTTGAAATGGTTTGGGCACATGGAGAGAATGAGTGAGGAAAGATTGACCAAGAGGATATATGTGTCGGAGGTGGAGGGAACGAGGAGAAGAGAGAGACCAAATTGGAGATGGAAAGATGGAGTGAAAAAGATTTTGTGTGATCGGGGCCTGAAGATGCAGGAGGGTGAAAGGAGGGCAAGGAATAGAGTGAATTGGTGCGATGTGGTATAACGGGGTTGACGTGCTGTCAGTGGATTGAATCAAGGCATGTGAAGCGTCTGGGGTAAACCATGGAAAGCTGTGTAGGTATGTATATTTGCGTGTGTGGAAGTATGTATATACATGTGTATGGGGTGGGTTGGGCCATTTCTTTCGTCTGTTTCCTTGCGCTACCTCGCAAACGCGGGAGACAGCGACAAAGCCAAAAAAAAAAAAAGAATACTATATACTATATATATATATATATATATATATATATATATATATATATATATATATATATATATATATATATATATATATATATATGTATATATATATATATATATATATATATATATATATATATATATATATATATATATATATATATATATATATATATATATATATATATATATATATATATATATATATATATATATATATATATGTATATATATATATATATATATATATATACATATATATATATATATATATATATATATATATATATATATATATATATATATATATATATATATATATATATATATATATATATATATATATATATATAAGTCTCAGATTGGGGTGTCTAAATGTGTGTGTATGTAAGCAACATGAGAAAAAAGGAGAGATAGGTAGTATGTTTGAGGAAAGGAACCTGAATGTTTTGGCTCTGAGTGAAACGAAGCTCAAGGGTAAAGGGGAAGAGTGGTTTGGGAATGTCTTGGGAATAAAGTCAGGGGTTAGTGAGAGGACAAGAGCAAGGGAAGGAGTATGTGAGAGTATGTGGTAGAGTGTAAGAAAGTAAATTCTAGATTGATATGGGTAAAACTGAAAGTTGATGGAGAGAGATGAGTGATTATTGGTCCATATGCACCTGGGCATGAGAAGAAAGATCATGAGAGGCAAGTGTTTTGGGTGCAGGAAATGAGTGTGTTAGTGGTTTTGATGCACAAGACCGGGTTATAGTGATGAGTGATTTGAATGCAAAGGTGAGTAATGTGGCAGTTGAGGGAATAATTGGTATACATGGAGTGTTCAGTGTTGAAAATGGAAATGGTGAAGAGCTTGTATATTTATGTGCTGAAAAAGGAATGGTGATTGGGAATAACTGGTTTAAAAAGCGAGATATACATAAGTATACGCATGTAAGCAGGAGAGATGGCCAGAGAGCGTTATTGGATTACGTGTTAATTGATAGACGCACGAAAGAGAGACTTTTGTACGTTAATGTGCTGAGATGTGCAAGTGGAGGGATGTCTGATCATTATCTTGTGGAGGCGAAGTTGAAGATTTGTGGGGGTTTTCAGAAAAGAAGAGAGAATGTTGGGGTGAAGAAAGTGGTGAGAGTAAGTAAGCTTTGGAAGGAGACTAGTGTAAGGAAGTACAAGGAGAGACTGAGTACAGAATGGAAAAAGGTGAGAACAAAGGAGGTAAGGTGAGTGGGGGAGGAATGGGATGTATTTAGGGAACTAGTGACGGCTTGCGCAAAAGATGATTATGGCATCAGAAGCTTGGTAGGTGGCTTGATTAGAAAAGGTAGTGAGTGGTGGTATGAAGAAGTGAGGTTATTAGTGAAAGAGAAGAGAGAGGCATTTGGACGATTTTTGCAGGGAAAAAATGCAAATGAGTGGGAAAGGTATAAAAGAAAGAGGCAGGTCAAGAGAAAGGTGCAAAAGGTGAAAAAGAGGGCAAATGAGAGTTGGGGTGAGAGAGTATCATTAAATTTCAGGGAGAATAAATAGATGTTTTGGAAGGAGATAAATAAAGTGTCTAAGACAAGAGAGCAAATAGGAACTTCAGTGAAGGGGGCTAATGAGGAGGTGATAACAAGTAGTGGTGATGTGAGAAGGAGATGGAGTGAGTATTTTGAGGGTTTGTTGAATGTGTTTGATGATAGAGTGGCCGATATAGGGTGTTTTGGTCGAGGTGGTGTGCAAAGTGAGAGGGCTGGGGAAAATGATTTGGTAAATAGAGAAGAGGTAGTAAAAGCTTTACGGAAGATGGAAGCCGGCAAGGCAATAGGTTTGGATGGTATTGCACTGGAATTCTTTAAAACAGGGGGTGACTGCATTGTTGACTGGTTGGTAAGGTTATTTAATGTATGTATGATTCATGGTGAGGCACCTGAGGATTGGCGGAATGCGTGCATAGTGCCATTGTACAAAGGTAAAGGGGATAAGAGTGCTCAAATTACAGAGATATAAGTTTGTTGAGTATTCCTCGTAAATTATATGGGAGAGTATTGAATGAGAGGGTGAAGGCATGTACAGAGCATCAGATTGGGGAAGAGCAGTTTTGTTTCAGAAGTGGTAGAGGATGTGTGGATCAGGTGTTTGCTTTCAAGAATATATGAGAGAAATACTTAGAAAAACAAATGGATTTGTTTGTAGCATTTATGGAACTGGAGAAGGTATATGATAGAGTTGATAAAGATGCTCTGTGGAAGGTTTTAAGAATATATGGTGTGGGAGGCAAGTTGTTAGAAGCAGTGAAAAGATTTTATCGAGGATGTAAGGCATGTGTACGTGTAGGAAGAGAGGAAAGTGATTGGTTCTTAGTGAATGTAGGTTTGCGGCAGGGGTGTTTGAAGTCTCCATGGTTGTTTAATTTGTTTATGCATGGGGTATTAGGGAGGTGAATGCAACAGTTTTGGAAAAGAGGGGCAAGTATGCAGTCTGTTGTGGATGAGAGAGCTTGGGAAGTGAGTCAGTTGTTGTTCGCTGATGATACAGCGCTGGTGGCTGATTCATATGAGAAACCTCAGAAGCTGGTGACTGAGTTTTGTAAAGTGTGTGAAAGAAGAAAGTTAAGAGTGAATGTGAATAAGAGCAAGGTTATTAGGTACAGTAGGGTTGAGGGTCAAGTCAACTGGGAGGTAAGTTTGAATAGAGAAAAACTGGAGGAAGTGAAGTGTTTTAGATATCTGGGAATGGATCTGGCAGCGGATGGAACCATGGAAGCGGAAATCAATCATACGGTGGGGGAGGGGGCAAGAATTTTGGGATCCTTGAAGAATGTGTGGAAGTCGAGAACATTATCTCGGAAAGCAAAAATGGGTATGTTTGAAGGAATAGTGGTTCCAACAATGTTGTATGGTTGCGAGGCGTGGGCTATGGAAAGAGTTGTGCGCAGGAGGTTGGATGTGCTGGAAACGAGATGTTTAAGGACAATATGTGATGTGAGGTGCTTTGATCGAGTAAGTAATGTTAGGGTAAGAGAGATGTGTGGAAATAAAAATAGTGTGGTTGAGAGAGCAGAAGAGAGTGTTTTGAAATTGTTTTCTCACATGGATGGAATGAGTGAGGAAAGATTGACCAAGACGATATATGTGTCAGAGGTGGAGGGAACGAGGAGAAGTGGGAGACGAAATTGGACGTGGGAAGATGGAGTGAAAAAGATTTTGAGTGATCGGAGCCTGAACATGCAGGAGGGTGAAAGGCGTGCAAGGAATAAAGTGAATTGGAACGATGTAGTATACCGGGGTCGACGTGCTGTCAATGGATTGAACCAGGGCATGCGAAGCGTCTGGGGTAAACTATGGAAAGTGTGTGGGGCCTGGATCTGGAAAGAGAGCTGTGGTTTCACTACATTATTATATGACAGCTAGAGACTAAGTGTGAACGAATGGGGCCTTTGGTGTCTTCCTAGCGCTAACTCGCTCACATGAGGGGGGAAGGGTTTGTTATTCCATGTTTGGCGAGGTGGCGATGGGAACAAATAAAGGCAGACAGTATGAATTACGTACATGTGTATATATGTATATGTCTGTGTGTGTATATATATATATATGTGTACATTGAGATGTATAGGTATGTATATTTGCGTGTGTGGACGTATATGTATATACATGTGTATGTGGGCGGGTTTGGCCATTCTTTCGTGTGTTTCCTTGCGCTACCTCATACACATGTATATACATACACGTCCACACACGCAAATATACATACCTACACAGCTTTCCATGGTTTACCCCAGACGCTTCACATGCCCTAATTCAATCCACTGACAGCACGTCAACCCCGGTATACCACATCGATCCAATTCACTCTATTTCTTGACCCTCAACCCTACTGTACCTAATAACCTTGCTCTTATTCATATTTACTCTTAACTTTCTTCTTTCACACACTTTACCAAACTCAGTCACCAGCTTTTGCAGTTTCTCACATGAATCAGCCACCAGCGCTGTATCATCAGCGAACAACAACTGACTCATTTCCCAAGCTCTCTCATCTACAACAGACTTCATACTTGCCCCTCTTTCCAAAACTCTTGCATTCACCTCCCTAACAACTCCATCCATAAACAAATTAAACAACCATGGAGACATCACACACCCCTGCCGCAAACCTACATTCACTGAGAAGCAATCACTTTCCTCTCTTCCTACACGTACACATGCCTTACATCCTCGATAAAAACTTTTCACTGCTTCTAACAACTTGCCTCCCACACCATATATTCTTAATACCTTCCACAGAGCATCTCTATCAACTCTATCATATGCCCTCTCCACATCCATAAATGCTACATACAAATCCATTTGCTTTTCTAAGTATTTCTCACATACATTCTTCAAAGCAAACACCTGATCCACACATCCTCTACCACTTCTGAAACACACTGCTCTTCCCCAATCTGATGCTCTGTACATGCCTTCACCCTCTCAATCAATACTCTCCCATATAATTTACCAGGAATACTCAACAAACTTATACCTCTGTAATTTGAGCACTCACTCTTATCCCCTTTGCGTTTGTACAATGGCACTATGCACGCATTCCGCCAATCCTCAGGCACCTCACCATGAGTCATACATACACTGAATAACCTTACCAAACAGTCAATAATACAGTCACCCCCTTTTTTAATAAATTCCACTGCAATACCATCCAAACCTGCTGCCTTGCCGGCTTTCATCTTCCGCAAAGCTTTTACTACCTCTTCTCTGTTTACCAAATCATTTTCCCTAACCCTCTCACTTTGCACACCACCTCGACCAAAACACCCTATATCTGCCACTCTATCATCAAACACATTCAACAAACCTTCATAATACTCACTCCATCTCTTCCTCACATCACCACTACTTGTTATCACCTCCCCATTTGCGCCCTTCACTGAAGTTCCCATTTGCTCCCTTGTCTTACGCACTTTATTTACCTCCTTCCAGAACATCTTTTTATTCTCCCTAAAATTTAATGATACTCTCTCGCCCCAACTCTCATTTGCTCTCTTTGTCACCTCTTGCACCTTTCTCTTGACCTCCTGTCTCTTTCTTTTATACATTTCCCACTCAATTGCATTTTTTCCCTGCAAAAATCGTCCAAATGCCTCTCTCTTTTTCACTAATAATCTTACTTCTTCATACCACCACTCACTACCCTTTCTAATCAACCCACCTCCCACTCTTCTCATGCCACAAGCATCTTTTGCGCAATCCATCATTGATTCCCTAAATACATCCCATTCCTCCCCCACTCCCCTTACTTCTAATGTTCTCACCTTTTTCCATACTGTACTCAGTCTCTCCTGGTACTTCCTCACACAAGTCTCCTTCCCAAGCTCACTTACTCTCACCACCCTCTTCACCCCAACATTCACTCTTCTTTTCTGAAAACCCATACAAATCTTCACCTTAGCCTCCACAAGATAATGATATATATAAGAAGAGAGAATATTTGTATGAAGAGAGTGGTGAGAGTAAATGAGCTTTGGAAGGACACTTGTGTGAGGATTTACAAGGAGAAACGGAGTGCAGAATGGTAAAAGGTGAAAGAAAGGACGTTAGGGGACTGTGGAGGAATGGGATGTATTTTCGGAAGCAATGATGGCCTGATTAAAAGATGCTTGTGTCATGAAAAGCGTAGGAGGTAGGCAGATTAGAAAAGGTTATGAGTGGTGGGATGTAGAAGTAAGGCTATTAGTGGGAGAATAGGGAGATGCATTTGGACGAGTTTTGAGGGAAATAGTGCAAATGACTGGTAGATGCATAAAAGAAAGACGCAGGAGGTCAAGAGAAAGGTGCAAGAGGTAAAAAAGAGGCAAATGAGAGTTGGGTTGAGAGAGTGTCATAAAATCTAAGGGAGAATATAAATATGTATTGGAAGAAGGTAAATATAGTGCGCAAGACAAGATGAAAATGGGAACATCGGTGAAGGGGGCTTTCGGGGATGTAATAACAAGTAATGGTGATGTAAGAAGGAGATCGAGTGAGTATTTTGAATGTTTGTTGAGTACGTTGGATGATAGATTGGCAGGTATAGGGTGTTTTGGTGGAGGTGATGTGTAAATTGAGAGGGTTAGGGAGAATAATTTGGTAAACACAGAAGAGGTAGTAAAAGGTTCGCGGAAGATGAAAGCCTGCAAGGCAGTGGGTTTGGATGGTATTGCAGTGGAATTTTTAAAAAATTCGGGTGACTGTCCTGTTGACTGCTTGGTAAAGATATTTAAAAGTATGTGTGACTCATGGTGAGGTGCCTGAGCATTGGCGTAATGTATGCATAGTGCCATTTTACATAGGTAAAGTGGATAAAGGTGAGCGTTCAAATTACAGAGGTATAAGTTTGTTGAGTATTCCTGGGAAATTATGTGGGAGGGTATTGAATGAGAGGGTGAAAGCATGTACAGAACATCAGATTGGGGAAGGGCAGTGTGGCTTCAGAAATGGTAGAGGATGTGTCGTTCAGGTGTTTGCTTTGAAGAATGTATGTGAGAAATATGTAGAAAAGCTAATGGATTTGTATGTAGCATTTATGGATCTGGAGAAGGCATATGATAGAGATGATATAG
>NC_092238.1:47777509-47786688 GCF_036320965.1 Panulirus ornatus | reverse complement strand
TAGAGTGAATTGGTCGGATGTGGCCAAATTCCGGGGTCGATTCGTGGCTGTCAATGGATTGAATCGGGCATGTTAAGCGTCTGGGCAAGCCATGGAAAGTTCTGTGGGGCCTGGATGTGGAAAGGGAGCTGTGGTTTCGGGCCTTATTACATGACAGCTAGAGATTGAGTGTGAACGAATGGGGCCTTTATTGTCTTTTCCTAGCGCTACCTCGCACATATGAGGGGGGAGGGGGATGTTATTCCATATGTGGCGAGGTGGCGATGGGAATAAATAAAGGCAGACAGTATGAATTATGTACATATATATATATATGTATATATCTGTGTGTGTATATATATGTGTACATTGAGATGTATAGGTATGTATATTTGCGTGTGTGGACGTGTATGTATATACTTGTGTATGGGGGTGGGTTGGGCCATTTCTTTCGTCTGTTTCCTTGCGCCACCTCGCAAACGCGGGAGACAGCGACAAAGCAAAATATATATATATATATATATATATATATATATATATACATATATATATATATATATATAATATTTACATATATATATATATATATATATATATATATATATATATATATATATATATATATATATATATATATATATATATATATATATATATATATATATATATATATATATATATATATATGTATATGTATATATATATATATATATATATATATATATATATATATATATATATATATATATATATATATATATATATATATATATATATATGTATATATATATATATATATATATATATATATATATATATATATATATATATATATAAATATATATATATATATATATATATATATATATATATATACATATATATGTAAATATTATATATATATATATATATATATATATATATATATATATATATATATATATATATATATATATATATATATATATATATATATATATATATATATATATATATATATATATATATATATATATATATATATATATATATATATATATATATATAATATATATATATATATATATATATATATATATATATATATATATATATATATATATATATATATATATATATATATATATATATATATATATATATATATATATATATATACATATATATATATATATATATATATATATATATATATATATATATATATATATATATATATATATATATATATATATATATATATATATATATATATATGCAGAATCTTTAAGTATCAGTAATAAACATGGTAACCATACCTTAATATATTTTCCGACAGATGGCAAGAATTAGCATATTGAATTCTCTCTTTTGTTTTACCAGTTGGAGAAATGGGAGGAAAGGCCATGTGATCTTTGAAATTACCGAAGCTTGAGCCATAGGTTAGTGGTCGCTATCAAAAGTGGCTACACAAATACTAGCATAACTTACAGTTTTCACAGAGTTACGTGCGATACTTGCTGAAACAAATTGAACGCTAATAAGTGACCAGTGACTTTATTAACTTGTTGATGGGTCTCTGCTGAAAGAGTGAAATGATTTACCAGCTTCGTAATTCTTGGTATCATCTCTATTGTTTATCCATCTTGTTTGGAGAATTAACTTCTAAGAACATCTAACACTCTTTCGTAGCACATGAGTTCGCGAATCCATGTATTTTTACTATTCAAGGTTGAGAGCTAAATGTAGAATAGTAAAGTACTTTAAGATGGCGATGCACAGAAGCACAAGTAAATGAGGGTCCACATGTTAGGAACACCTGCTCAGGGCACGTTTGAGGACGACAGTAGAATGGAAGGGGTCAAGAGTGACCGGGGTATATATATATCAGTCAGAGTGACTGACATGCTTATATACGATAGGATAACCGTAAGATTATTCCGAATGCTCATAATAATCGACAATAATGATAGAAAACGCAGATAGACTTGTGTACAACTCAGGAAGACACCAAAGGCCCCATTCGTTCACACTTAGTCTCTAGCTGTCATATAATAATGTAGTGAAACCACAGCTCTCTTTCCAGATCCAGGCCCCACACACTTTCCATAGTTTACCCCAGACGCTTCGCATGCCCTGGTTCAATCCATTGACAGCACGTCGACCCCGGTATACTACATCGTTCCAATTCACTTTATTCCTTGCACGCCTTTCACCCTCCTGCATGTTCAGGCTCCGATCACTCAAAAATCTTTTTCACTCCATCTTTCCACGTCCAATTTCGTCTCCCACTTCTCCTCGTTCCCTCCACCTCTGACACATATATCGTCTTGGTCAATCTTTCCTCACTCATTCCATCCATGTGAGAAAACAATTTCAAAACACTCTCTTCTGCTCTCTCAACCACACTATTTTTATTTCCACACATCTCTCTTACCCTAACATTACTTACTCGATCAAAGCACCTCACATCACATATTGTCCTTAAACATCTCGTTTCCAGCACATCCAACCTCCTGCGCACAACTCTTTCCATAGCCCACGCCTCGCAACCATACAACATTGTTGGAACCACTATTCCTTCAAACATACCCATTTTTGCTTTCCGAGATAATGTTCTCGACTTCCAAACATTCTTCAAGGATCCCAAAATTCTTGCCCCCTCCCCCACCGTATGATTCATTTCCGCTTCCATGGTTCCATCCGCTGCCAGATCCACTCCCAGATATCTAAAACACTTCACTTCCTCCAGTTTTTCTCTATTCAAACTTACCTCCCAATTGACTTGACCCTCAACCCTACTGTACCTAATAACCTTGCTCTTATTCACATTTACTCTTAACTTTCTTCTTTCACACACTTTACAAAACTCAGTCACCAGCTTCTGCAGTTTCTCATATGAATCAGCCACCATAGCTGTATCATCAGCGAACAACAACTGACTCACTTCCCAAGCTCTCTCATCCACAACAGACTTCATACTTGCCCCTCTTTCCAAAACTGTTGCATTCACCTCCCTAATACCCCATGCATAAACAAATTAAACAACCATGGAGACTTCAAACACCCCTGCCGCAAACCTACATTCACTAAGAACCAATCACTTTCCTCTCTTCCTACACGTACACATGCCTTACATCCTCGATAAAATCTTTTCACTGCTTCTAACAACTTGCCTCCCACACCATATATTCTTAAAACCTTCCACAGAGCATCTTTATCAACTCTATCATATGCCTTCTCCAGTTCCATAAATGCTACTAACAAATCCATTTGTTTTTCTAAGTATTTCTCTCATATATTCTTGAAAGCAAACACCTGATCCACACATCCTCTACCACTTCTGAAACAAAACTGCTCTTCCCCAATCTGATGCTCTGTACATGCCTTCACCCTCTCATTCAATACTCTCCCATATAATTTACGAGGAATACTTAACAAACTTATATCTCTGTAATTTGAGCACTCACTCTTATCCCCTTTACCTTTGTACAATGGCACTATGCACGCATTCCGCCAATCCTCAGGTGCCTCACCATGAATCATACATACATTAAATAACCTTACCAACCAGTCAACAATGCAGTCACCCCCTGTTTTAAAGAATTCCAGTGCAATACCATCCAAACCTGCTGCCTTGCCGGCTTCCATCTTCCGTAAAGCTTTTACTACCTCTTCTCTATTTACCAAATCATTTTCCCCAGCCCTCTCACTTTGCACACCACCTCGACCAAAACACCCTATATCGGCCACTCTATCATCAAACACATTCAACAAACCCTCAAAATACTCACTCCATCTCCTTCTCACATCACCACTACTTGTTATCACCTCCTCATTAGCCCCCTTCACTGAAGTTCCTATTTGCTCTCTTGTCTTAGACACTTTATTTATCTCCTTCCAAAACATCTATTTATTCTCCCTGAAATTTAATGATACTCTCTCACCCCAACTCTCATTTGCCCTCTTTTTCACCTTTTGCACCTTTCTCTTGACCTGCCTCTTTCTTTTATACCTTTCCCACTCATTTGCATTTTTTCCCTGCAAAAATCGTCCAAATGCCTCTCTCTTCTCTTTCACTAATAACCTCACTTCTTCATACCACCACTCACTACCTTTTCTAATCAAGCCACCTACCAAGCTTCTGATGCCATAATCATCTTTTGCGCAAGCCGTCACTAGTTCCCTAAATACATCCCATTCCTCCCCCACTCACCTTACCTCCTTTGTTCTCACCTTTTTCCATTCTGTACTCAGTCTCTCCTTGTACTTCCTTACACTAGTCTCCTTCCAAAGCTTACTTACTCTCACCACTTTCTTCACCCCAACATTCTCTCTTCTTTTCTGAAAACCCCCACAAATCTTCAACTTCGCCTCCACAAGATAATGATCAGACATCCCTCCACTTGCACATCTCAGCACATTAACGTACAAAAGTCTCTCTTTCGTGCGTCTATCAATTAACACGTAATCCAATAACGCTCTCTGGCCATCTCTCCTGCTTACATGCGTATACTTATGTATATCTCGCTTTTTAAACCAGTTATTCCCAATCACCATTCCTTTTTCAGCACATAAAACGCAGTCCCTCAGCTTTATGCCTGGTGTAATGAGGAGGTCAGGCAAAATGGCTTTTGAATAATGTATGTGACTCAACGGGGAGGGTTGAAGACTGTTTAACGAGCAGCAGGGAAAGGAAACTCAGGGTGGATTTATGAAAATCTTAGGCCATGTATATTGCCAAGTGTATACAGGTAACATAAAGGTAGAGAAAAAGAAAATACATTAGAAACGTCGACATAAATGAGAAAGTGCATTATTCATCTTCCCACTCTCCATTACCGGATGCATCTTAACTACATACTCAATCTTCTAAATTCATATTTCTCTCAACGACCGTATCTTCACGACACCCTAGACAAGTGCGTCTTCGCCATAACATCAACATCATGGTCTTTTGTCATGACCTCTACGGATCAGATTGGCTTCAGTACTCCCTTATCTTCACAATACCCTTGACATCAACGGTCTTTAATCAAACCGACCCATACGGGTTAGGTCAGAGGCCAAGGATATGATAATGATTGATGGAAAGAAAAATGAAAGAAAGCAGAGCAATAATGATATTTTCCTACGAAGAAAGACAGAAAAAAGTTATTATGATATAAAATTACAGATAGGAATATAAGGAATAATAGGAATATAAGGAATAATAGGAATATGAATGTGAAGATGATAAGGGAAAACGTGATGCTTCTTTAAAGTGTAATTACTGTGAATAAGCATCGCTTTTCACCTCACCATCTTCACTAATAATCTGTTTTATATCAATTTTCTTTTTTTCTTTCCTATATACAATTATCATTTCTATTTATGTTTTCTTTATTCTTTTCCTTAACAAGGTAAAATGAATCTGAAAGTATCTGTACAATTCTTGTTTTCATTGAGTTCATTTGGAAGTATTTTTACCCCCCGCCCCCCCGTCGGGTCTGTTGTACCCGAAGGTGTAATATCGTTTTACATTATCAACTATAATGATATAGGGTTCGGAAAAGAAAATGTGGTGAAGGAGGTTGGACAGGAAACAAAGTGAAGGAGGCGGATAAGTGCATCCTTGAAGATGCATGGATAGGCTTTGCGTAAAAAAACAGTGTTAACATACATGAAAGAGGAAACCATAATGGGATGACAAGGCACTGAAAAGCAGTTGAAAATGCAAAGTTCAACATATGGATATGTTTGAGTCACTAAAGGATGTATGTGTAGCAAAGAGATGTGCTGATAGATATAACGAATCTAAGGAATCCTACAAACACAGAAACAATAATTAAATGAGATAAATGGCAAAACTAATCAACATTTTGAGAGAGAGAGAGAGAGAGAGAGAGAGAGAGAGAGAGAGAGAGAGAGAGAGAGAGAGAGAGAGAGAGAGAGAGAGAGAGAGAGAGAGAGAGAGAGAGAGAGAGAGAGAGAGAGAGAGAGTTCCAGATTCTTCAGATGAAAGGTGTGTTTTGAGGATAACATGAAAATTAACGTTCATAGAAACTGTTTCACCAGATACAAAAAAAAAAAAAAACATGTCATGAACATCTAATCACAGTCATTGACATTGACATTGACAATGTTCCTAAGAGAGATGAAAAGGGTGTGCGTAAATGGTTTCGATGTATGGAGAGAATGAGTGAGGAAAGGCTGACAAAGAGGATATATGTGTCAGAGGTGGATGGAACAAGAAGTGGGAGACCATATTGTTGGTTGAAGGATGGGAGTGAAAAAGATTTTGAACGATCGGAGCCTGATCATGCTGGAGGGTGAGAGGCGTAAAAGGGATAGAGTGAATTACAACGATGTGGTATACCGTGACTGACGAGCTGTGAATGGACTGAACCAGAGTATGTGAAGCACCCTGGGTAAACCATGGAAAGGTCTGTTGGGTCTGGATGTGGATAGGAAGCTGCGGCTTCAGTGCATTACATATGACAGCTAGAGAAAGAGTGTGAACGAATGTGGCCTTTTGTCTGTATTCCTGTCGCTACCTCGCTGGAGAAGGGGATAGCGATGTTGTTTCCCTGTAGGGCGGGGTAGGGACAGAAATAGATAAAGGCAAGCAAGTATTGATATGTATATGTGCAGGTATGTTAAGTCCATGTAATTGCATGTATTTATATGTATATGTGCGTATATGGGCGTTTATGCACATGTATATGAGTGGATGGTGTTATTCTACGTCTGTCTACTGGTGCTTTCAAGGTCGCGGGAACCAGCAATTATGTATGATATTAATATATATATATATATATATATATATATATATATATATATATATATATATATATATATATATATATATATATATATATATATATATATATATATATATATATATATATATATATATATATATATATATATATATATATATATATATATATATATATATATATATATATATATATATATATATATATATATATATATATATATATATATATATATATATATATATATATATATATATATATATATATATATTCATATAAAGGAGAAGAGTGGTTTGGGAATGTCTTGGGAGTAAAGTCAGGGGTTAGTGAGAGGACAAGAGCAAGGGAAGGAGAAGAACTACTCCTGAAACAGGAATTGTGGGAGTATGTGATAGAATGTAAGAAAGTAAATTCTCGATTAATATGGGTAAAATTGAAAGTTGATGGAGAGAGATGGATGATTATTGGTGCATATGCACCTGGGCATGAGAAGAAAGATCATGAGAGGCAAGTGTTTTGGGAGCAGCTGAATGAGTGTGTTAGTGGTTTTGATGCATAAGACCGGGTTATAGTGATGGGTGATTTGAATGCAAAGATGAGTAATGTGGCAGTTGAGGGAATAATTGGTATACATGGGGTGTTCAGTGTTGTAAATGGAAATGGTGAAGAGCTTGTAGATTTATGTGCTGAAAAAGGAGATGTGATTGGGAATACATGGTTTAAAAGGCGTGATATACATAAGTATACGTATGTAAGTAGGAGAAATGGCCAGAGAGCGTTATTGGATTACGTGTTAATTGACACGCGCGCGAAAGAGAGACTTTTGGATGTTAATGTGCTGAGAGGTGCAACTGGAGGGATGTCTGATCATTATCTTGTGGAGGCTAAGGTGAAGATCTGTAGGGGTTTTCAGAAAAGAATAGTGAATGTTGGGGTGAAGAGGGTGGTGAGAGTAAGTGAGCTTGGGAAGGAGACTTGTGTGAGGAAGTACCAGGAGAGACTGAGTACAGAATGGAAAAAGGTGAGAACAATGAAAGTAAGGGGAGTGGGTGAGGAATGGGATGTATTTAGGGAATCAGTGGTGAATTGCGCAAAAGATGCTTGTGGCATGAGAAGCGTGGGAGGTGGCATGATTAGAAAGGTTAGTGAGTGGTGGGATGAAGAAGTAAGATTATTAGTGAAAGAGAAGAGAGAGGCATTTGGACGATTTTTGCAGGGAAAAATGCAATTGAGTGGGAGATGTATAAAAGAAAGACACAGGAGGTCAAGAGAAAGGTGCAAGAGGTGAAAAAGAGGACAAATGAGAGTTGGGGTGAGAGATGATCATTAAATTTTAGGGAGAATAAAAAGATGTTCTAGAAGGAGGTAAATAAAGTGCGAAAGGCAAGGGAGCAAATGGGAACTTCAGTGAAGGGCGCTAATGGGGAGGTGATAACAAGTAGTGGTGATGTGAGAAGGAGATGGAGTGAGTATTTTGAAGGTTTGTTGAATGTGTTTGATGATAGAGTGGCAGATATAGGGTGTTTTGGTCGAGGTGGTGTGCAAAGTGAGAGGGTTAGGGAAAATGATTTGGTAAACAGAGAAGAGGTAGTAAAAGCTTTGCGGAAGATGAAAGCCGGCAAGGCAGCAGGTTTGAATGGTGTTGCAGTGGAATCTATTAAAAAAGGGGGTGGCTGTATTGTTGACTAGTTGGTAAGGTTATTTAATGTATGTATGACTCATGGTGAGGTGCCTGAGGATTGGCGGAATGCGTGCATAGTGCCATTGTACAAAGGCAAAGGGGACAAGAGTGAGTGCTTAAATTCCAGAGGTATAAGTTTGTTGAGTATTCCTGGTAAATTATATGAAAGAGTACTGATTAACAGGGTGAAGGAATGTACAGTGCATCAGATTGGGGAAGAGCAGTGCGGTTTCAGAAGTGGTAGAGGATGTATGGATCAGGTGTTTGCTTTGAAGAATGTATGTGAGAAATACTTAGAAAAGCAAATGGATTTGTATGTAGCATTTATGGATCTGGAGAAGGCATATGATAGAGTTGATAGAGATGCTCTGTGGAGGGCACTAAAAATATATGGTGTGGAAGGCAAGTTGTTAGATGCAGTGAAAAGTTTTTATCGAGGATGTAAGGCATGTGTAAGAGCAGGAAGAGAGGAAAGTGATTGGTTCTCAGTGAATGTAGGTTTGCGGCAGGGGGTGTGATGTCTCCATGATTGTTTAATTTGTTTATGGATGGGGTTCTTAGGGAGTGAATGCAAGAGTTTTGGAAAGAGGGGCAAGTATGAAGTCTGTTGTGGAGGAGAGAGTTTGGGAAGTGAGTCAGTTGTTGTTCGCTGATGATACAGCGCTGATGGCTGATTCATGTGAAAAACTGCAGAAGCTGGTGACTGAGTTTGGTAAAGTGTGTGAAAGAAGAAAGTTAAGAGTAAATGTGAATAAGAGCAAGGTTATTAGGTACAGTAG
>NC_092238.1:47768259-47777409 GCF_036320965.1 Panulirus ornatus | reverse complement strand
GACGTGAGGGGAGCGGGTGCAGAATGGGATGTCTTTACGGAAGCAGTGAAGGCATGTGCAAAAGATTCATGTGGCATGAGAAGGGTGGGAGGTGGGCAGATTAGAAAGGGTAGTGAATGGTGGGATGAAGAAGTAAAGTTGTTAGTAGAAGAGCAAAGAGAGGCGTTTGAAGGATCATTGTATGGAGGGAGTACAAATGACGGAGATGAATGAAAGAAAGCGCCAGGAGATCAAGAGGACGTTGCAAAGGTTGAAAAAGAGAGCAAATGAGAGTTGAAGTGAGAGTGTATCATTAAAGTTCAGGGAGAATAAAAAAGATATTTTAGAAGGAGTTAAATAATGCGCGTAAGATAAGAGAAAAAAATGGTGAAGCGTTCAAGGATTGAAGTGATAACAGGTAGTGATCAAGTGAGAAGGAGATGGAGTGAGTATTTTGAAGGTCTGTTGAATGTGTTTGATAATGGAGTGACAGATATAGGGTGTTTTTAGTCAGAGTGGTGTGCGAAGTGAGAGGGTCAGGGAGAACGGTTTGGTTGAGAGAAGAGATGGTGATGCTTTGCGGAAGATGGAGCCCTCAAGGCGGCGGATTTCGATGGTATGTAGTTGAATCTATCAAGAAAGGGGGTGACTGTGTTGTTGGTTGGTTGGTAAGGATATTCAATGAATGTATGGATAATGGTGAAGTGTCTAAGGATTGGCGGAACGCATGCATAGTGCCATTGTACGAAGGCAACGGGGATAAAGTTGAATGTTTAAACTACAGAGGCATAAGTTAGTTGATTATTGCTAGGGAATTGTATGGGAGAGTATTGACTGAGAAGGTGAAGGCATGCACAGAGCGCCATATTGGGGAAGTGCAGCGTGGTGGTGTTTGATTTGAAGTAGGTGCGTGAGAATAACTTAGAATAACAAATAGAATTTATGTTCCGTTTATTTACCTGGAGAAAGTATATGATAGGGTTGATAGAGATGCTTTATAGAAGGCCTCAAGAGTGCATTGTGTGGGAGGTATACTGCTAGAAGCAGCAAAATATTCTACCAGAGATATAAGGCATGTGTATGAGTAGGAAAAGATCAGGTTGATTGGTTCCTAATGAAGGCCGGTCTGCGGAAGGGGTGTGATGCCCCCCATGGTTGTTTGATTTGTTTATGGATTGTGTGGTTAGGGAGGTACCGCCAGGAAGTAGACCGAAGGAAAATCCGTCCACTCATATACACATATATATACTTACACACCCATACACGTACATATACATATTATCAACATTATACACGTATACAAACATATACATGCATATGCACAGCCATATACATATATACACATATACATATTCATACTCGCTTGCCTTCATGTATTACCGAGGCTACCCCGCCCTTCAGGAAACAACATCGCCACCCACTGTGTCACTAAGGTATTGTTAGGAAAACAGACAAAAATGCCACATTCGTTCACGCTCCGTCATGTGTAATGCACCGAAACAATAATGGGGACTATCCACATCCAGGCCCCACTGACCTTTCCATGGTTTACCCCAGACTTTTCATGTTCCCTACTTCAGTCCAATAAGAGCACGTCGGCCCCGATATATCAGATCGATCCAATTCACTCTGTTCCTTGCACGTCTCTTACCCTCCTGCGTGTTCAGGCCCCGATCGCTCAAAATCTTTTTCACTCCATCCTTCCACCTCCAATTTCGTCTACCGCTTCTCCTTGTTCCCTCCACCTGTGACGAATATAACCTCTTTGTCAACCTTTCCACATCCACTCTCTCCATATGTCCAAACCATTTCAACACACCCTCTTCTGCTCTGTCAACCGCACTCTTTTCATTACCACACATCTTTCTTACCCTTTCATTACTTACTCGATCAAACCACCTCAAACAACATATTGTCCTCAAACATATCATTTCCAGCACATCTACCCTCCTCTGCACAACCCTATCTATAGCCCATGCCTTGCAACCATATAACATCGTTGGAACAGGTGTTCCTATAAACGTATCCATTTTCGCTCTCCCGAGACAACGTTCTTTCTTTCTACACATTCTTCACCGCTCCCAGAGCCTTCGCCCCCTCCCCCATCCTGCGACTCATTTCCACTTCCTGGCTCCATTCACTGCTATGCCCACTCCCAGATATCTGAAGCACTTCACTTCCTCTAATTTTTCTCCATTCAAACTCACATTTCAACTAACTTGTGCCTCAACCCTGTTCAACGTAATACCTTGCTCTTATTCACATTTACTCTCATCTATCACGCACTTTTTCAAACTTTTGCAGTTTTTCATTGGAATCAGTCATCAGTGCTGTATCATCGGTGAACAACTGACTCACTTCCCAGGCCCTCTCATCCCCAACAGACTGCATACTCTCTCCTCTCTCCAAAGCTCTTGCATTCCCCTATCTAACCACCCTATCCATAAACAAATTAAACAATCTTGGGATATCACACATCTCTGCCGCAGACCGGCCTTCACTGGGAACCAGTCGCCCTCATCTCTTCATACTCGTACACATGCTTTACACCCTTGATAAAATTTACTTCTTCTAGCAGCTTACTTCCCACGCCACATACTCCTAAGACCTTCAACAAAGCATCTCTATCCACCTTGTCAATGGCTTCTCCGGATCCATAGATGTCACATACTAATCCATCTTCTAAGTATCTCTTACGTACATTCTTCAAAGCAAACACCTGATCCAAACATCCTCTACCACTTCTGAAACCAAACCACACTGCACTTACACCCGCTTAACCAATACCCTCCCATACAATTTTCCAGGAATACTCAACAAACTTATGGCTCACCCTTAACCCGTTTGTCTTTGTCCTTTAGCACTATATATGCATTCCACCAATCCTCGTACACTTCACCATGATACAAACATACATTGAATATATCATCACCACATCAACACAGTCATCCCCTTTATTATAATAATTTTGCTTAACACGCACTCTTTCTATACATGCATCACATTTTTCACGGAGACAAATTGCCTCATCAGGTGCAAACAATTTATACATTTTTTAGATCCCAAACCTACCACAAAAATTCCTTTTTGGTTTTGCCATTCTCCACTATACACAGTGCGGGTGGGTGGGGGTGTGGGGGGTGAGGGGGTGGCTTGCCTTGTGGTTAAGATTTGTGTGTGTGTGTGTGTGTTTGGGGGGGGTGGCCTTGGTAACGAGATGTTTGTTCAACTATTTCTGTTGTGTTATTGCTTCTTGATAATTCTTTTACGATTACTTGGTTGTAATATGATGTGATTTAAAGTCACCAGGGGACAAATCAAATTTTTAGTATTAACAATTAAGATCGATTTAGTAACGTTTCCGGTAGCATAATCAGATGAGGGGTACAATGTGACTGGTTTGTTTGGGTCTACAGGGTGACCGTTCTCATGGAAGTTTTTAGCGATTGCATATTTGCGGTCATCTTTGAGTAGTGAATGACGGTGCCAATAGCATCTCTCAGCTACTGTTTTACCAGTCTGACCAATGTATACATCTTTATCTGCCTTACATTTGACGGTGTAAACACTCAAAGTTTTCCGATAATTTGGTCTAGCTTTGATAAAGCTCTTACTGATAGTATTTTTGCACTGGAAGGCAACATTAAAAGCACTGTTTTTTAGTACCTGTCTTATAAATCTAAGGTAGGAGAATAGGGCAACACTAAACATTTAGACCTATCATCCTTTTCCACATTTTTGTTACTAGATGCATAAAATGTCTTCCTAGCTTTCCATTGAGCCTTGTTCACAAACCACTTAGGATAACATAACTGCCTAAGGATACATCTAACATAACTACATTCGTCTACCAGACTTATGGGATCACATATCCATAATGCTTTTAGAAACTTGACATAACTACAGACATTTTTTTCAGAAGAATCACGTAATGGAAAATACTGAATATAGCTCTCAAAGCTGGCAGGCTTCCTTTAGATCTTGAAGGACAAATGATCAGATTCCGTAGTTATTAAAACATCAAGAAACGGCAATTTACCTTCTTTTTCCCCATTTGATCTTGAATTTGATGGTGGGGTAGATGTTATTTATTCATTGAAGAAAAATCATAATCTTAGGAAGATGGCTATAAGGTCCACACATCATCAATGTATCCAAGCCAGATTTTTTGAAAATTACTGACTGAAGTTAAAGCAAAGATTCTTCATTATTTCCCCAGTTTCTGCTGACATTGTCTGTATATCATCATACTATACGTACTTTCAAACAAATGAATAATTTCCCTTTTCATTAAAAAATATTTTTCTTATCTTGCACGACACTCGATATGTCGCAGTGTGTGTCTACATCTCTCACGAACCTTCCAGGAACACTGTATACCGCCTGTGTTTGTATGACAGTCTCTTCCTCTCGCCTCTGTGATTCTTTACATTATGATCGCTGCTCCTTGGGTGAACACACTGAATAGCAGTGCGTGACATTACGCAGCTCCTGCCTGATTTTGGCAGGCACCGGGCGGAGCAAGTCTCATCTGTTCGTGGAACAAGATCAGTCATCTGTAGAAGACACCTCCCACCTCCCTAACGACAATGTCTCCCCACACCTGATATTGATATTTCTACCCAAGTTTGTCACGGCTTTTCTGCAGTGATCCTTTTAAAAGTGCTTACAATGCACGTCTTGATTACTTGAGCACTTCCACTGCTCCCTTTCTTATATCAGACGTTAACATTTATGTCTTTAACTCTTCCTTAACCCGTCCTGTCTATTGAAAATACATCATCCCTACCAAGTTTGGGCGTCAGTTCTTGTGGTCAAGGGGTAGGGCTATGCTAGACATTGAACAGAAACACACTTGCGTGAAGCGCGATGTATACATGCATAAAACATAAGAAAAACTTAAGATTTTATGGATTCTGCTGTTGACGCAGTGGTCTAAGCATAGTGTAAATATAAGGTCTGAGGAGCAAAAAGAAAAAGAAAAATGCTGAGGAGGATATGGCCGGGCAGAAATTCTCTTGAAATGGGCACCATCCCTACAGTTTCATTTACTGTTGTGAGTGTCCCTTTCAATGGTCTCATCTTTACAACTGGGACCTCTGACTTGCACCCCCACCTCTCCCTGTAGGCTCTCTCGCACATTGCACCAGCACACTCGAACACCATCCCTCCTCCCTCCTGTGGCGATGCGCCTGTTAATCCGGACGCACAGAATCATGCCCCCTTTTAGCCTTGTTTGCATCTCTTTCTTTTCCTATTTCCCTCTCTCTCTGCAGAACAGACTCTGCTCTGCCATTATTGTGGTTAAAACACACACACACACACACACACACACACACACACACACACACACACACACATACACGCACTCTATGCACACACAAACACACACTACAAACACGCAAACAAATACACACACACATACACACACACACACACACACACACACACACACACACACACACACACACACACACGCACACATAAATATGCAAATAGAAAATCTTTACCAGAAAACTAGTGAGGCCTATGACCCACCAAACTGAAAATAAAAACTCCATAAATTTCCTCAAGGGTTTGAGGGGCGACGGTCTCAATGTTCATAATTAAATGCATAATATATGTCAACATGGTAATACTGCATTTCAACAAATATACAACTTTACATCCCTTAATGTCCGCCATTAAACGCACAATGTATACCAACACAATACAACTGCAATTCAACCAGAATATACCTTTACAACACTAAATGCTCATCATTAGATACATAATGCATGTCATCATGGTAATACTGCAATTCACCCAATGTATAACTCTACGTCAAAGAATGTTCAACGTATCACTACTAAATGTTTCATGTATAAACCATAAAAATGTGTGGAAATAAAAAGAGCGTGGTTGAGAGAGCAGAAGAGGGTGTTTTGAAATGGTTTGGGGACATGGAGAGAATGAGTGAGGAAAGATTGACCAAGAGGATATATATGTCGGAGGTGGAGGAGACGAGGAGAAGTGGGAGACCAAATTGGAGGTGGAAAGATGGAGTGAAAAAGATTTTGAGTGATCGGGGCCTGAACATACAGGAGAGTGAAAGCGGGCAAGGAATAGAGTGAATTGGATCGATGTGGTATACCGGGGTCGACGTGCTGTTAATGGATTGAATTAGGGCATGTGAAGCATGGAAAGTTCTGTGGGGCCTGGATGTGGAAAGGTAGCTGTGGTGTCGGGCATTATTGCATGACAGCTAGAGACTGAGTGTGAACGAATGTGGCCTTTGTGTCTTTTCCTAGCGCTACCTCGCACACATGAGGGGGAGGGGGATGTTATTCCATATGTGGCGAGGTGGCGATGGGAATGAATAAAGGCAGACAGTGTGAATTGTGTGCATGTGTATATATGTATATGTCTATGTGTGTATGTATATGTATGCATTGAGATGTATGGGTATGTATATTTGCGTGTGGGGACGTTTATGTATATACATGTGTATGGGGATGCGTTGGGCCATTTCTTTCGTCTGTTTCCTTGCGCTACCTCGCAAACGCGGGAGACAGCGACAAAGCAAAATAAATAAATAAATAATATATATGTATATATATATATATATATATATATATATATATATATATATATATATATATATATATATATATATATATATATATATATATTGGAAAGAATAACAATTTTGCGTGATCAAGATATTCTTATGAGTCCACGGGGAAAATGAAACACGATAAGTTTCCAAGTGCACTTTCGTCTTGGACAATCGCATGTTTAACAAATGGCGTCCTAGCTTCATCTCTTCGATGTATATCAACTGACTGTTATACGTATTTCTCTCTTGTGTCTCCCCTGATGATGTGATTATTACACGAAAGTGCACTTGGGAACTTATCGTGTTTCATTTTCCCCGTGGTATCATATGAATATATTTCTTTATCTATATTATTTATTTTGCTATGTCGCTGTCTCTCGCGTTAGCGAGGAAGCGCAAGGAAACAGACAAAAAAATGGCCCAACCCACCCACGTAAACATGTATATACATACACGTCCACACACGCAAATATACATACCTATACATCATAATGTACACATATATATACACACACACAGACATATACATATATAAAAATGTACACAGTTCATACTGTCTGATTTTATTTATTACCATCGCCACCTCGCCACAAATGGAAAAACAACCCCCTCCCCCCTCATGTGTGTGAAGTAGCGCTAGGAAAAGACAACAAAGGCCCCATTCTTTCACAGTCTCTAGCTGTTATGTAATAATGCACCGAAACCACAGCTCCCTTTCCACATCCAGGCCCAACAGAAATTTCCATGGTTTACCACCAACGCTTCACATGCCCTGGTTCAATCAATTGACAGCACGTCGACCCGGGTATACCACATCGTTCCAATTCACTTTATTCCTTGCACGCCTTTTACTCTCCTGCAAGTTTAGGCCCAGATCACTCAAAATCTTTTTCACTCCATCTTTCCACCTCCAATTTGGTCTCCCACTTCTCCTCGTTCTCTCCACCTCTGACACATATATCCTCTTGGTCAATCTTTCCTCATTCATTCTCTCCATGTGACCAAACCATTTCAAAACACCCTCTTCTGCTCTCTCAACCACACTCTTTTTATTTCCACATATCTCTCTTACCCTGACATTACTTACTTGATCAAACCACAGCACACCACGAATTGTCTTCAAACATCTCCCTTCTAGCACATCCACACTCCTGCGCACAATTCTATCCATAGCCCACGCCTCGAAACCATACATCATTGTTGGAACCACTATTCCTTTAAACATACCTATTTTTGCTTTCCGAGATAATGTTCTCGACTTCCAAACATTCTTCAAGGTTCCAAGAATTTTCGCCCCCTCCCCCACCCTATGATTCACTTCCGCTTCCATGGTTCCATCCGCTGCCAGATCCACTCCCAGATATCTAAAACACTTTACTTCCTCCAGTTTTTCTCCATTCAAACTTACCTGCCAATATGTATGTAGCATTTATGGTTCTGGAAAAGGCATACGATAGGGTTGATAGAGATGCTCTGTGGAAGGTATTAAGGATATATGGTGTGGGAGGCAAGTTGTTAGATGCAGTGAAAAGTTTTTATCGATGATGTAAGGCATGTGTACGTGTAGGAATAGAGGAAAGTGATTGGTTTTCAGTGAATATAGGTTTGCAGATGGGGTGTGTGATGTCTCCATTGTTGTTTAATTTGTTAATGGATCGGGTTGTTAGGGAGGTGAATGTAAGACTTTTGGAAAGAGGGGCGAGTAAGCAGTCTGTTGTGGATGAGAGAGCTTGGGAAGTGAGTCAGTTGTTGTTCGCTGATGATGCAGCGCTGGTGGCTGATTCATGTGAGAAACTGCAGAAGCTGGTGACTGAGTTTGGTAAAGTATGTGAGAGAAGAAAATTAAGAGGAAATGTGAATAAAAACAAGGTTATTAGGTACAGTAGGCTTGAGGGTCAAGTCAATTGGGAGGTTTGTTTGAATGGAGAAAAAGTGGAGGAAGTAAAGTGTTTTTGATATCTGGGAGTGGATCTGTCAGCGGATGGAACCAAATAATAGGGTGGGGGAGGGGGCGAAAATTCTGGGAGCCTTGAAGAATGTTTGGAAGTCGAGAACATTATCTTGGAAAGCAAAAATGGGTATTTTTGAAGGAATAGTGGTTCCAACAATGTTGTATGGCTGCAAGGCGTTGGCAATGGATAGGGATTTTTGAGGACAATATGTGGTGTGAGGTGGTTTGAACGAGTAAGTAATGTACGGGTAAGAGAGATGTGTGGAAGCAAAAAGTGTTGTTGAGAGAGCAGAAGAGGGTGTTTTGAAATGGTTTGGTCAAATGGAGAGAATGAGTGAGGAAAGATTGACCAAGAGGATATATGTGTCAGAGGTGGAGGGAACGAAGAGAAGTGGGAGACCTAATTGGAGGTGGTAAGATGGAGTGAAAAAGATTTTGAGTGATCGGGGATTGAACATGCAGGAGGGTGAAAGGCATGCAAGGAATAGAGTGAATTGGAACGATGTGGTATACCGGGGTCGACGTGCTGTCAATCTCTTGAACCAGGGAATGTGAAGCGTCTGGGGTAAACCATGGAAAGTTCTGTGGGGCCTGGATGTGGAAAGGGAGCTGTGGTTTCGTG
>NC_092238.1:47746763-47768159 GCF_036320965.1 Panulirus ornatus | reverse complement strand
GGCCCCAGCACTTAAAATCTTTTTCACTCCATCTTTCCACCACCAATTTCGTCTCCCACTTATCCGAGATCCCTCCACCTCTGACGCATATATCCTATTGGTCAATCTTTCTTCATTCATTCTCTCCACGTGAGCATAACCATTTCAAAACACCCGCTTCTGCTCTCTCAAACACACTCTTTTAATTACTACAAATCTTTCTTACCCTATTATTCTTCACTCGATCAAACCACCTCACACCACATATTGTCCTCAAACATCACACTTGCAGCACATAGACCCTCCTCAGCACAACTCTATCTTTAGCCCACGCCTTTTACCTTTATATCATTGTTGGAACTACAATTCCTTCAAGCATACCCATATTTGCCCTTCGAGATAATGTTATCGATTTCCACACATTCTGCAGCGCTCCCTGAACTTGCGCCCCCTCCTCCACCCTATGATTCTCTTCCGCTTCAATAGTTCCATCCACTGCCAAATCCACTCCTAGATATCTAAAACACTTCACTTCCTCCTCTTTTTCTCCATTCATACTTACCTCCCAATGACTTGTCCCGCAACCTTACTGTACCTAATAACCTTGCTCTTGTTCACATATACTCTCAGCTTTCTTCTTTCACACACTTTACCAAACTCAATGACCAGCTTTTCCAGTTTCTCACACGAATCAGACATTATCTCTGTATCATCAGCGAACACCAACTGACAGACTTACCAAGCTCTCTCATCCACAACAAGCTGCATACTTGCCCCTCTTTCCAAAACTATTGCATTCATCATCCTAACAACCCCATCCATAAACAAATTAAACAACCATGGAGAAATCACACACACCTTCCGCAAAGCTTCATTCACTGAGAACCAATCATTTTCCTCTCTTCCTATACGTAAACATGCCTTACATCCTCCATAAACACTTTTCACTGCTTCTAACATCTTACCTCCCACACCATATATCCTTAATACCTTCCACAAAGCATATCCATCAACTCTATCATATGCCTTCTCCAGATCCATAAATGCTACATACAAATCCATTTGCTTTTCTAAGAATTTCTCACATACATTCTCCAAAGCAAACACCTAATCCACACATCGTCTACCACTTATGAAACCACACTGCTCTTCTCCAGTCTGATGCTCTGTACATGCCTTCACCCTCTCAATCACTACCCTCCCATACAATTTGCAGGAATACTCAAGAAACTTATACTTCTGTAATCTGAGGTCTCATATTTGTCCTCTTTGCCTTTGTACAATGTCAGTATGCAAGAATCCGCCAATCCTCAGGCGCCACACCATGACTCATACATATATTAAATAACCTCACCAACCAGTCAACAATACAGTCACTCCCTTCATCAATAAATTCCACTGCAATACCATCCAAACCTGCTGCCTTGCCGGCTTTCATCTTCCGCAAAGCTTTTACTACCTCTTCTCTGTTTACCAAATCATTCTCCCTAACCATCTCACTTTGCACATCACCTCGACTAAAACACCTTATCTCTGCCACTTTATCATCAAACACATTCAACAAACCTTCAAAATACTCACTCCAACTCGTCACATCACCACTACTTGTTATCACTTCCACATTAACCCACATCACTGAAGTTTCCTTTTGTTCCCTTGTCTTACGCACTTTATTTACCTCCTTCCAAAACATCTTTTTATTCTCCCTAAAATTTAATGATGCTCTCTCATCCCAACTATCATTTGCCCTCTTATGCACCTCTTGCACCATTCTCTTGAGCCCCTGCCTCTTTCTTTTATACATCTCCCAGTCATTTGCATTATTTCCCTGCAAAAATCGTCCAATTGCCTCTCTTTTCTCTTTCACTAATAAACTTACCTCTTCATTCCACCACTCACTGCCCTTTCTAATCCGCCCACCTCCCACGCTTCTCATGCCACAAGCATCTTTTGCGCAAGCCATCACTGATTCCCTAAATACATCCCATTCCTCGCCCACTCCACTTACGTTCTTTGTTCTCAGCTTTTCCATTCTCTTCTCAGTCTCTCCTGGTACTCCCTCACACAAGTCTCCTTCCCAAGCTCATTTACTCTCACCACTCGCTTCACCCCAACATTCTATATTCCTTTCTGCAAACCTCTAAAAATTTTCACCTTCGTTCCCACAAGATAAAGATCAGACATCCCTCCAGTTGCACCTCTCAGCATATTAACATCCAAAAGTCTCTCTTTCGCGCGTCTATCAATTAACACGGAATCCGAAAACGTTCTCTGGCTATCTCTCCTACGTATATACGCATACTTATCTATATCTCTCTTTTCAAACCAGGTATTCCCAATCACCAGTCCTTTTTGAGCATTTAAATGTACAAGCTCTTGACCATTTCCATTTACAGCACTGAACATCCCATGTACACCAATTATTCCCTCAAGTGCCACATCACTCACATTTGCATTCAAATCACCCATCACTATAATCCGGTCTCTTGCATGAAAACTACTAACACACTCATTCAGATGCTCCAAAAACAATTGCCCCTCACGATCTTTCTTCGCATGCCCAGGTGCATATGCACCAATAATTACCCATATCTCTCCATCCACTTTCAGTTTTACCCAGATCAATCTAGAGTTTACTTTCTTACACTCAATCACACACTCCCACCACTTCTGTTTCAGGAATAGTTTTACTCCTTCCCTTGCTCTTGTCCTCTCAGCAACCTCTGCATTTTCTCCTCAGACATTCATCAACCACTCTCCACCTTTACCCTTGAGCTTCGTTTCACTCAGAGCCAAAACATCCAGGTTCCTTTCCTCAAACATACTACCTATCTCTCCCTTTTCTCATCTTGGTTACATCCAAACTCCTTTAGACACCCTAATCACAGCCTTCGAGGAGGATGAGCACTCCCAGTGCGACACCTTCTTCTGTTTCCCCTTTTAGAAATCTTAAATACAAGTATGGGAGGGTTTCCAGCCCCCGCTCCCGTCCCCATTAGCTTCCTTCTACAACAGGTGAGGCATGCGTGTGAAGTATTCTTTCTCCCGTATCCCCAAGTATTATATATATATATATATATATATATATATATATATATATATAAATATATATATATATATATTTTCTTTTTTTTGCTTTGTCGCCGTCTCCCGCGTTTGCGAGGTAGCGCAAGGAAACAGACGAAAGAAATGACCCAAACCACCCCCACACACATGTATATACATACGTCCACACACGCAAATATACATACCTACACAGCTTTCCATGGTTTACCCCAGACGCCTCACATGCCTTGATTCAATCCACTGACAGCACGTCAACCCTGGTATACCACATCGCTCCAATTCACTCTATTCCTTGCCCTCCTTTCACCCTCCTGCATGTTCAGGCCCCGATCACACAAAATCTTTTTCACTCCATCTTTCCACCTCCAATTTGGTCTCCCTCTTCTCCTCGTTCCCTCCACCTCCGACACATATATTCTCTTGGTCAATCTTTCCTCACTCATTCTCTCCATGTGCCCGAACCATTTCAAAACACCCTCTTCTGCTCTCTCAACTCTTGCATTCACCTCCCTAACAACCCCATCCATAAACAAATTACACAACCATGGAGACATCACACACCCCTGCCGCAAACCTACGTTCACTGAGAACCAATCACTTTCCTCTCTTCCTACACGTACACATGCCTTACATCCTCGATAAAAACTTTTCACTGCTTCTAACAACTTGCCTCCCACACCATATATTCTTAATACCTTCCACAGAGCCTCTCTATCAACTCTATCATATGCCTTCTCCAGATCCGTAAATGCTACATACAAATCCATTTGCTTTTCTAAGTATTTCTCACATACATTCTTCAAAGCAAACACCTGATCCACACATCCTCTACCACTTCTGAAACCACACTGCTCTTCCCCAATCTGATGCTCTGTACATGCCTTCACCCTCCCATATAATTTGCCAGGAATACTCAACAAACTTATACCTCTGTAATTTGAGCACTCACTCTTATCCCCTTTGCCTTTGTACAATGGCACTATGCACGCATTCCGCCAATCCTCAGGCACCTCACCATGAGTCATACATACATTAAATATATATATATATATATATATATATATATATATATATATATATATATATATATATATATATATATATATGTATATATATATATATATATATATATATATATATATATATATATATATATATATATATATATATATATATATATATATATATATATATATATATATATATATATATATATAAATATATATATATATATATATATATATATATATATATATATATATATATATATATATATATATATATATATATATATATTTATATATATATATATATATATATATATATATATATATATATATATATATATATATATATATATATATATATATATATATATATATATATATATATATATATATATATACATATATATATATATAAATATATGTATTTCCGTGTGTGGATGTGTATGTATTTACATGTGTATGGGGGTGGGTTGGGCCATTTTTTTTTCTGTTTCCTTGCGCTACCTCGCAAACGCGGGAGACTGCGACAAAGCAAATTAAGAAATTTATATATATATATATATATATATATATATATATATATATATATATATATATATATATATATATATATATATATCATCCCTGGGGATTAGGGAGAAAGATTACTTCCCACGCATTCCTCACGTGTCGCAGAAGGCAATTAAAGGGGACGGGAGCGGAGGACCGGAAATCCTCCCTCCTTGTAGTTTAACTTTCGAAAAGGGGAAACAGAAGAAGGATTCACGCGGGGAGTGCTCATCCTCCGCGAAGGCTCAGATTAGTGTGTCTAAATGTGTGTGCATGTAACCAAGATGAGAAAAAAGGAGAGATAGGTAGTATGTTTTAGAAGGGAACCTGGATGTTTTGCCTCAGAGTGAAACGAAGCTCAAGGGTAAAGGGGAAGATTGGTTTGGGAATATTTTGGGAGTAAAGTCAGGGTTTAGTGAGAGGACAAGGGCAAGGGAAGGAGTAGCACTACTCCTGAAACAGGAGTTGTGTGAGTATGCGATAGAGAGTAAAAAAGTATATTCTAGATTGATATGTGTAAAACTGAAAGTTGATGGAGAGAGATGGGTGATTATTGGTGCATATGCACTTGGGCATGAGAAGGAAGATCATGAGAGGCAAGTGCTTTTGGAGCAGCTGAATGAGTGTGTTAGTGGTTTTGATGCACACGACCGGGTTATAGTGATGGGTGATTTCAATGCAAAGATGAGTAATATGGCAGTTGAGGGAATAATTGGTATACATGGGGTGTTCAGTGTTGTAAATGGAAATGGTGAAGAGCTTGTAGATTTATGTGCTGAAAAAGGACTGGTGATTGGGAATACATGGTTTAAAAAGCGAGATATACATAAGTATACGTATGAAAATCCGAGAGATGGCCAAAGAGCGTTATTGGATTACGTGTCTATTGATAGGTGCACGAAAGAGAGACTTTTGGATGTTAATGTGCTTAGAGGTGCAAATGGAGGGATGTCTGATCATTATCTTGTGGAGGCGTAGGTAAAGATTTGTAGGGGTTTTCAGAAAAGAAGAGAGAATGATGGGGTGAAAAGATTGGTGAGAGTAAGTGAGCTTTGGAAGGAGACTTGTGTGAGGAAGTACCAGGAGACACTGAGTATAGAATGGAAAAAGGTGAGAAGAAAGGAGGTAAGATATGTAGGGTGCTTTGGTCGAGGTGTTGTGAAGGTGAGAGGGTTAGGGAAAAGGATTTGGTAAACAGAGAAGAGGTAGTAAAAGCTTTACGCAAGATGAAACCCGGCAAGGCACCAGGTTTGGATGTCATTTCAATGGAATTTATTAAAAAAACGTGTGACTGTATTGTTGACTGGTTGGTAAGGTTATTTAATGTATGTATGATTCATAGTTAGGTGCCTGAGGATTGGCGGAATGCTTGCATAGTGCCATTGTACAAAGGTAAAAGGGATTAGGGTGAGTGCTCAAATTACAGAGGTATAAGTTTGTTGAGTATTCTTGGTCAATCATATGTGAGGGTATTGATTGAGAGGGTGAAGGCATGTACAGAGCATCAGATTGGGGAAGAGTAATGTGGTTTCAGAAGTGGTAGAGGGTGTGTGGATCAGGTGTTTGCTTTGAAGAATGTATGTGAGAAATACTTAGAAAAGCAAATGGATTTGTATGTAGCATTTATGGATATGGAGAAGGCATGTAATATAGTTGATAGAGATGCTCTGTGGAAGGTATTAAGAATATATGGTGTGTGAGGCAAGTTGTTAGAAGCAGTGAAAAGTTTTTAATCGAGGATGTAAGGCATGTGTACGTGTAGGAAGAGAGGAAAGTGATTGGTTCTTAGTGATTGTAGGTTTGCGGCAGGGGTGTGTGATGTGTCCATGATTGTTTAATTTGTGTATGGAGGGGGTTGTTAGGGAGGTGAATGCAAGAGTTCTGGAAAGAGGGGCAAGTATGCAGTCTGTTGTGGATGATAGAGCTTGGGAAGTGAGTCAGCTGTTGTTCGCTGATGATACAGGCCTGGTGGGTGATTCATGTGAGAAACTGCAGAAGCTGGTGACTGAATTTGGTAAAGTGTGTGAAAGAAGAAAGTTCAGAGTAAAAGTGAATAAGAGCCAGGTTATTAGGTACAGTATGGTTGAGTGTCAGGTCAACTCGGAGGTAAGTTTGAATGGAGAAAAACTGGAGGAAGTGAAGTGTTTTAGATATCTGGGAGTGGATCTAGCAGCGGATGGAACCATGGAAGCGGAAGTGAATCGTAGGCTGGGGGAGGGGGCGAATATTCTGTGAGCCTTGAAGAATGTGTAGAAGTCGAGAACATTATGTCGGAAAGCAAAAATGGGTATGTTTCAGGGAATATTGGTTCCAACAGTGTTGTATGGTTGCGAGGCGTGGGCTATGGATAGAGTTGTGCGCAGGGGGGTGGATGAGCTGGAAATGAGATGTTTGAGGACAATATGTGGTGTGAGGTTGTTTGATTGAGTAGGTAATAATAGGATAAAAGGGATGTGTAGAAATAAAAACAATGTGGTTGAGAGAGCAGAATAGGGTATTTTGAAATTGTTTTGTCACATGGAGAGAATGAGTGAGGAAAGATTGACCAATAGGATATATGTGTCAGAGGTGGACGGAACGAGGGAAATTGGGAGACCAAATTGGAGGTGGAAAGATGGAGTGAGAAAGATTTTGAGTGATCAGGTCCTGAACATGCAGGAGGGTGAGAGTTGTGCAAATAATAGAGTGAATTGGAACGATGTCGTATACCGGGGTCGACCTGATGTGAATGGATTGAACCAGGGCATATGAAGCGTCTGGGGTAAACTATTGAAAGTTCTGTGGGGCCTCGATGTGGAAAGGGAGATGTTGTTTCGATGGACTATTACATGACAGCTAGAGACTGAGTGTGAATGAATGGGGCCTTTGTTGTCTTTTCCTAGCGTTACCTTGCATACATGAAGGAGGAGGGGTTTGTTTTTCTATGTGTGGCGAGGTGTCGATGGGAATAAATAAAGTCAGACTGTGTGAATTATGTACATGTGTATATATGTATATGTCTGTGTGTGTATATATGTGTATACATTGAGATGTATAGGTATTTATATTTCCCTCTGTGGACGTGTATGGCGCGAGACACCGACAAAGCAAAATAGATAAATAAAAAAAATGGATAAATAAATAATATATATATATATATATATATATATATATATATATATATATATATATATATATATATATATATATATATATATATATTCCTCGCGTGTCGTAGAAGGCGACTAGAGGGGACGGGAGCGAGGGGACAGAAATCCTCAACTCCTTGTATTTTTAACTTTCTAAAATGGGAAACAGAAGAAGGAGTCACGCGGGGAGTGCTCATCCTCCTCGAAGGCTCTGACTGGGGTGTCTAAATGTGTGTGGATGTAACCAAGATGTGAAAAAAGGAGAGATAGGTAGTATGTTTGAGGAAAGGAACCTGGATGTTTTGGCTCTGAGTGAAACGAAGCTCAATGGTAAAGGGGAAGAGTGGTTTGGGAATGTCTTAGGAGTAAAGTCAGGGGTTAGTGAGAGGACAACAGCAAGGGAAGGAGTAGCAGTACTCCTGAAACAGGAGTTCTGGGAGTATGTGATAGAATGTAAGGAAGTAAATTCTCGATTGATATGGGTAAAACTGAAAGTTGATGGAGAGAGATGGGTGATTATTGGTGCATATGCACCGGGGCATGAGAAGAAAGATCATGAGAGGCAAGTGTTTTGGGAGCAGCTGAATGAGTCTGTTAGTGGTTTTGATGCACACGACCAGTTATAGTGATGGGTGATTTCAATGCAAAGATGAGTAATGTGGCAGTTGAGGGCATAATTGGTATACATGGGGTGTTCAGTGTTGTAAATGGAAATGGTTAAGAGCTTGTAGATTTATGTGCTGAAAAAGGACTGATGATTGGGAATACCTGGTTTAAAAAGCGAGATATACATAAGTATACGCATGTAAG
Source organism: Panulirus ornatus (assembly GCF_036320965.1). Taxonomy (NCBI): domain Eukaryota; kingdom Metazoa; phylum Arthropoda; class Malacostraca; order Decapoda; family Palinuridae; genus Panulirus; species Panulirus ornatus. The sequence continues at coordinate 47,759,620 of NC_092238.1, read as the reverse complement.
TAGGAGAGATGGCCAGAGAGCGTTATTAGATTACGTGTTAATTGACAGGCGCGCGAAAGAGAGACTTTTGGATGTTGATGTGCTGAGAGGTGCAACTGGAGGGATGTCTGATCATTATCTTGTGGAGGTTAAGGTGAAGAATTGTATGGGTTTTCAGAAACGAAGAGTTAATGTTGGGGTGAAGAGGGTAGTGAGAGTAAGTGAGCTTGGGAAGGAGACTTGTGTGAGGAAGTACCAGGAGAGACTGAGTACAGAATGGAAAAAGGTGAGAACAATGGAAGTAAGGGGAGTGGGGGAGGAATGGGATGTATTTAGGGAATCAGTGATGGATTGCGCAAAAGATGCTTGTGGCATGAGAAGAGTGGGAGGTAGGTTGATTAGAAAGTGTAGTGAGTGGTGGGATGAAGAAGTAAGATTATTAGTGAAAGAGAAGAGAGAGGCATTTGGACGATTTTTGTAGGGAAAAAATGCAGTTGAGTGGGAGATGTATAAAAGAAAGAGACAGGAGGTCAAGAGAAAGGTGCAAGAGGTGAAAAAGAGGGCAAATGAGAGTTGGGGTGAGAGAGTATCATTAAATTTTAGGGAATATAAAAAGATGTTCTGGAAGGAGGTAAATAAAGTGCGTAAGACAAGGGAGCAAATGGGAACTTCAGTGAAGGGCGCAAATGGGGAGGTGATAACAAGTAGTGGTGATGTGAGAAGGAGATGGAGTGAGTATTTTGAAGGTTTATTGAATGTGTTTGATGATAGAGTGGCAGATATAGGGTGTTTTGGTCGAGGTGGTGTGCAAAGTGAGAGGTTTAGGGAAAATAATTTGGCAAACAGAGAAAAGGTAGTAAAAGCTTTGCGGAAGATGAAAGCCGGCAAGGCAGCAGGATTGGATGGTATTGCAGCGGAATTTATTAAAAAAGGGGATGACTGTATTGTTGACTGGTTGGTAAGGTTATCTAATTTATGTATGACTCATGGTGAGGTGCCTGAGAATTGGCGGAATGCGTGCATAGTGCCATTGTACAAAGGCAAAAGGGAGAAGAGTGAGTGCTCAAATTACAGAGGTATAAGTTTGTTGAGTACTCCTGGTACATTATATGGGAGGGTATTGATTGAGAGGGTGAAGGCACGTACAGAGCATCAGATTGGGGAAGAGCAGTGTGGTTTCAGAAGTGGTAGAGGATGTGTGGATCAGGCGTTTGCTTTGAAGAATGTATGTGAGAAATACTTAGAAAAGCAAATGGATTTGTATGTAGCATTTATGGATCTGGAGATGGCATATGATAGAGTTGATCGAGTTGCTCTGTGAAAGGTATTAAGGATATATGGTGTGGGAGGCAAGTTGTTAGAAGCAGTGAAAACTTTTTATCGAGGATGTAAGGCATGTGTACATGTAGGAAGAGAGGAAAGTGATTGTTTCTCAGTGAATGTAGGTTTGTGGCAGGAGTGTGTAATGTCACCATGGTTGTTTAATTTGTTTATGGGTAGGGTTGTTAGGGAGGTGAATGCAAGAGTTTTGGAAAGAGGGGTAAGTATGAAGTCTGTTTTGGATGAGAGAGCTTTGGAAGTGAGTCAGTTGTTGTTCGCTGATGATACAGCGCTGGTGGCTGATTCATATGATAAACTGCAGAAGCCGGTGACTGAGTTTGGTAAAGTGTGTGAAAGAAGAAAGTTAAGAGTAAATGTGATTAAGAGCAAGGTTATTAGGTACAGTAGGGTTGAGGGTCAAGTCAACTGGGAGGTAAGTTTGAATGGAGAAAAACTGGAGGAAGTGAAGTGTTTTAGATATCTGGGAGTGGATCTAGCAGCGGATGGAACCATGGAAGCGGAAGTGAATCATAGGGTGGGGGAGCGGGCGAAAATCCTGTGAGCCTTGAAGAATGTGTGGAAGTCGAGAAAATTATCTCGGAAAGCTAAAATGGGTATGTTTGAGGGAATAGTGGTTCCAACAATGTTGTATGGTTGCGAGGCGTGGGCTATGGATAGAGTAGTGCGCAGGAGGGTGGGTGTGCTGGAAATGAGATGTTTGAGGACAATGTGTGGTGTAAGGTGGTTTGATCGAGTAAGTAACGTAAGGGTAAGAGAGATGTGTGGAAATAAAAAGAGCGTGGTTGAGAGAGCAGAGGAGGGTGTTTTGAAATGGTTTGGGCACATGGAGAGAATGAGTGAGGAAAGATTGCCCAAGAGGATATATTTTTTGGAGGTGGAGGGAACGAGGAGAAGTGGGAGACCAAATTGGAGGTAGGAAAGATGGAGTGAAAAAGATTTTGAGTGATCGGGTCCTCAACATGCATGAGGGTGAAAGGAGGGCAAGGAATAGAGTAAATTGGATCGGTGTGGTACACCGGGGTTGACATCCTGTCAGTGGATTGAATCAGGGCATATGAAGCGTCTGGGGTAAACTATGGAAAGTTGTGTGGGGCCTGGATGTGGAAAGGGAGCTGTGGTTTCGGGCATTATTGCATGGCAGCTAGAGACTGAATGTGAACGAATGGGGCCTCTGTTGTCTTTTCCTAGCGCTACTTCGCGCACATGAGGGGGGAGGGGGATGGTATTCCATGTGTGGCGAGGTGGCGGTGGGAATGAATAATGGCAGACAGTGTGAATTGTGTGCATGGGTATATATGTATGCGTCTCTGTGTGTATATATATGTGTACATTGAGATGTATAGGTTTGTATATTTGCGTGTGTGGACGTGTATGTATACACATTGTGTATGGGGGTGGGTTGGGTCATTTTTTTCGTCTGTTTCCTTGCGCTACCTCGCAAACGCGGGAGACAGCGGCAAAGCAAAATAGAAAAGAAAAAAAATATATATATATATATATATGTATATATATATATATATATATATATATATATATATATATATATATACACATACATTTATATATATATATATATATATATATATATATATATATATATATATATATATATATTTTTTTTTTTTTATACCTCGTCGCTGTCTCCCGCGGTTGCGAGGTAGCGCCAGGAAACAGACGAAAGAAATGGCCCAACCCCCCCCATACACATGTACATACACACGTCCACACACGCAAATATAGATACCTACACAGCTTTCCATGGTTTACCCCGGACGCTTCACACGCTTTGATTCAATCCACTGACAGCACGTCAACCCCTGTATACCACATCGCTCCAATTCACTGTATTCCTTGCCCTCCTTTCAACCTCCTGCATGTTCAGGCCCCGATCACACAAAATCCTTTTCACTCCATCTTTCCACCTCCAATTTGGTCTCCCTCTTCTCCTCGTTCCCTCCACCTCCGACACATATATCCTCTTGGTCAATCTTTCCTCACTCATTCTCTCCATGTGCCCAAACCATTTCAAACCACCCTCTTCTGCTCTCTCAACCACGCTCTTTTTATTTCCACACATCTCTCTTACCCTTACGTTACTTACTCGATCAAACCACCTCACACCACACATTGTCCTCAAACATCTCATTTCCAGCACATCCATCCTCCTGCGCACAACTCTGTCCATAGCCCACGCCTCGCAACCATACAACATTGTTGGAACCACTATTCCTTCAAACATACCCATTTTTGCTTTCCGAGATAATGTTCTCGACTTCCACACATTTTTCAAGGCTCCCAAAATTTTCGCCCCCTCCCCCACCCTATGATCCACTTCCGCTTCCATGGTTCCATCCGCTGAGAGATCCACTCCCAGATATCTAAAACACTTCACTTCCTCCAGTTTTTCTTCATTCAAACTCACCTCCCAATTGACTTGACCCTCAACCCTACTGTACCTAATAACCTTGCTCTTATTCACATTTACTCTTAACTTTCTTCTTCCACACACTTTACCAAACTCCGTCACCAGCTTCTGCAGTTTCTCACATGAATCCGCCATCAGCGCTGTATCATCAGCGAACAACAACTGACTCACTTCCCAAGCTCTCTCATCCCCAACAGACTTCATACTTGCCCCTCTTTCCAAGACTCTTGCATTTACCTCCCTAACAACCCCATCCATAAACAAATTAAACAACCATGGAGACATCACACACCCCTGCCGCAAACCTACATTCACTGAGAACCAATCACTTTCCTCTCTTCCTACACGTACACATGCCTTACATCCTCGATAAAAACTTTTCACTGCTTCTAACAACTTGCCTCCCACACCATATATTCTTAATACCTTCCACAGAGCATCTCTATCAACTCTATCATATGCCTTCTCCAGATCCATAAATGCTACATACAAATCCATTTGCTTTTCTAAGTATTTCTCACATACATTCTTCAAAGGAAACACCTGATCCACACATCCTCTACCACTTCTGAAACCACACTGCTCTTCCCCAATCTGATGCTCTGTACATGCCTTCACCCTCTCAATCAATACCCTCCCATATAATTTACCAGGAATACTCAACAAACTTATACCTCTGTAATTTGAGCACTCACTCTTATCCCCTTTGCCTTTGTACAATGGCACTATGCACGCATTCCGCCAATCCTCAGGCACCTCACCATGAGTCATACATACATTAAATAACCTTACCAACCAGTCAACAATACAGTCACCCCCTTTTTTAATAAATTCCACTGCAATACCATCCAAACCTGCTGCCTTGCCGGCTTTCATCTTCCGCAAAGCTTTTACTACCTCTTCTCTGTTTACCAAATCATTTTCCCTAACCCTCTCACTTTGCACACCACCTCGACCAAAACACCCTATATCTGCCACTCTGTCATCAGACACATTCAACAAACCTTCAAAATACTCATTCCATCTCCTTCTCACATCACCACTACTTGTTATCACCTCCCCATTTACGCCCTTCACTGAAGTTCCCATTTGCTCCCTTGTCTTACGCACCCTATTTACCTCCTTCCAGAACATCTTTTTATTCTCCCTAAAATTTACTGATAGTCTCTCACCCCAACTCTCATTTGCCCTTTTCTTCACCTCTTGCACCTTTCTCTTGACCTCCTGTCTCTTTCTTTTATACTTCTCCCAATCAATTGCATTTTTTCCCTGCAAAAATCGTCCAAATGCCTCTCTCTTCTCTTTCACTAATACTCTTATTCTTCATCCCACCACTCACTACCCTTTCTAAACAGCCCACCTCCCACTCTTCTCATGCCACAAGCATCTTTTGCGCAATCCATCACTGATTCCCTAAATACATCCCATTCCTCCCCCACTCCCCTTACTTCCATTGTTCTCACCTTTTTCCATTCTGTACACAGTCTCTCCTGATACTTCCTCACACAGGTCTCCTTCCCAAGCTCACTTACTCTCACCACCTTCTTCACCCCAACATTCACTCTTCTTTTCTGAAAACCCATACTAATCTTCACCTTAGCCTCCACAAGATAATGATCAGACACCCCTCCAGTTGCACCTCTCAGCACATTGACATCCAAAAGTCTCTCTTTCGCACGCCTGTCAATTAACACGTAATCCAATAACGCTCTCTGGCCATCTCTCCTACTTACATATGTATACTTATGTATATCTCGCTTTTTAAACCAGGTATTCCCAATCATCAGTCCTTTTTCAGCACATGAATCTACAAGCTCCTCACCATTTCCATTTACAACACTGAACACCCCATGCATACCAATTATTCCCTCAACTGCCACATTACTCACCTTTGCATTCAAATCAGCCATCACTATAACCCGGTCTCGTGCATCAAAACCGCTAACACACTCATTTAGCTACTCCCAAAACACAGAAGAAGGAGTCACGCGGGGAGTGCTCATCCTCCTCGAAGGCTCAGAGTGGGGTGCCTAAATGTGTGTGGATGTAACCAAGATGTGAAAAAAGGAGAGATAGGTAGTATGTTTGAGGAAAGGAACCTGGATGTTTTGGCTCTGAGTGAAACGAAGCTCAAGGGTAAAGGGGAAGAGTGGTTTGGAAATGTCTGGGGAGTGAAGTCAGGGGTTAGTGAGAGGACAAGAGCAAGGGAAGGAGTAGCAATACTCCTGAAACAGGAGTTGTGGGAGTATGTGATAGAATGTAAGAAAGTAAATTCTCGATTAATATGGGTAAAATTGAAAGTTGATGGAGAGAGGTGGGTGATTATTGGTGCATATGCACCTGGGCATGAGAAGAAAGATCATGAGAGGCAAGTGTTTTGGGAGCAGTTAATGAGTGTGTTAGCGGTTTTGATGCACGAGACCGGGTTATAGTGATGGGTGATTTGAATGCAAAGGTGAGTAATGTGGCAGTTGAGGGAATAATTGGTATGCATGGGGTGTTCAGTGTTGTAAATGGAAATGGTGAGGAGCTTGTAGATTCATGTGCTGAAAAAGGACTGATGATTGGGAATACCTGGTTTAAAAAGCGAGATATACATAAGTATACATATGTAAGTAGGAGAGATGGCCAGAGAGCGTTATTGGATTACGTGTTAATTGACAGGCGTGCGAAAGAGAGACTTTTGGATGTCAATGTGCTGAGAGGTGCAACTGGAGGGATGTCTGATCATTATCTTGTGGAGGCTAAGGTGAAGATTAGTATGGGTTTTCAGAAAAGAAGAGTGAATGTTGGGGTGAAGAAGGTGGTGAGAGTAAGTGAGCTTGGGAAGGAGACCTGTGTGAGGAAGTATCAGGAGAGAATGTGTACAGAATGGAAAAAGGTGAGAACAATGGAAGTAAGGGGAGTGGGGGAGGAATGGGATGTATTTAGGGAATCAGTGATGGATTGCGCAAAAGATGCTTGTGGCATGAGAAGAGTGGGAGGTGGGCTGTTTAGAAAGGGTAGTGAGTGGTGGGATGAAGAAGTAAGAGTATTAGTGAAAGAGAAGAGAGAGGCATTTGGACGATTTTTGCAGGGAAAAAATGCAATTGAGTGGGAGAAGTATAAAAGAAAGAGACAGGAGGTCAAGAGAAAGGTGCAAGAGGTGAAAAAAAGGGCAAATGAGAGTTGGGGTGAGAGATATCAGTAAATTTTAGGGAGAATAAAAAGATGTTCTGGAAGGAGGTAAATAGGGTGCGTAAGACAAGGGAGCAAATGGGAACTTCAGTGAAGGACGTAAATGGGGAGGTGATAACAAGTAGTGGTGATGTGAGAAGGAGATGGAATGAGTATTTTGAAGGTTTGTTGAATGTGTCTGATGACAGAGTGGCAGATATAGGGTGTTTGGGTCGAGGTGGTGTGCAAAGTGAGAGGGTTAGGGAAAATGATTTGGTAAACAGAGAAGAGGTAGTAAAAGCTTTGCGGAAGATGAAAGCCGGCAAGGCAGCAGGTTTGGATGGTATTGCAGTGGAATTTATTAAAAAAGGGGGTGACTGTATTGTTGACTGGTTGGTAAGGTTATTTAATGTATGTATGACTCATGGTGAGGTGCCTGAGGATTGGCGGAATGCGTGCATAGTGCCATTGTACAAAGGCAAAGGGGATAAGAGTGAGTGCTCAAATTACAGAGGTATAAGTTTGTTGAGTATTCCTGGTAAATTATATGGGAGGGTATTGATTGAGAGGGTGAAGGCATGTACAGAGCATCAGATTGGGGAAGAGCAGTGTGGTTTCAGAAGTGGTAGAGGATGTGTGGATCAGGTGTTTGCTTTGAAGAATGTATGTGAGAAATACTTAGAAAAGCAAATGGATTTGTATGTAGCATTTATGGATCTGGAGAAGGCATATGATAGAGTTGATAGAGATGCTCTGTGGAAGGTATTAAGAATATATGGTGTGGGAGGCAAGTTGTTAGAAGCAGTGAAAAGTTTTTATCGAGGATGTAAGGCATGTGTACGTGTAGGAAGAGAGGAAAGTGATTGGTTCTCAGTGAATGTAGGTTTGCGGCAGGGGTGTGTGATGTCTCCATGGTTGTTTAATTTGTTTATGGATGGGGTTGTTAGGGAGGTAATGCAAGAGTCTTGGAAAGAGGGGCAAGTATGAAGTCTGTTGGGGATGAGAGAGCTTGGGAAGTGAGTCAGTTGTTGTTCGCTGATGATACAGCGCTGGTGGCGGATTCATGTGAGAAACTGCAGAAGCTGGTGACGGAGTTTGGTAAAGTGTGTGGAAGAAGAAAGTTAAGAGTAAATGTGAATAAGAGCAAGGTTATTAGGTACAGTAGGGTTGAGGGTCAAGTCAATTGGGAGGTGAGTTTGAATGGAGAAAAACTGGAGGAAGTGAAGTGTTTTAGATATCTGGGAGTGGATCTGTCAGCGGATGGAACCATGGAAGCGGAAGTGGATCATAGGGTGGGGGAGGGGGCGAAAATTTTGGGAGCCTTGAAAAATGTGTGGAAGTCGAGAACATTATCTCGGAAAGCAAAAATGGGTATGTTTGAAGGAATAGTGGTTCCAACAATGTTGTATGGTTGCGAGGCGTGGGCTATGGATAGAGTTGTGCGCAGGAGGATGGATGTGCTGGAAATGAGATGTCTGAGGACAATGTGTGGTGTGAGGTGGTTTGATCGAGTAAGTAACGTAAGGGTAAGAGAGATGTGTGGAAATAAAAAGAGCGTGGTTGAGAGAGCAGAAGAGGGTGTTTTGAAATGGTTTGGGCACATGGAGAGAATGAGTGAGGAAAGATTGACCAAGAGGATATATGTGTCGGAGGTGGAGGGAACGAGGAGAAGAGGGAGACCAAATTGGAGGTGGAAAGATGGAGTGAAAAGGATTTTGTGTGATCGGGGCCTGAACATGCAGGAGGGTGAAAGGAGGGCAAGGAATAGAGTGAATTGGAGCGATGTGGTATACAGGGGTTGACGTGCTGTCAGTGGATTGAATCAAGGCATGTGAAGCGTCCGGGGTAAACCATGGAAAGCTGTGTAGGTATGTATATTTGCGTGTGTGGACGTGTGTATGTACATGTGTATGGGGGGGGGTTGGGCCATTTCTTTCGTCTGTTTCCTTGCGCTACCTCGCAACCGCGGGAGACAGCGACGAGGTATAAAAAAAAAAAAAAAAAAAAATATATATATATATATATATACATATATATATATATATATATATATATATATATATATATATATATATATATATATATATATATATATATATATATATATATATATATATATATTGCATTACGTGTTAATTGACAGGCGTGCGAAAGAGAGACTTTTGGATGTTAATGTGCTGAGAGGTGCAATTAGAGGGATGTCTGATCATTATCTTGTGGAGGCTAAGGTGAAGATTTGTATGGGTTTTCAGAAAAGAAGAGTGAATGTTGGGGTGAAGAGGGTGGTGAGAGTAAGTGAGCTTGGGAAGGAGACCTGTGTGAGGAAGTACCAGGAGAGACTGAGTACAGAATGGAAAAAGGTGAGAACAATGGAAATAAGGGGAGTGGGGGAGGAATGGGATGTCTTTAGGGAATCAGTGATGGATTGCGCAAAAGATGCTTGTGGCATGAGAAGAGTGTGAGGTGGGTTGATTAGAAAGGGTAGTGAGTGGTGGGATGAAGAAGTAAGAGTATTAGTGAAAGAGAAGAGAGAGGCATTTGGACGATTTTTGCAGGGAAAAAATGCAATTGAGTGGGAGATGTATAAAAGAAAGAGACAGGAGGTCAAGAGAAAGGTGCAAGAGGTGAAAAAAAGGGCAAATGAGAGTTGGGGTGAGAGAGTATCATTAAATTTTAGGGAGAATAAAAAGATGTTCTGGAAGGAGGTAAATAAAGTGCGTGAGACAAGGGAGCAAATGGGAACTTCAGTGAAGGGCGCAAATGGGGAGGTGATAACAAGTAGTGTTGATGTGAGAAGGAGATGGAGTGAGTATTTTGAAGGTTTGTTGAAAGTGTTTTATGATAGAGTGGCAGATATAGGGTGTTTTGGTCGAGGTGGTGTGCAAAGTGAGAGGGTTAGGGAAAATGATTTGATAAACAGAGAAGAGGTAGTGAAAGCTTTGCGGAAGATGAAAGCCGGCAAGGCAGCAGGTTTGGATGGTATTGCAGTGGAATTAATTAAAAAAGGGGGTGAATGTATATTTGACTGGTTGGTAAGGTTATTAAATGTATGTATGACTCATGGTGAGGTGCCTGAGGATTGGCGGAATGCGTGCATAGTGCCATTGCACAAAGGCAAAGGTGATAAGAGTGAGTGCTCAAATTACAGAGGTATAAGTTTGTTGAGTATTCTTGGTAAATTATATAGGAGGGTATTGATTGAGAGGGTGAAGGCATGTACAGAGCATCAGATTGGGGAAGAGCAGTGTGGTTTCAGAAGTGGTAGAGGATGTGTGGATCAGGTGTTTGCTTTGAAGAATGTATGTGAGAAATACTTAGAAAAGCAAATGGATTTGTATGTAGCATTTATGGATCTGGAGAAGGCATATGATAGAGTTGATAGAGATGCTCTGTGGAAGGTATTAAGAATATGTGGTGTGGGAGGAAAGTTGTTAGAAGCAGTGAAAAGTTTTTATCGAGGATGTAAGGCATGTGTACGTGTAGGAAGAGAGGAAAGTGATTGGTTCTCAGTGAATGTAGGTTTACGGCAGGGGTGTGTGATGTCTCCATGGTTGTTTAATTTGTTTATGGATGGGGTTGTTAGGGAGGTAAATGCAATAGTTTTGGAAAGAGGGGCAAGTATGAAGTCTGTTGGGGATGAGAGAGCTTGGGAAGTGAGTCAGTTGTTGGTCGCTGATGATACAGCGCTGATGGCTGATTCATGTGGGAAACTGCAGAAGCTGGTGACTGAGTTTGGTAAAGTGTGTGGAAGAAGAAAGTTAAGAGTAAATGTGAATAAGAGCAAGGTTATTAGGTACAGTAGGGTTGAGGGTCAAGTCAATTGGGAGGTGAGTTTGAATGGAGAAAAACTGGAGGAAGTGAAGTGTTTTAGATATCTGGGAGTGGATCTGGCAGCGGATGGAACCATGGAAGCGGAAGTGGATCATAGGTTGGGGGAGGGGGCGAAAATTCTGGGGGCCTTGAAGAATGTGTAGAAGTCGAGAACATTATCTCGGAAAGCAAAAATGGGTATGTTTGAAGGAATAGTGGTTCCAACAATGTTGTATGGTTGCGATGCGTGGGCTATGGATAGAGTTGTGCGCAGGAGGATGGATGTGCTGGAAATGAGATGTTTGAGGACAATGGGTGGTGTGAGGTGGTTTGATCGAGTGAGTAACGTAAGGGTAAGAGAGATGTGTGGAAATAAAAAGAGCGTGGTTGAGAGAGCAGAAGAGGGTGTTTTGAAGTGGTTTGGGCACATGGAGAGAATGAGTGAGGAAAGATTGACCAAGACGATATATGTGTCGGAGGTGGAGGGAACGAGGAGAAGAGGGAGACCAAATTGGAGGTGGAAAGATGGAGTGAAAAAGATTTTGTGTGATCGGGGCCTGAACATGCAGGAGGGTGAAAGGAGGGCAAGGAATAGAGTGAATTGGAGCGATGTTTTATACCGGGGTTGACGTGCTGTCAGTGGATTAAATCAAGGCATGTGAAGCGTCTGGGGTAAACCATGGAAAGCTGTGTAGGTATGTATATTTGCGTGTGTGGACGTGTGTATATACATGTGTATGGGGGGGAGTTGGGCCATTTCTTTCGTCTGTTTCCTTGCGCTACCTCGCAAACGCGTTAGACAGCGACAAAGTATAATAAATAAATAAAATAAATATATATATACATATATATATATATATATATATATATATATATATATATATATATATATATATTTTTTTTTTTTTTTTTTTTTTTTTTTTATACTTTGTCGCTGTCTCCCGCGTTTGCGAGGTAGCGCAAGGAAACAGACGAAAGAAATGGCCCAACCCCCCCCCCCATACACATGTACATACACACGTCCACACACGCAAATATACATACCTACACCGCTTTCCATGGTTTACCCCAGACGCTTCACATGCCTTGGTTCAATCCACTGACAGCACGTCAACCCCTGTATACCACATCGCTCCAATTCACTCTATTCCTTGCCCTCCTTTCACCCTCCTGCATGTTCAGGCCCCGATCACACAAAATCTTTTTCACTCCATCTTTCCACCTCCAATTTGGTCTCCCTCTTCTCCTCGTTCCCTCCACCTCCGACACATATATATATATATGTGCGTGTATATATGTATATATATATATATATATATATATATATATATATATATATATATATATATATATATATATATATATATATATATATATATATATACATATATATATATATATATATATATATATATATATATATATATATATATATATATATATATATATATATATGTTTTTTTTTTTTCTTTTTTATTTTGCTTCTCTATCAATATGCTCTATCATATGCCTTCTCCAGATCCATAAATGCTACATGAAAATCCATTTGCTTTTCTATGTATTTCTCACATACATTCTTCAAAGCAAACACCTGATCCACACACCGTCTACCACTTTTTTTTTTTTTTTTCTTTTCCAAAAGAAGGAACAGAGGGGGGCCAGGTGTGGATATTCCACTAGGGCCCAGTCCTCTGTTCTTAACGCTACCTCGCTAACGCGGGAAATGGCGAATAGTTTAAAAGAAAGAAAATATATATATATATATATATATATATATATATATATATATATATATATATATATATATATATATATATATATATATATATATATATATATATCTAGGGCTGATCTTTATCATTCTAATTTGAAATCAGTTGAGGTAAAGAATTGCTAATTACTCGCATAAAGTATTATTCTTAAAGACAGTTAGCTCCTGATATAGTACCATAGTTTATCTTTAATATTTCCATAAAGTAGGATTATTCACGATGTTAAAATGATCATTGCCAAAGGCATTTTGTGTGTTTGAATCAGCCAATGAGGTACTAAACCGTTGACGTCTGTGAATGAAATCGTTGATTATACCGTCAGTTTTACCCGTAACACAGAATACCTTCGTAAATGTATCAGTATCCAAGAATAT
>NC_092238.1:47598761-47746663 GCF_036320965.1 Panulirus ornatus | reverse complement strand
GGCGATGGGAATAAATAAAGGCAGACAGTATGAATTATGTACATGTCTATATTAGTATATGTCTTTGTGTGTATATATATGTGTACATTGAGATGTATATTTGCGTGTAAGGACGTGTATGTATATACATGTGTATATGGGTGTGTTAGGCCATTTCTTTCGTCTGTTTCCTTGCACTACCTCGCAAACAGAGGAACAGAGAAGGGGGCCAGGTGAGGATATTCCCTCAGAGACTCAGTCCTCTGTTCTTAACGCTACCTTGCTAACGCGGGAAATGGCGAATAGTTTGAAAGAAAAAGAAAGAATATATATATATATATATATATATATATATATATATATATATATATATATATATATATATATATATATATATATAAATATATATATATATATATATATATATATATATATATATATATATATATATATATATATATATATATATATATATATATATATATATTTATTTATTTATTTATTTATTTATTTATTTCATTTATATATTTTGCTTTGTCGTTGTCTCCCGCGTTAGCAAGGTACCACAAGGACACAAACGAAAGAATGGCCCAACCCACGCACATACACATGTATATACATACACGTCCACAAACGCAAAGATACATACCTATACATCTCAACGTATACATATATATATACACACACAGATATATACATATATACATATGTACATAATTCATACTGTCTGTCTTTATTCATTTCCATCGCCACCCTGCCACACATGAAATAACAACCCCCTCCCCCCACATAAGTGCGAGGTAGCGCTAGGAAAAGACAACAAAGGCCACATTCGTTCACCCTCAGTCTCTAGCTGTCATATGATAATGCACCGAAACTGAAGCTCCCTTTCCACATCCAGGCCCGACAGAAATTTCCATGGTTTACCCCAGACGCTTCAATGCCCTGGTTCAATCCATTGATAGCACGTCGACCCGGTATACCACATCGTTCCAATTCACTCTGTTCCTTGAACGCCTTTCACCCTTCATCTTTTTCACTCCATCTTTCCATTTCCAATCTGGTCTCCCACTTCTCGTTCCTTCCACCCCTGACACATATATCCTGTTGGTTAATCTTTCCTCACTCATTCTCTCCATGTGACCAAAACATTTCAAAACACCCTCTTCTGATCTCTCAACCACGCTCTTTTTATTTCCACACATCTCGCTTACCCTTACGTTACTTACTCGATCAAACCACCTCACACCACACATTGTCCTCAAACATCTCATTTCCAGCTCATCCATCCTCCTGCGCACAACTCTATCCATAGCCCACACCTCGCAACCATACAACATTGTTGGAACCACTATTCCTTCAAACATACCATTTCTGCTTTCCGAGCGAATGTTCTCGACTTCCACACATTCTTCAAGGCTCCCAGAATTTTCCCCCCTCCCCCACGCTATGATTCACTTCCACTTCCATGGATCCATCCGCCGCCAAATCCACTCCCAGATATCTAAGACACTTCACTTCCTCCAGTTTTTCTACATTCAAACTTACCTCCCAATTGAATTGACACTCAACCCTGCTGTACCTAATAACCTTGCTCTTATTCACATTTGCTCTCAGCTTTCTTCTTTCACTTTAACAAACTCAGTCACCAGCTTCTGCAGTTTCTCACATCAATCAGCCACAAGCCCTGTATCAGCATCGAACAACAACTGACTCACTGGCCAAGATCTCTCACCCACAACAGACTGCATACTTTCCCCTCTTTCCAAAACTCTTGCTTTCACCTCCCTAACAACCCCATCCATAAACAACTTAAACAACCATGGAGACATCACACACCCCTGCCGCAAACCTACATTCACTGAGAACCAATCACTTTCCTCTCTTCCTACACATACACTTACCTTACACCCTCGATAAAAACTTTTTACTACTTCTAACAACTTGCCTCCCACTCAATATATTTTCAATACCTTCCTCAGAGCATCTCTATCAACTCTATCATATGTCTTCTCCAGATCCATAAATGCTAAATACAAATCCATTTGCTTTTCTAAGTATTTCTCACATACATTCTTCAAAGGAAACACCTGATCCATACATACTCTGCCACTTCTGAAACCACAATGCCCTTCCCAAGTCTGATGCTCTGTACATGCTTTCATCCTCTCAATCAATACCCTACCATATAATTTAAAAGGAATACTCAACAAACTTATACCTCTGTAATTTGAGCACTGATTTTTATTCCTTTGGCTTTGTATAATGGCACTATGCAAGCATTCCGCCAATCCTCAGGCATCTCACCATGAATCATACATACATCAAATAACCTTACCAACCAGTCAACAATACAGTCACCAACTTTTTTGATATATATATTTCTTTCTTTCTTTCAAACTATTCGCCATTTCCCGCTTTAGCGAGGTAGCGTTAAGAACAGAGGACTGGGCCTTGGAGGGAATATCCTCACCTGGCCCCCTTCTCTGTTCCTTGTTTTGGAAAATTAAAAAAAAAAACGAGAGGGGAAGATTTCCAGCCCCCCGCTCCCTCCCCTTTTAGTCGCCTTCTACGACACGCAGGGAATACGTGGGAAGTATTCTTTCTCCCCTATATATATATATATATATATATATATATATATATATATATATATATATATATATATATATATATATATATATATATATATATTTTTTTTTTTTGCTTTGTCGCTGTCTCCCGCGACATATATATATATATATATATATATATATATATATATATATATATATATATATATATATATATATATATATATATATATATATATATATATATATATATATATATATATATATATATATATATATCACACACCCCTGCCGCAAACCTACATTCACTGAGAACCAATCACTTTCCTCTCTTCCTACACGTACACATGCCTTACATCCTCGATAAAAACTTTTCACTGCTTCTAACAACTTGCCTCCCACACCATATATTCTTAATACCTTCCACAGAGCATCTCTATCAACTCTATCATATGCCTTCTCCAGATCCATAAATGCTACATACAAATCCATTTGCTTTTCTAAGTATTTCTCACATACATTCTTCAAAGCAAACACCTGATCCACACATCCTCTACCACTTCTGAAACCGCACTGCTCTTCCCCAATCTGATGCTCTGTACATGCCTTCACCCTCTCAATCAATACCCTCCCATATAATTTACCAGGAATACTGGAGGAAGTGAAGTGTTTTAGATATCTGGGAGTGGATCTGTCAGCGGATGGAACCATGGAAGCGGAAGTGGATCATAGGGTGGGGGAGGGGGCGAAAATTTTGGGAGCCTTGAAAAATGTGTGGAAGTCGAGAACATTATCTCGGAAAGCAAAAATGGGTATGTTTGAAGGAATAGTGGTTCCAACAATGTTGTATGGTTGCGAGGCGTGGGCTATGGATAGAGTTGTGCGCAGGAGGATGGATGTGCTGGAAATGAGATGTTTGAGGACAATGTGTGGTGTGAGGTGGTTTGATCGAGTAAGTAACGTAAGGGTAAGAGAGATGTGTGGAAATAAAAAGAGCGTGGTTGAGAGAGCAGAAGAGGGTGTTTTGAAATGGTTTGGGCACATGGAGAGAATGAGTGAGGAAAGATTGACCAAGAGGATATATGTGTCGGAGGTGGAGGGAACGAGGAGAAGACGGAGACCAAATTGGAGGTGGAAAGATGGAGTGAAAAAGATTTTGTGTGATCGGGGCCTGAACATGCAGGAGGGTGAAAGGAGGGCAAGGAATAGAGTGAATTGGAGCGATGTGGTATACAGGGGTTGACGTGCTGTCAGTGGATTGAATCAAGGCATGTGAAGCGTCTGGGGTAAACCATGGAAAGCTGTGTAGGTATGTATATTTGCGTGTGTGGACGTGTGTATGTACATGTGTATGGGGGGGGGGGGGTTGGGCCATTTCTTTCGTCTGTTTCCTTGCGCTACCTCGCAAACGCGGGAGACAGCGACAAAGTATAAAAAAAAAAAAAAAAAAAATATATATATATATATATATATATATATATATATATATATATATATATATATATATATATATATATATATATATATATTTATATATATATATATATATATTTTTTTTTTTTTTCAAACTATTCGCCATTTCCCGCGTTAGCGAGGTAGCGTTAAGGACAGAGAACTGGGCCATTGAGGGAATATCCTCACCTGGCCCCCTTCTCTGTTCCTTCTTTTGGAAAATTAAAAAAAAAATTGAGAGGGGAGGATTTCCAGCCCCCCGCTCCCTTCCCTTTTAGTCGCCTTCTACGACACGCAGGGAATACGTGGGAAGTATTCTTTCTCCCCTATCCCCAGGGATAATATATATATATATATATATATATATATATATATATATATATATATATATATATATATATATATATATATATATATATATATATATATATTTCTCGTGGTAATAGAGTTAGAGTTGATAACTGAGATTTCATTACTTGTCAGTACAATGATCATAGTTTTTAACGTGATTAAACAGGGCGTTTCATTCTTTGCCCGTTCGTATACTATATTATGTTGCTGAAGTCTCAAAGAAGGATCCTTACCAGCCTGCCCAGCATAAAATTTATCATAATTTTCACATGGCACTTTATACATGCATCCAGGAGAGTTGTCTGGTGAATTCTTGATTGAGATATTCTTTATAGTTTTATTGTTGCTGAATGTAACATTTACATTAAAGGAATTGAGCAACCTGGGAAGTAAAGTAAAATTATCATGAAAAGGGAGAACTAAAAGATTCTTGATGTCAATAGGATGTTTGGGCTCAACTCTATAAAATGATTTCTTTGCTAACTTTAGGGGTATTATCAACGAAAGATCTAGGGTACTCATCGAACTCATCATCAATAAACATTGGACTACAAATACATAATGCCCCAAGGAACATAAATTGAAATGATGATAATTTAACTGTCATGCTCAGATGAGTAATAATGGATATATGAGCATACATTGGTAGGTTTTCAGTATATGCTAAACTTAAATTTGTTTCCTTGGTTATGGATCATACAATGTAACAATGGTAACATACTATTATTTTTATTTTCTACAGTAAATTTGATTTATTGACTAAACTGTTAAGTAAGGGGATAAATATTTGCAAATTTTCATTTGTTGACCAAACACAAAGAACATCATCTACATACCTAAACCAAATTGCATTAGAAGGTAGTATATCCTTTAGTAGTTTTGTTTAAAAAGATTCCATTTAAGATTACTTAGTACAGGGGAAAGAGGGTTACCAATTGCCACACCAAAGTTTTAAGCATAATACACAGTCTTTTATACATCATTTTATCAGTTCAGTGAAAACAGTTCTTTAAACATGTAAATGCATATCATCCAAGATATCAAATATATATTCTAAAAGTTCATCAACTGTAACTTTTGTGAAAAGTGAGGAAACATCAAAGCTAACAAGTTTGAAATAAAAATTATCATCCATATTGTTTAGCTTGTTGACTAAATCTACATTGTTCGCGATAATTGAATTTGATACCTTACCTTAGATGATAGAGCGGCAGATATAGGGAGTTTTGGACGAGGTGGTGTGCGAGGTGAGAGGGTTAGGGAGAATGATTTGGTACACAAACAATATATGGTAAAAGCTTTGCGGAAGATGAAAGTCGGCAAGGCAGCGGGTTTGGATGGTATTGCTGTGGAATTTATCATAAAAAGGGGGATGAGTGTCTTGTTGACTGGTCGATGACGATATTCAATGTATGTATTACTCATGGTGAGGTGCGTGAGGATTGGCGGAATGCACGTATAGTGCCACTGTACAAAGACAGAGGAGATATAGATGAGTGCTCAAATTACAGAGGTATAAGTTTTTTGAGTATTCCTGGGGTATTACATGGGAGGGTATTGATTGAGAGGGTGAAGGCATGTACAGAGCATCAGTTTGGAGAACAGCAGTGTGGTTTCAGAAGTGGTAGAGGATGTATGGGTCAGGTGTTTGCTTCAAAGAATGTATGTGATAAATGCTTAGAAAGGCAAACGGATTTGTATATAGCATTTATGGATCTGGAGAAGGCATATGATAGACTTGATAGAGATGCTTTGTAGAAGGCATTAAGAATATATGGTGTGGGAAGTAAGATGTTGGAAGCAGTGATAAAGTTTGATATCGAGAATGTAAGGTATATGTGCGACTGGGAAGAGAAGAAAGTGATTGGTTCTCAGTGAATAACAGTTTTCGGCAGGGGTGCTTGATGTCTCCATGGTTGTTTAATTTGTTTATGGATGGGGTTATTACTGAGGTGAATGCAAGAGTTTTGGAGAGCGGGTCTAGTATGCAGTCTGTTGTGGATGAGAGAGGTTGGGAAGTGAGCCAGTTGTTCTTTGCTGATGATACAGCGCTGGTGATTGATTCGGGTGAGAAACTACAGAAGCTGGTGACTGAGTTTGCTAAAGTGTATGAAATAAGAAAGTTCAGAGTAAATGTGAATAAGAGCAAGGTTATTAGGTAGAGTAGGGTTGAGGGACAAGTCAATTGGGAGGTAAGTTTGAATGGAGAAAGACTGAAGAAAGTGAAGTGTTTTAGATATCTGGGAGTGGATTTGGCAGAGGATGAAACAATGGAAGCCGAGGCGGTAAAGGTTCTGGGAGCGTTTAAAAATGTGTGCAAGGCGTGACCATTATCTCGGAAAGCAAAAATGGGTATGTTTGAAGGAATAGTGGTTCCAACAATGTTACATGGCTGCGAAGCGTGGGCTATAGATGTGTTGGAAATGAGATGTTTGAGGACAATATATGGTATGAGGTGGTTTGATCGAGTAAGTAATGAAAGTGTAAAATAGATGTATGGTAGTAAAAGGAGTGTGGTTGAGGGAGCAGAAGAAGGTGTATTGAAATGGTTTGGACACATGAAGAGAATGATTGACGTAAGATTGACAAAGAGGATATATGTGTCAGAGGTGGAGGGAACCAGGAGAAGTGGGAGACCAAATTGGAGGTGGAAAGTCGGATTGAAAATGATTTTCAGCGATAGGGGCCTGAAAGTGCAGGAGGGAGAAATGCATCCAAGAAATAGAGTGAATTGGAACGATGTAGTAAACTGAGGTCGACCTGCCGTTAATGGATTGAATCAGGATATATGAAGTTTCTGGGGAAAACCATGGAATGTTTTTTGGGGCCGGGATGTAAAAACGGAGCTGTGGTTTCGATGCAATATACATGACAGATACAGACTGAGTGTGAACGAATGTAGCCTTTGCGAGGGTAGGAGTTTGACATTTCATATGTGTCGGGGAGGCGACGGGAATGCATAAAGGCAGAAAGTATGAATTATGTGCGTGGGATTATATGTATGTCTGTATATGTATATGTATCCATACGTTGAAATGTATAGGTATATATACATATATATATTTATTTATTTATTTTGCTTTGTCGCTGTCTACCGCGTTAGCGAGGTAGCGCAAGGAAAAAGAAGAAAAAATGGCCCAACCCGCCCACATACACATGTATATACATACACGTCCACACATGCAAATATAAATACTTATACATCTAAATGTGTACACACACACACACACACACACACACACACACACACACACACACACACACACACACACACACACACACACACACACACACACACACATATACATATATACACATGTACATAATTCATACTGTCTGCCTTTATTCATTCCCATCGCCACCTCGCCACACATGGAATAACAACCCCCTCCCCCCCCTCATGTGTGCGAAGTAGCGCTAGGAAAAGACAACAAAGGCCCCATTCGTTCAAACTCATTCTCTAGCTGTCAGGTAATAATGCACCGAAACCACAGCTCCCTTTCCACATCCAGGCCCCACAGAACTTTGCATGGTTTACCCCAGACGCTTCACATGCCCTGCTTCAATAAATTGACAGCACGTCGACCCCGGTATACCATATCGTTCCAATTCACTCTATTCCTTGCCCGCCGTTCACCCTCCTGCATGTTCAGTCCCCGATCACTCAAAATCTTTTTCACTCCATCTTTCCACCGCCAATTTGGTCTCTCACTTCTCGTTCCCTCCGCCTCTGACACATATATCCTGTTGGTCAATCTTTCCTCATTCATTCTCTACATGTGACCAAACCATTTCAAAAAAACTCTTCTGCTCTCACAACCACACTCTTTTTATTTCCACACATCTCTCTTACCCTTTACATTACTTACTCGATCAAACCACCTCACACCACATATTATCCTCAAACATCTCATTTCCAGCACATCAACCGTCCTGCGCACAGCTCTATCTATAGCCCACGCCTCGCAACCATACACCATCGCTGGAACCACTATTCCTTCAAAGATACCCATTTTTGCTTTCCGAGATAATGTTCTCGACTTCCAATTATTCTTCAAGGCTCCCAGAATTTTCGCCCCCTCCCACATCCTATGATTCACTTCCGCTTCCATGGTTCCATCCGCTGCCAGATCCACTCCCAGATATCTAAAACACTTTACTTATTCCAGTTTTTCTCCATTGAGACTTACTTCCCATTTGACTTGACCCTCAACCCTATTGTAGCTAATAACCTTGCTCTTATTTACATTTACTTTTAACTTTCTTCTTTCACACACTTTAACAAACTCAGTCACCAGCTTCTGCAGTTTCTCACATGAATCAGCCACAAGCGATGTATCATCGGCTAACAACAACTGGCTCACTTCCCAAGCTGTCTCATACACAACAGACTGAATACTTGCCCCTCTTTTCAAAACTCTTGCATTCACCTCCCTAACAACCCATCCATAAACAAATTAAACAACCATGGAGACATCACACACCCCTGCCGCAAACCCACATTCACTGAGAACCAATCACTTTCCTCTCTTCCTACACGTACATATCCTCGATAAAAAACTTTTCACTGCTTCTAACAACTTTCCTCCCACACCATATATTCTTAATACCTTCCACAGAGCAACTCTATCAACTCTGTCATAAACCTTCTCCAGATTCATAAATGCTACATACAAATCCATTTGCTTTTCTACGTATTTCTCACATATATTCTTCAAAGCAAACACCTGATCCACACATCCTCTACCACATCTGAAACCACACTGCTCTTCCCAATCTAATGCTCTGTACATACCTTCACCCTCTCAGTCAATAACCTCCCATATAATTTACCAGGAATACTCAACAAACTTATACCTCTGTAATTTGAGCAATCACTCTTATCCCCTTTGCTTTTGTACAATGGCACTATGCACGCATTCCGCCAATCCTCAGGCACCTCACTATGAATCATACATACATTGAATAACCTTACCAACCAGTCAACAATACAGTCACCCCCTTTTTTAATAAATTCAACTGCAATACCATCCAAACCTGCTGCCTTGCCGGCTTTCATCTTCCCCAAAGCTTTTACTACCTCTTCTCTGTTTACCAAATCATTTTCCCTAACAATCTCACTTTGCACACCACCTCGAGCAAAACACCTTATATCTGCCACTCTCTCATCAAACACATTCAACAAACCTTCAAAATACTCACTCCATATCCTTCTCACATCACCATTACTTGTTATCACCTCCCCATAAGCCCCCTTCACTGAAGTTCCCATTTGCTCGCTTATCTTACGCACTTTATTTACGTCCTTCAAAAACATCTATTTATTCTCCCTGAAATTTAATGATGCTCTCTCACCCCAACTCTCATTTCCCCTCTTTTTTGCCTCTTCCACCTTTCTTGTGTCCTCCTGCCTCTTTCTTTTATACATCTCCCACTCATATGCATTTTTTCCCTGCAAGAATCGTCCAAATGCCTCTCTCTTCTCTTTCACTAATGATCTTACACCTTCATCCCACCATTCACTACCCTTTCTAAACAACTCACCACCACGCTTCTCATGCCACAAGCATCTTTTGCGCAAGCCTTCACTGCTTTCCTATTACATCCCATTTCTCCCACACTCCCCTTACCTCCTTTGTTCTCACTTTTTTCCATTCTGTACTCAGTCTATCCAGGTTCTTCCTCACACAAGTCTCCTTCCCAAACTCACTTACTCTCACCAGTCTCTTCAACCCAACATTCTCTCTTCTTTTCTGAAAACCCCTACAAATCTTCACCTTCGCCTCCACAAGATAATGATCAGACATCCCTCCAGTTGCACATCTCAGCACATTAACATCCAAAAGTCTTTTTGTAGCGCGTCTATCAATTAACACTTAATCCAATAACGCTCTCTGGCTATCTCTCCTTCTTACATACGTATACTTATGTATATCTCGCTTTTTAAACCAGGTATTCCCAATCACCAGTTTTTTTTCAGCACATAAATCTACAAGCTCTTCACCATTTCCATTTACAACACTGAACACCCCATGTATACTAATTATTCCCTCAACTGCCACATTACTCACCTTTGCATTCAAATCACCCATCACTATAACCCGGTCTGTGCATCAAAAACCGCTACCACACTCATTCAGCTGCTCCCAAAACACTTGCCTCTCATGATCTTTCTTCCTCATGCCCAGGTGCATATGCACCAATAATCACCCAGTTCTCTCTCCATCAACCTTCATTTTTACCATATCAATCTAGAATTTACTTTCTTACACTCTATCACATACTCCACAACTCCTGTTTCAGGAGTAGTGCTACATCCACACACATATAGACACCCCAATCTGAGCCTTCGAGGAGGGTGAGCACTCCCCGCGTGACTCCTTCTTTTTCCCCTTTTAGAAAGTTAAAATAAAAGGATGGCAGGGTTTCTACCCCTCCCGCTCCCGTCCCCTTTAGTCGCCTTCTACAACACGTGAGGAATGAGTAGGAAGTATTCTTTCTATCCTACCCACAGGGATAAAATATATTTATATTATTATTTTGCTTTGTCGCTGTCTCCTGCGTTTGCAAGGTAGCGCAAGGAAACAGACGAAAGAAATGGCCCAACCCGCCCCCAATACACATGTATATACATATACGTCCACACACGCAAATATACATGCCCATACATCTCAATGTACACATATATATATACACACACAGACACGTACATATATACACATGCACACAATTCTCACTGCCTGCGTTTATTCATTCCCATCGACACCTCGCCACACATGGAATAACATCCCCCTCCCCCTCATATGTGCGAGGTAGCGCTAGGAAAAGATAGCAGAGGCCCCATTTGTTCACACTCACTCTCTAGCTGTCATGCACTAATACCCGAAAGAACAGCTCCCTTTCCACATCCAGGCCCACAGAACTTTCCATGTTCTACCCCAGACGCTTCACATGGATTCAATCCATTGACAGCACGTCGACCCCGGTATACCACATCGATCCAATTCACATTATTCCTTGCCCGCCTTTCACCCTCAAGAATGTTCAGGCCCCTATCACTCAAAATCTTTTTCACTCCATCTTTCCACCTCCAATTTGGTCACCCACTTCTCGTTCCCTCCATCTCTGACACATATATCCTCTTGGTCAATCTTTCCTCACTCATTAACTCCATGTGTCCAAACCAATTCAAAACACCCTCTTCTGCTCGCTCAACCACGCTCTTTTTATTTCCAGACATCTCTCTTACCCTTACATTGCTTACTCGATCAAACCACCTAACACCAAATATTGTCCTTAAACATCTCATTTCCAGCAAAACCACCCTCCTGCGCACAACTCTATCCATACAACATTGTTGAAACCACTATTCCTTCAAACATAGCCATTTTTGCTTTCGGATATAATTTTTTCGATTCTGCACATTCTTCAAGGCTCCCAGGATTTTCGCCCCCTCACTACCCTATGATTCACTTCCGCTTCCATGGTTCCATCCACTGCCAGATCCACTCCCAGATATTTAAAACACTTTACTTCCTCCAGTTTTTTTCCATTCAAACTTACCTCCCAATTGACTTGACTCTCAACCCTACTGTACCTAATAACCTTGCTCTTATTAACATTTACTCTTATCTTTCTTCTTTCAACCACTTTACCAAACGCAGTCACCTGCTTCTGCAATTTCTCACATGAATCAGCCGCCAGCGCTGTATAATCAGCGAACAACAACTGACTCACTTCCCAAACTCTCTCATCCACAACAGACTGAATACTTCCCCATCTTTCCAAAACTCTTGCATTCACCCTAACAACACCATTCATAAACAAATTAAACAATCATGGAGACATCACACACCCCTGCCGCAAACCTACATTCGCTGAGAACCAATCACTTTCCTCTCTTCCTACACCTACAGGTGTGTATATATATATACATATATATATATATATATATATATATATATATATATATATATATATATATATATATATATATATATATATATATATATATACATAATGTGCTGAGAGGTGCAACTGGAGGGATGTCTGATCATTATCTTGTGGAGGCTAAGGTGAAGATTTGTATGGGTTTTCAGAAAAGATGAGTGAATGTTGGGGTGAAGAGGGTGGTGAGAGTAAGTGAGCTTGGGAAGGAGACTTGTGTGAGGAAGTACCAGGAGAGACTGAGTACAGAATGGAAAAAGGTGATAACAATGGAAGTAAGGGGAGTGGGGGAGGAATGGGATGTATTTAGGGAATCAGTGATGGATTGCGCAAAAGATGCTTGTGGCATGAGAAGAGTGGCAGGTGGGTTGATTAGAAAGGGTAGTGAGTGATGGGATGAAGAAGTAAGAGTATTAGTGAAAGAGAAGAGAAAGGCATTTGGACGATTTTTGCAGGGAAAAAATGAAATTGAGTGGGAGAAGTATAAAAGAAAGAGACAGGAGGTCAAGAGAAAGGTGCAAGAGGTGAAAAAAAGGGCAAATGAGAGTTGGGGTAAGACAGTATCATTAAATTTTAGGGAGAATAAAAAGATGTTCTGGAAGGAGGTAAATAAAGTGCGTAAGACAAGGGAGCAAATGGGAACTTCAGTGAAGGGCGCAAATGGGGAGGTGATAACAAGTAGTGGTGATGTGAGAAGGAGATGGAGTGAGTATTTTGAAGGTTTGTTGAATGTGTTTGATGATAGAGTGGCAGATATAGGGTGTTTTGGTCGAGGTGGTGTGCAAAGTGCGAGGGTTAGGGAAAATGAGTAGGTAAACAGAGAAGAGGTAGTAAAAGCTTTGCGGAAGATGAAAGCCGACAAGGCAGCAGGTTTGGATGGTATTGCAGTGGAATTTATTAAAAAAGTGGTGACTGTATTGTTGACTGGTTGGTAAGGTTATTTAATGTATGTATGACTCATGGTGAGGTGCCTGAGGATTGGCGGAATGCGTGCATAGTGCCATTGTACAAAGGCAAAGGGGATAAGAGTGAGTGCTCAAATTACAGAGGTATAAGTTTGTTGAGTATTCCTGGCAAATTATATGGGAGGGTATTGATTGAGAGGGTGAAGGCATGTACAGAGCATCAGACTGGGGAAGAGCAGTGTGGTTTCAGAAGTGGTAGAGGATGTGTGGATCAGGTGTTTGCTTTGAAGAATGTATGTGAGATATACTTAGAAAAGCAAATGGATTTGTATGTAGCATTTATGGATCTGGAGAAGGCATATGATAGAGTTGATAGAGATGCTCTGTGGAAGGTATTAAGAATATATGGTGTGGGAGGCAAGTTGTTAGAAGCAGTGAAAAGTTTTTATCGAGGATGTAAGGCATGTGTACGTGTAGGAAGAGAGGAAAGTGATTGGTTCTCAGTGAATGTAGGTTTGCGGCAGGGGTGTGTGATGTCTCCATGGTTGTTTAATTTGTTTATAGATGGGGTTGTTAGGGAGTTGAATGCAAGAGTTTTGGAAAGCGGGGCAAGTATGAAGTCTGTTGGGGATGAGAGAGCTTCGGAAGTGAGTCAGTTGTTGTTCGCTGATGATACAGCGCTGGTGGCTGATTCATGTGAGAAACTGCAGAAGCTGGTGACTGAGTTTGGTAAAGTGTGTGAAAGAAGAAAGTTAAGATTAAATGTGAATAAGAGCAAGGTTATTAGGTACAGTAGGGTTGAGGGTCAAGTCAATTGGGAGGTGAGTTTGAATGGAGAAAAACTGGAGGAAGTGAAGTGTTTTAGATATCTGGGAGTGGATCTGGCAGCGGATGGAACCATGGAAGCGGAAGTGGATCATAGGGTGGGGGAGGGGGCGAAAATTCTGGGAGCCTTGAAGAATGTGTGGAAGTCGAGAACATTATCTCGGAAAGCAAAAATGGGTATGTTTGAAGGAATAGTGGTTCCAACAATGTTGTATGGTTGCGAGGCGTGGACTATGGATAGAGTTGTGCGCAGGAGGATGTATGTGCTGGAAATGAGATGTTTGAGGACAATGTGTGGTGTGAGGTGGTTTGATCGAGTAAGTAACGTAAGGGTAAGAGAGATGTGTGGAAATAAAAAGAGCGTGGTTGAGAGAGCAGAAGAGGGTGTTTTGAAATGGTTTGGTCACATGGAGAGAATGAGTGAGGAAAGATTGACCAAGAGGATATATGTGTCGGAGGTGGAGGGAACGAGGAGAAGAGGGAGACGACCAAATTTGAGGTGGAAAGATGGAGTGAAAAACATTTTGTGTGATCGGGGCCTGAACATGCAGGAGGGTGAAAGGAGGGAAAGGAATAAAGTGAATTGGAGCGATGTGGTATACCGGGGTTGACGTGCTGTCAGTGGATTGAATCTAGGCATGTGAAGCGTCTGGGGTAAATCATGGAAAGCTGTGTAGGTATGTATACTTGCGTGTGTGGACGTATGTATATACATGTGTATGGGGGTGGGTTGGGCCATTTCTTTCGTCTGTTTCCTTGCGCTACCTCGCAAACGCGGGAGACAGCGACAAAGCAAAAGAAAAAAATATATATATATATATATATATATATATATATATATATATATATATATATATATATATGTATATATATGTATATATATATATATATATATATATATATATATATATATATATATATATATATATATATATATATATATATATATATATATATATATATGTTCATAAGAGAAGAGTGATAGGGTAAAGCGATATAGATGCTTGTGTTTCAATACCTTTTCTTTTGGTAAAGTGCTGAGGCTTCCTATATCCAATCTATTCCCTTTAGGTTTACAAGACACACTTGACTTCATACAGAGATTGTATTTGCTCTGAGACTGTAAATGTGAAAGCCGAATATACAGCATTGCATTTCCCGGCTCTGATTACCTAGAATATCGTCGCAGGAGGAAATCATGAGTATTATTTGATTTCTTTTTTCTATTTGGCAGACAGGGACTTTGCCTCTCCACGGTCATAGATGGAAGCCTGACGGTGTAGCGTCACGAAAATGTGAGCTCAGCCTTTTCATAATGTGAAACGTGAACTTTCCCTAGGAGTGAAATTGACAGTCTCGCTCGAGTGAAAGCGAGTTTTGCACGCGTCTTAAGTTATCTTGGAAGCTACTGAGGAGAGAGAGAGAGAGAGAGAGAGAGAGAGAGAGAGAGAGAGAGAGAGAGAGAGAGAGAGAGAGAGAGAGAGAGAGAGAGAGAGCAGTACTTTACAATGAATATTTTTGTTCTGTTTCATTTCCTTGTTTTATGTTTATGATGAATCATTACCATACTCTCCGTCTTATGGACACATGATGTTGACTTTCGACTCAGCATCGCTTATAAAGACTTCATTAAACAAATCCTCAGAGAAGTATCTATTATTCTATAGATATCAACCACTTCCAGTAGGATATGACTTCAACAGTTGGCAACACTATTTCAAAACGCATGACAATATGTCGTATTGTTTCCAAGAAAATAAATGGAGTTTTGACATTGTATCATATTTTCCTTATATGTTTTAAGCTGGGCAATGATAACATTGAGAGAAAAACCTAAGGGGTTATGGGAACGATACAATCTTCATGAAAGTGTTGTTACCCAATTCTCTGCAAAGGATACATTATCACAAATGTTTATCATTATCACTACCATTACCATCATTATTATCATTATCATAATCATCATTATCATCACTATTATTATCATCATTATTATTATTATTATCATTATTATTATCATTATCTTTATCATCATCATTATCGTTATCAACATCATTACTAATATCATTATCCAATAAAATTATCAATGTCCTCGACATTTACGTTTAACGTTTCATTCTGCGTTAGTTGTAAAACGCTGCTTCTCATTCACGTTTCGACTCTCTCTGGAGCAAAATAGTTTATTGGGAGACATACCATCTGTAAAATCTTTCATACAGTGGGTTGACATATGATGATGTTTGTAGGGGACTGTACTATACTAAAAGATAATCATTTGAAAACTGTTTTCCAAGAAAACTATCTTGAGATTTGTGTTGCAGTGTCAGAGAGCATTGATATCTTAGAGACTTCATAGGCCTTCGTGAGACTACACACGAAACACAGATACGAATAGCATTCAGGTAAGTATATATACATATGGTAGCTTGCTATATATTGTCATGATCATATCAATTTATAGGTACTGTTTATTTACAACTAACAAGATTAGATAAGAACTGACTTAAAATCGTATTTGAACATTAACTAACAATTTGAATAGGCACACTAATGGATTAGTACTAATGGAAAGACAAAGCAAAAGAAAAAAAAAAAAATATATATATATATATATATATATATATATATATATATATATATATATATATATATATATATATATATATATATATATATATGTATATATATATATATATATATATATATATATATATATATATATATATATATATATATATATATATATATATATATATAAATATATATATATATATATATATATATATATATATATATATATATATATATATATATATATATATATATATATATATATATATATATATATATATATATATATATATATATATATATATATATATATATATATATATATATATATGTTCATAACAGAAGAGTGATAGGGTAAAGCGATATAGATGCTTGTGTTTCAATACCTTTTCTTTTGGTAAAGTGCTGAGGCTTCCTATATCCAATCTATTCCCTTTAGGTTTACAAGACACACTTGACTTCATACAGAGATTGTATTTGCTCTGAGACTGTAAATGTGAAAGCCGAATATACAGCATTGCATTTCCCGGCTCTGATTACCTAGAATATCGTCGCAAGAGGAAATCATGAGTATTATTTGATTTCTTTTTTCTATTTGGCAGACAGGGACTTTGCCTCTCCAGGGTCATAGATGGAAGCCTAACGGTGTAGCGTCACGAAAATGTGAGCTCAGCCTTTTCATAATGTGAAACGTGAACTTTCCCTAGGAGTGAAATTGACCGTCTCGCTCGAGTGAAAGCGAGTTTTGCACGCGTCTTAAGTTATCTTGGAAGCTACTGAGGAGAGAGAGAGAGAGAGAGAGAGAGAGAGAGAGAGAGAGAGAGAGAGAGAGAGAGAGAGAGAGAGAGAGAGAGAGAGCAGTACTTTACAATGAATATTTTTGTTCTGTTTCATTTCCTTGATTTATGTTTATGATGAATCATTACCATACTCTCCGTCTTATGGACACATGATGTTGACTTTCGACTCAGCATCGCTTATAAAGACTTCATTAAACAAATCCTCAGAGAAGTATCTATTATTCTATAGATATCAACCACTTCCAGTAGGATATGACTTCAACAGTTGGCAACACTATTTCAAAACGCATGACAATATGTCGTATTGTTTCCAAGAAAATAAATTGAGTTTTGACATTGTATCATATTTTCCTTATATGTTTTAAGCTGGGCAATGATAACATTGAGAGAAAAACCTAAGGGGTTATGGGAACGATACAATCTTCATGAAAGTGTTGTTACCCAATTCTCTGCAAAGGATACATTATCACAAATGTTTATCATTATCACTACCATTACCATCATTATTATCATTATCATAATCATCATTATCATCACTATTATTATCATCATTATTATTATTATTATCATTATTATTATCATTATCTTTATCATCATCATTATCGTTATCAACATCATTACTAATATCATTATCCAATATAATTATCAATGTCCTCGACATTTACGTTTAACGTTTCATTCTGCGTTAGTTGTAAAACGCTGCTTCTCATTCACGTTTCGACTCTCTCTGGAGCAAAATAGGTTATTGGGAGACATACCATCTGTAAAATCTTTCATACAGTGGGTTGACATATGATGATGTTTGTAGGGGACTGTACCATACTAAAAGATAATCATTTGAAAACTTTTTTCCAAGAAAACTATCTTGAGATTTGTGTTGCAGTGTCAGAGAGCATTGATATCTTAGAGACTTGATAGGCCTTCGTAAGACTACACACGAAACACAGATACGAATAGCATTCAGGTAAGTATATATACATATGGTAGCTTGCTATATATTGTCATGATCATATCAATTTATAGGTACTGTTTATTTACAACTAACAAGATTAGATAAGAACTGACTTAAAATCGTATTTGAACATTAACTAACAATTTGAATAGGCACACTAATGGATTAGTACTAATGGAAAGACAAAGCAAAAGAAAAAAAAGAAAATATATATATATATATATATATATATATATATATATATATATATATATATATATATATATATATATATATATATATATCCCTGGGGATAGGGGATTAAGAATACTTCCCACGTATTCCCTGCGTGTCGTAGAAGGCGACTAAAAGGGGAGGGAGCGGGGGGCTGGAAATCCTCCCCTCTCGTTTTTTTTTTTTTTTTTTTTTTTTTTTTTTTTTTTTTTTTTTTTCCAAAAGAAGGAACAGAGAATTGGGCCAGGTGAGGGTATTCCCTCAAAGGCCCAGTCCTCTGTTCTTAATGCTACCTCGCTAACGCGGGAAATGGCGAATAGTATAAAAGAAAGAAAAGATATATATATATATATATATATATATATATATATATATATATATATATATATATGTATATATATATATATATATATATATATATATATATATATATATATATATATATATATATATATATATATATATATATATATATATATATATATATATATATATATATGTTCATAACAGAAGAGTGATAGGGTAAAGCGATATAGATGCTTGTGTTTCAATACCTTTTCTTTTGGTAAAGTGCTGAGGTTCCTATATCCAATCTATTCCCTTTAGGTTTACAAGACACACTTGACTTCATACAGAGATTGTATTTGCTCTGAGACTGTAAATGTGAAAGCCGAATATACAGCATTGCATTTCCCGGCTCTGATTACCTAGAATATCGTCGCAGGAGGAAATCATGAGTATTATTTGATTTCTTTTTTCTATTTGGCAGACAGGGACTTTGCCTCTCCACGGTCATAGATGGAAGCCTGACGGTGTAGCGTCACGAAAATGTGAGCTCAGCCTTTTCATAATGTGAAACGTGAACTTTCCCTAGGAGTGAAATTGACAGTCTCGCTCGAGTGAAAGCGAGTTTTGCACGCGTCTTAAGTTATCTTGGAAGCTACTGAGGAGAGAGAGAGAGAGAGAGAGAGAGAGAGAGAGAGAGAGAGAGAGAGAGAGAGAGAGAGAGAGAGAGAGAGAGAGAGAGAGAGCAGTACTTTACAATGAATATTTTTGTTCTGTTTCATTTCCTTGTTTTATGTTTATGATGAATCATTACCATACTCTCCGTCTTATGGACACATGATGTTGACTTTCGACTCAGCATCGCTTATAAAGACTTCATTAAACAAATCCTCAGAGAAGTATCTATTATTCTATAGATATCAACCACTTCCAGTAGGATATGACTTCAACAGTTGGCAACACTATTTCAAAACGCATGACAATATGTCGTATTGTTTCCAAGAAAATAAATTGAGTTTTGACATTGTATCATATTTTCCTTATATGTTTTAAGCTGGGCAATGATAACATTGAGAGAAAAACCTAAGGGGTTATGGGAACGATACAATCTTCATGAAAGTGTTGTTACCCAATTCTCTGCAAAGGATACATTATCACAAATGTTTATCATTATCACTACCATTACCATCATTATTATCATTATCATAATCATCATTATCATCACTATTATTATCATCATTATTATTATTATTATCATTATTATTATCATTATCTTTATCATCATCATTATCGTTATCAACATCATTACTAATATCATTATCCAATAAAATTATCAATGTCCTCGACATTTACGTTTAACGTTTCATTCTGCGTTAGTTGTAAAACGCTGCTTCTCATTCACGTTTCGACTCTCTCTGGAGCAAAATAGTTTATTGGGAGACATACCATCTGTAAAATCTTTCATACAGTGGGTTGACATATGATGATGTTTGTAGGGGACTGTACTATACTAAAAGATAATCATTTGAAAACTGTTTTCCAAGAAAACTATCTTGAGATTTGTGTTGCAGTGTCAGAGAGCATTGATATCTTAGAGACTTCATAGGCCTTCGTGAGACTACACACGAAACACAGATACGAATAGCATTCAGGTAAGTATATATACATATGGTAGCTTGCTATATATTGTCATGATCATATCAATTTATAGGTACTGTTTATTTACAACTAACAAGATTAGATAAGAACTGACTTAAAATCGTATTTGAACATTAACTAACAATTTGAATAGGCACACTAATGGATTAGTACTAATGGAAAGACAAAGCAAAAGAAAAAAAAAAAATATATATATATATATATATATATATATATATATATATATATATATATATATATATATATATGTATATATATATATATATATATATATATATATATATATATATATATATATATATATATATAAATATATATATATATATATATATATATATATATATATATATATATACATATATATATATATATATATATATATATATATATATATATATATATATATATATATATATATATATATATATATATATATATATATATATGTTCATAACAGAAGAGTGATAGGGTAAAGCGATATAGATGCTTGTGTTTCAATACCTTTTCTTTTGGTAAAGTGCTGAGGCTTCCTATATCCAATCTATTCCCTTTAGGTTTACAAGACACACTTGACTTCATACAGAGATTGTATTTGCTCTGAGACTGTAAATGTGAAAGCCGAATATACAGCATTGCATTTCCCGGCTCTGATTACCTAGAATATCGTCGCAAGAGGAAATCATGAGTATTATTTGATTTCTTTTTTCTATTTGGCAGACAGGGACTTTGCCTCTCCAGGGTCATAGATGGAAGCCTAACGGTGTAGCGTCACGAAAATGTGAGCTCAGCCTTTTCATAATGTGAAACGTGAACTTTCCCTAGGAGTGAAATTGACCGTCTCGCTCGAGTGAAAGCGAGTTTTGCACGCGTCTTAAGTTATCTTGGAAGCTACTGAGGAGAGAGAGAGAGAGAGAGAGAGAGAGAGAGAGAGAGAGAGAGAGAGAGAGAGAGAGAGAGAGAGAGAGAGAGAGAGAGAGAGAGAGAGCAGTACTTTACAATGAATATTTTTGTTCTGTTTCATTTCCTTGATTTATGTTTATGATGAATCATTACCATACTCTCCGTCTTATGGACACATGATGTTGACTTTCGACTCAGCATCGCTTATAAAGACTTCATTAAACAAATCCTCAGAGAAGTATCTATTATTCTATAGATATCAACCACTTCCAGTAGGATATGACTTCAACAGTTGGCAACACTATTTCAAAACGCATGACAATATGTCGTATTGTTTCCAAGAAAATAAATTGAGTTTTGACATTGTATCATATTTTCCTTATATGTTTTAAGCTGGGCAATGATAACATTGAGAGAAAAACCTAAGGGGTTATGGGAACGATACAATCTTCATGAAAGTGTTGTTACCCAATTCTCTGCAAAGGATACATTATCACAAATGTTTATCATTATCACTACCATTACCATCATTATTATCATTATCATAATCATCATTATCATCACTATTATTATCATCATTATTATTATTATTATCATTATTATTATCATTATCTTTATCATCATCATTATCGTTATCAACATCATTACTAATATCATTATCCAATATAATTATCAATGTCCTCGACATTTACGTTTAACGTTTCATTCTGCGTTAGTTGTAAAACGCTGCTTCTCATTCACGTTTCGACTCTCTCTGGAGCAAAATAGGTTATTGGGAGACATACCATCTGTAAAATCTTTCATACAGTGGGTTGACATATGATGATGTTTGTAGGGGACTGTACCATACTAAAAGATAATCATTTGAAAACTTTTTTCCAAGAAAACTATCTTGAGATTTGTGTTGCAGTGTCAGAGAGCATTGATATCTTAGAGACTTGATAGGCCTTCGTAAGACTACACACGAAACACAGATACGAATAGCATTCAGGTAAGTATATATACATATGGTAGCTTGCTATATATTGTCATGATCATATCAATTTATAGGTACTGTTTATTTACAACTAACAAGATTAGATAAGAACTGACTTAAAATCGTATTTGAACATTAACTAACAACTTGAATAGGCACACTAATGGATTAGTACTAATGGAAAGACAAAGCAAAAGAAAAAAAAGAAAATATATATATATATATATATATATATATATATATATATATATATATATATATATATCCCTGGGGATAGGGGATTAAGAATACTTCCCACGTATTCCCTGCGTGTCGTAGAAGGCGACTAAAAGGGGAGGGAGCGGGGGGCTGGAAATCCTCCCCACTCGTTTTTTTTTTTTTTTTTTTTTTTTTTTTTTTTTTTCCAAAAGAAGGAACAGAGAATTGGGCCAGGTGAGGGTATTCCCTCAAAGGCCCAGTCCTCTGTTCTTAATGCTACCTCGCTAACGCGGGAAATGGCGAATAGTATAAAAGAAAGAAAAGATATATATATATATATATATATATATATATATATATATATATATATATATATATGTATATATATATATATATATATATATATATATATATATATATATATATATATATATATATATATATATATATATATATATATATATATATATATATATATATATGTTCATAACAGAAGAGTGATAGGGTAAAGCGATATAGATGCTTGTGTTTCAATACCTTTTCTTTTGGTAAAGTGCTGAGGTTCCTATATCCAATCTATTCCCTTTAGGTTTACAAGACACACTTGACTTCATACAGAGATTGTATTTGCTCTGAGACTGTAAATGTGAAAGCCGAATATACAGCATTGCATTTCCCGGCTCTGATTACCTAGAATATCGTCGCAGGAGGAAATCATGAGTATTATTTGATTTCTTTTTTCTATTTGGCAGACAGGGACTTTGCCTCCCCAGGGTCATAGATGGAAGCCTAACGGTGTAGTGTCACGAAAATGTGAGCTCAGCCTTTTCATAATGTGAAACTTGAACTTTCCCTAGGAGTGAAATTGACCGTCTCGATCGAGTGAAAGCGAGTTTTGCACGCGTCTTAAGTTATCTTGGAAGCTACTGAGGAGAGAGAGAGAGAGAGAGAGAGAGAGAGAGAGAGAGAGAGAGAGAGAGAGAGAGAGAGAGAGAGAGAGAGCAGTACTTTACAATGAATATTTTTGTTCTGTTTCATTTCCTTGTTTTATGTTTATGATTAATCATTACCATACTCTCCGTCTTATGGACACATGATGTTGACTTTCGACTCAGCATCGCTTATAAAGACTTCATTAAACAAATCCTCAGAGAAGTATCTATTATTCTATAGATATCAACCACTTCCAGTAGGATATGACTTCAACAGTTGGCAACACTATTTCAAAACGCATGACAATATGTCGTATTGTTTCCAAGAAAATAAATTGAGTTTTGACATTGTATCATATTTTCCTTATATGTTTTAAGCTGGGCAATGATAACATTGAGAGAAAAACCTAAGGGGTTATGGGAACGATACAATCTTCATGAAAGTGTTGTTACCCAATTCTCTGCAAAGGATACATTATCACAAATGTTTATCATTATCACTACCATTACCATCATTATTATCATTATCATAATCATCATTATCATCACTATTATTATCATCATTATTATTATTATTATCATTATTATTATCATTATCTTTATCATCATCATTATCGTTATCAACATCATTACTAATATCATTATCCAATATAATTATCAATGTCCTCGACATTTACGTTTAACGTTTCATTCTGCGTTAGTTGTAAAACGCTGCTTCTCATTCACGTTTCGACTCTCTCTGGAGCAAAATAGGTTACTGGGAGACATACCATCTGTAAAATCTTTCATACAGTGGGTTGACATATGATGATGTTTGTAGGGGACTGTACTATACTAAAAGATAATCATTTGAAAACTGTTTTCCAAGAAAACTATCTTGAGATTTGTGTTGCAGTGTCAGAGAGCATTGATATCTTAGAGACTTGATAGGCCTTCGTGAGACTACACACGAAACACAGATACGAATAGCATTCAGGTAAGTATATATACATATGGTAGCTTGCTATATATTGTCATGATCATATCAATTTATAGGTACTGTTTATTTACAACTAACAAGATTAGATAAGAACTGACTTAAAATCGTATTTGAACATTAACTAACAATTTGAATAGGCACACTAATGGATTAGTACTAATGGAAAGACAAAGCAAAAGAAAAAAAAAAAAATATATATATATATATATATATATATATATATATATATATATATATATATATATATATATATATATATATATATATATATATATATATATATATATATATATATATATATAATATATATATATATATATATATATATATATATATATATATATATATATATATATATATATATATATATATATATATATATATATTTATATATGTTCATAACAGAAGAGTGATAGGGTAAAGCGATATAGATGCTTGTGTTTCAATACCTTTTCTTTTGGTAAAGTGCTGAGGCTTCCTATATCCAATCTATTCCCTTTAGGTTTACAAGACACACTTGACTTCATACAGAGATTGTATTTGCTCTGAGACTGTAAATGTGAAAGCCGAATATACAGCATTGCATTTCCCGGCTCTGATTACCTAGAATATCGTCGCAGGAGGAAATCATGAGTATTATTTGATTTCTTTTTTCTATTTGGCAGACAGGGACTTTGCCTCTCCAGGGTCATAGATGGAAGCCTAACGGTGTAGCGTCACGAAAATGTGAGCTCAGCCTTTTCATAATGTGAAACGTGAACTTTCCCTAGGAGTGAAATTGACCGTCTCGCTCGAGTTATCTTGGAGTTATCTTGGAAGCTACTGAGGAGAGAGAGAGAGAGAGAGAGAGAGAGAGAGAGAGAGAGAGAGAGAGAGAGAGAGAGAGAGAGAGAGAGAGAGAGAGAGAGAGAGAGAGAGAGCAGTACTTTACAATGAATATTTTTGTTCTGTTTCATTTCCTTGTTTTATGTTTATGATGAATCATTACCATACTCTCCGTCTTATGGACACATGATGTTGACTTTCGACTCAGCATCGCTTATAAAGACTTCATTAAACAAATCCTCAGAGAAGTATCTATTATTCTATAGATATCAACCACTTCCAGTAGGATATGACTTCAACAGTTGGCAACACTATTTCAAAACGCATGACAATATGTCGTATTGTTTCCAAGAAAATTAATTGAGTTTTGACATTGTATCATATTTTCCTTATATGTTTTAAGCTGGGCAATGATAACATTGAGAGAAAAACCTAAGGGGTTATGGGAACGATACAATCTTCATGAAAGTGTTGTTACCCAATTCTCTGCAAAGGATACATTATCACAAATGTTTATCATTATCACTACCATTACCATCATTATTATCATTATCATAATCATCATTATCATCACTATTATTATCATCATTATTATTATTATTATCATTATTATTATCATTATCTTTATCATCATCATTATCGTTATCAACATCATTACTAATATCATTATCCAATATAATTATCAATGTCCTCGACATTTACGTTTAACGTTTCATTCTGCGTTAGTTGTAAAACGCTGCTTCTCATTCACGTTTCGACTCTCTCTGGAGCAAAATAGGTTATTGGGAGACATACCATCTGTAAAATCTTTCATACAGTGGGTTGACATATGATGATGTTTGTAGGGGACTGTACCATACTAAAAGATAATCATTTGAAAACTGTTTTCCAAGAAAACTATCTTGAGATTTGTGTTGCAGTGTCAGAGAGCATTGATATCTTAGAGACTTGATAGGCCTTCGTGAGACTACACACGAAACACAGATACGAATAGCATTCAGGTAAGTATATATACATATGGTAGCTTGCTATATATTGTCATGATCATATCAATTTATAGGTACTGTTTATTTACAACTAACAAGATTAGATAAGAACTGACTTAAAATCGTATTTGAACATTAACTAACAATTTGAATAGGCACACTAATGGATTAGTACTAATGGAAAGATCCTTTTTGAAGTCCATATCTATACCAGTAAAAATATGAGCTCGGAAATTTTGAAGATTGGTTGGTTGTTTAGGCTTTAGGCATATCAATTGCTAGTGTCGATAAAGTCGTCAACATCATGAGACATAACGCAACCAAAAAGTATTGAATACCTTCTTCAGGTGTTGAGGAAAATACTTAAGACCACACATTCACTCTCACTGTATAGATCCTGTGTTTATCGAAGGTGTACTGATGACGTGTTCGTCGAGGGTAAAGATGTCTTTGTAGAGATGAAGTCAAGGCGTATTGATGATATGTTTGGTGATGTCTGCCTCCGTAGTGAACATGATGGTGGGTGACGGTGCTAAAGAAGACATACTACATTCTCACCTAAATGTTGGCATTTTTAGTTGAAGACTACTTTTTTGCTGAGTATTTGTGAATTTTTTTTTTCATGAACACTGACGGAACTTAGGTAGACTAGAGGAGAGTAGCTGTAATTTTTGTTAAGTTTTCCCTTTAAGGAGACTAGAAATAGACGCTGAAAGTTTATCATTTGTATTATGAAACGTTAATGAGCAGACAAACTTCTTGGTGCCAAATATCACCAACTGGGACAGAAAAATGGCCAATTAATGGCAAAATGTTCCCCAACTTTTGCCCTAAAGAATAAATGAAAATGATAAACCCAGAAATCAGATCAACCACTCTCCAAGGGGCATATGAATATCCGTGTCACGTAGTATTTTCCAGTAAAGTCTGAACTCTAAAAAACTGTGTTAATAGCGGACATAATGATTCTGCTCTAAGAAAAATACGATGCTTCTGAAAAGAGCATTATCTGAAACATTTACATATCCTTTTTATTTTCAAACTTAACGTCTTGGCAACGAAAACAATAATCAAAGCCACCTTAATATCATAAGTATCATTACTATCATTATTACATTATCATTACTATTATTTTCATTATTATTATCATTCTTATTATCATTATTATTATCATTATTATTATTATTATATATATTATCATTATCATTATTATTATTATTATTATTATAATGGATCTGGCAGCGGATGGAACCATGGAAGCGGAGGTGGATCATAGGGTGGGGGAGGGGGCGAAAATCCTGGGGGCCTTGAAGAATGTGTGGAAGTCGAGAACATTATCTCGGAAAGCAAAAATGGGTATGTTTGAGGGAATAGTGGTTCCAACAATGTTGTATGTGTGCGAGGCGTGGGCTATGGATAGAGTTGTGCGCAGGAGGATGGATGTGCTGGAAATGAGATGTTTGAGGACAATGTGTGGTGTGAGGTGGTTTGATCGAGTGAGTAACGTAAGGGTAAGAGAGATGTGTGGAAATAAAAAGAGCGTGGTTGAGAGAGCAGAAGAGGGTGTTTTGAAGTGGTTTGGGCATATGGAGAGGATGAGTGAGGAAAGATTGACCAAGAGGATATATGTGTCGGAGGTGGAGGGAACAAGGAGAAGAGGGAGACCAAATTGGAGGTGGAAAGATGGAATGAAAAAGATTTTGTGTGATCGGGGCCTGAACATGCAGGAGGGTGAAAGGAGGGCAAGGAATAGAGTGAATTGGAGCGATGTGGTATACCGGGGTTGACGTGCTGTCAGTGGATTGAATCAAGGCATGTGAAGCGTCTGGGGTAAACCATGGAAAGCTGTGTAGGTATGTATATTTGCGTGTGTGGGCGTATGTATATACATGTGTATGGGGGGGGGGGGTTGGGCCATTTCTTTCGTCTGTTTCCTTGCGCTACCTCGCAAACGCGGGAGACAGCGACAAAGTATAATAAAAAAATAATAATAATTATTATTATTATTATTATTATTATTATTATTATTATTATTATTATTATTATTACTATTATTATTATTACTATTATCATTATCATTATAATTATCATCATTATTATCATTGTCATTATTATTATCATAATCATCATCATTATTATTATGATTATTATTATTATTATTATTGTTATTATCATTATTATTATTATTATTATTATTATTATTATTATTATTATTATTATTATTATTATTATTATTATTATTATCATTATTATTATTATTATCATTATTATTATTATTATCATAATTATTATTATTATGATCATTATTATTATTACTATTATTATCATTATTATTATTATTATCATTATTATCATTATTATTATCATTATTATTATTATTATCATTATTATTATTATTATTATTATTATTATTATTATTATTATCATTATCATTACTATCATTATCATTATTATTATTATTATTATTATTATTATTATTATTATTGTTGTTGTTGTTATTATTATTACTATTGCTATTATTATTATAATTATCATTATTTTCATAATCATTGTTATCATTATTATTTCTATTATCATTTTCTATTATTATACTTAGTCGCCGTCTCCCGCATTAGCGAGGTAGTGCAAGGAATCAGACGAAAGAATGGCCCATCCCACCCACATACACATGTGTATACATAAACAGCCAAACACATACATATACGTACCTACACATTTCAACGTATACATACATATACATACACAGACATATACATATATACACACATGTACACATCCACATTTCCTGCTTTCATCCATTCCCTTCGCCATCCCGGAAACCATGAAATGGTACCCCCTCCACGCGAGGGAGCGCGAGGTAGCGCTAGCAAAAGGCAACAACGGCCACATTCGTTCACATTCACCTTCAAGCTGTTATGTATAAAGCACCGAAACCACAGCTCCCTTTCCACATCCAGGGACCACAAAACATTCCAAGGTTTGCCCCAAACACCTCACAGCCCTGGTTCAATCCATTCACAGCACGTCAACTCCAGTATACCGCATCGTTCCAATTCACTCTATTCTTTGCATGCCTTTCACCCTCCTGCATGTTCAGGCCCCGCTAACTCAGAATCTTTTTCACTCCATCTTTCCACCTCCAATTTGGTCCTATACTTTTCGTTCCCTCCAACGCTAACACATATATCGTCTTGGTCAATGTTTCCTCACTCATTCTCACCATGTGACAAAACCATTTCAACACATCCTCTTCTGCTCTCTCAACCACACTACTTTTATTACCACACATCTCTCTTACCCTATTATTGCTTACTCGATCAAACCATCTCACACTACATATTGTCCTCAAACATCTCATTTCCAGCACATCAACCCTCCTCCTCACAACTCTATCAATAGCCCAATCCTCGCAACCATTTATCATTGTTGGAACAACAAATCCTTCAAACATACCCATTTTTGCTCTCCGAGACAATATTCTCGACTTTCACACATTCTTCAACGCTCCCAGAACTTTCACCCCCTCCCCACCCTATGATTCACTTCAGCTTCCATTGTTCCGAATCAGCCACCAGCAATCTATCATCAGCGAACAACAACTGACTCACTTCCCAAGCTCTCTCATCCACAGCAGTCTACATACTTGCTCCTCTTTCCAAACCTCTTGCATTTACCTCCCTAACAGCCCCATCCATAAACAAAGTAAACTACCATAGAGACATCACACACCCCTAACGCAAACCTACATTCACTGAGAAGTAATCACTTTCCTCTCTTCCTCCACGTACACATGCCTTGCATTCTCGATAAAAATTCTTCACTGCTTCTAACAACTTGACTCCCACACCATATACTCTTAATACCTTCCACAGAGCATCTCTATCAACTCTATCATATGCCTTCTCCAGATCCATAAATGCTACATACAAATCCATTTCCTTTTCTAAATATTTCTCACACATCTTCAAAGCAAACACCTGATCCATACATCCTCTAACACTCCTGAAACCACACTGCTCTTCCCCAATCTGATGCTCTGAACATGTCTTCATCCTCTCAATCAATATCCTCCCATGTAATTTCCCAGGAATATTCAGCAAAATTATACCTCTGTAATTTGAGCAATCACTTTATTCCCCTTTGACCTTGTACAGTGGCATTATGCAAGCATTCCGCCAATCTTCAGGCATCTCACCATGAGTCATACATACATTAGATAACCTTACCAACCAATCAACATTACAGTTATCCACTTTCCTAATAGATTCCACTAAAATACCATGCAAACCCGCTGCCTTGCCGGCTTTCATCTTCCGCAAACGTTTTACTACCTCTTTTCTGTCCCTAAACCTCTCACTTTGCACACCAACTTTACCAAAACACCCTATATCTGCCACTTTATCATCAAACACATTCAACAAACCTTCAAAACACTCACTCCATCTCCTTCTCACATCACCACTACTTGTTATCACCTCCCCAATAGCCCCCTTCACTGAAGTTCCCATTTTTTCCCTTGTCTTACGCACTTTATTTACCTCCTTCTAAAACATCTTTTTATTCTCCCTAAAATTTAATGATACTCTCTCACCCCAACTCTCATTT
Organism: Panulirus ornatus; assembly: GCF_036320965.1. Lineage (NCBI taxonomy): Eukaryota > Metazoa > Arthropoda > Malacostraca > Decapoda > Palinuridae > Panulirus > Panulirus ornatus. The sequence goes on along the minus strand of NC_092238.1, from coordinate 47,715,750 downwards.
GCCCTCTTTTTCACCTCTTGCACCTTTCTCTTGACCTCCTGCCTCTTTTTTTTTATACATCTGCATTATTTCCCTGCAAAATCGTCCAAATGCTTCTCACTTCTCTTTCACTAATAATCTTACTTCTTCATCCCACCACTAACTACCCTTTCTAATCTGCCCACCTCCCACCCTTCTCATGGCACAAGCATCTTTTGCGCAAGCCATCACTGCTTCCCTAAATACATCCCATTCCTCCCCCACTAACCTTACCTCCTTTGTTCTCACCTTTTACCATTCTGTATTCAGTCTCTCCTGGTACCACCTCACACAAGTCTCCCTCCCAAGCTCACTTACTCTCACCACTCTCTTCACCCCAACATTCTCTCTTCTTTTCTGAAAACCCCTACAAATTTTCAATTTCGCCTCCACAAGATAATGATCGGACATCCCTCCAGTTGCACCTCTCAGCACATTAACATCCAAAAGTCTCTCTTTCGCGCGCCTACCGATTAACACGTAATCCAATAACGCTTTCTGGCCATCCCTTCTTCATACATACGTATAGTTATGTATATCTCTCTTTTTAACCTATGCATTCCCTTTCACCAGTCCTTTTTCAGCACATAAATCGAAAAGCTCTTCACCATTTCCATTTACAACACTGAACACCTCATGTATACCAATTATTCCCTCAACTGCGAAATTACTCACCTTTCCATTCAAATCACCCATCACTGTAACGCGGTTTCGTACATCAAAAACACTAACACACTCATTCAGCTGCTCCCAAAACATTTGCCTTTCATAATCTTTCTTCTCAAGCCCAGGTGCAAATGCACCAATAATCACCCATCTCTCTCCATCAACTTTCAGTTTTACCCATATCAATCTAGAGTTTACGTTCTTACACTCGATCACATACTCCCACCACTCCTGTTTCAGGAGTAGTGCTACCCCTTCCCTTGCTCTTGTCCTCTCACTAACCCCTGACTTTACTCCCAAGACATTCCCAAAACATTCTTCCCCTTTACCAGTGAGGTTCGTTTCACTCAGAGCCAAAACATCCAGGTTCCTTTCCTCAAACATACTACATATCTCTCCTTTTTTCTCATCATAGTTACATCCACACACATTTAGACACCCCAATCTGAGCCTTCGAGGAGCATGAGCACTCACATCGTGACTCCTTCTCCTCTTTCCCCTTTTAGAAAGATAAAATACAAGGGGGAAAGGGTTTCTAGCCCCCTGCCCGCGTCCCCTTTAGTCGCCTTCTATGACAAGTGAGGAAAAAATATGTGTATATATATATATATATATATATATATATATATATATATATATATATATATATATATATACATATATATATATATATATATATATATATATATATATATATATATATATATATATATATATATATATATATATATATATATAGATATAGATATAGATATATATATATATATGTGAGAAGGAGATGGAGTGAGTATTTTGAAGGTTTGTTGAATGTGTTTGATGATAGAGTGGCAGATATAGGGTGTTTTGGTCGAGGTGGTGTGCAAAGTGAGAGGGTTAGGGAAAATGATTTGGTAAACAGAGAAGAGGTAGTGAAAGCTTTGCGGAAGATGAAAGCCGGCAAGGCAGCAGGTTTGGATGGTAATGCAGTGGAATTTATTAAAAAGGGGGGTGACGTATTGTTGACTGGGTGGTAAGGTTATTTAATGTATGTATGACTCATGGTGAGGTGCCTGAGGATTGGCGGAATGCGTGCATAGTGCCATTGTACAAAGGCAAAGGGGATAAGAGTGAGTGCTCAAATTACAGAGGTATAAGTTTGTTGAGTATTCCTGGTAAATTATATGGGAGGGTATTGATTGAGAGGGTGAAGGCATGTACAGAGCATCAGATTGGGGAAGAGCAGTGTGGTTTCAGAAGTGGTAGAGGATGTGTGGATCAGGTGTTTGCTTTGAAGAATGTATGTGAGAAATACTTAGAAAAGCAAATGGATTTGTATGTAGCATTTATGGATCTGGAGAAGGCATATGATAGAGTTGATAGAGATGCTCTGTGGAAGGTATTAATAATATATGGTGTGGGAGGCAAGTTGTTAGAAGCAGTGAAAAGTTTTTATCGAGGATGTAAGGCATGTGTACGTGTAGGAAGAGAGGAAAGTGATTGGTTCTCAGTGAATGTAGGTTTGCGGCAGGGGTGTGTGATGTCTCCATGGTTGTTTAATTTGTTTATGGATGGGGTTGTTAGGGAGGTAAATGCAAGAGTTTTGGAAAAAGGGGCAAGTATGAAATCTGTTGGGGATGAGAGAGCTTGGCAAGTGAGTCAGTTGTTGTTCGCTGATGATACAGCGCTGGTGGCTGATTCATGTGAGAAACTGCAGAAGCTGGTGACTGAGTTTGGTAAAGTGTGTGGAAGAAGAAAGTTAAGAGTAAATGTGAATAACAGCAAGGTTATTAGGTACAGTAGGGTTGAGGGTCAAGTCAATTGGGAGGTGAGTTTGAATGGAGAAAAACTGGAGGAAGTGAAGTGTTTTAGATATCTGGGAGTGGATCTGGCAGCGGATGGAACCATGGAAGCGGAAGTGGATCATAGGGTGGGGGAGGGGGCGAAAATTCTGGGGGCCTTGAAGAATGTGTGGAAGTCGAGAACATTATCTCGGAAAGCAAAAATGGGTATGTTTGAGGGAATAGTGGTTCCAACAATGTTGTATGGTTGCGAGGCGTGGGCTATGGATAGAGTTGTGCGCAGGAGGATGGATGTGCTGGAAATGAGATGTTTGAGGACAATGTGTGGTGTGAGGTGCTTTGATCGAGTGAGTAACGTAAGGGTAAGAGAGATGTGTGGAAATAAAAAGAGCGTGGTTGAGAGAGCAGAAGAGGGTGTTTTGAAGTGGTTTGGGCACATAGAGAGAATGAGTGAGGAAAGATTGACCAAGAGGATATATGTGTCGGAGGTGGAGGGAACGAGGAGAAGAGGGAGACCAAATTGGAGGTGGAAAGATGGAGTGAAAAAGATTTTGTGTGATCGGGGCCTGAACATGCAGGAGGGTGAAAGGAGGGCAAGGAATAGAGTGAATTGGAGCGATGTGGTATACCGGGGTTGACGTGCTGTCAGTGGATTGAATCAAGGCATGTGAAGCGTCTGGGGTAAACCATGGAAAGCTGTGTAGGTATGTATATTTGCGTGTGTGGACGTATGTATATACATGTGTATGAGGGGGGGGGGTTGGGCCATTTCTTTCGTCTCTTTCCTTGCGCTACCTCGCAAACACGGGAGACAGCGACAAAGTATAATAGAAAAAAAAATAATATATATATATATATATATATATATATATATATATATATATATATATATATATATATATATATATATATATATATATATATATATATATATATATATATATATATATATATATATATATATATATATATATATATATATATATATATATATATATATATATATATATATATATATATATATATATATATATATATATATATATATATATATATATATATATATATATATATATATATATATATATATATATATATATATATATATATATATATATATATATATATATATATATATATATATATATATATAATATATATATATATATATATATATATATATATATATATATATATATATATATATATATATATATATATATATATATATATATATATATATATATATATATGTGAATTCCTCCCCACTCGTTTGTTTTTAATTTTCCAAAAGAGGGAACAGAGAACGAGGCCAGATGAGGATATTCCCTCAGAGACCAAGTCCTCTATTCTTAACGGTACCTTGCTAACGCCAGAAATGGCGAATATATATATATATATATATATATATATATATATATATATATATATATATATATATATTTTTTTTTTTTTTTTTTTTTTTTTTTTTTATACTTTGTCGCTGTCTCCCGCGTTTGCGAGGTAGCGCAAGGAAACAGACGAAAGAAATGGCCCAACCCCCCCCATACACATGTACATACACACGTCCACACACACAAATATACATACCTACACAGCCCTCCATGGTTCACCCCGGACGCTTCACATGCCCTGATTCAATCCACTGACAGCACGTCAACCCCTGTATACCACATCGCTCCAATTCACTCTATTCCTTGCCCTCCTTTCACCCTCCTGCATGTTCAGGCCCCGATCACACAAAATCTTTTTCACTCCATCTTTCCACCTCCAATTTGGTCTCCCTCTTCTCCTCGTTCCCTCCACCTCCGACACATATATCCTCTTGGTCAATCTTTCCTCACTCATTCTCTCCATGTGCCCAAACCATTTCAAAACACCCTCTTCTGCTCTCTCAACCACGCTCTTTTATTTCCACACATCTCTCTTACCCTTACGCTACTTACTCGATCAAACCACCTCACACCACACATTGTCCTCAAACATCTCATTTCCAGCACATCCATCCTCCTGCGCACAACTCTATCCATAGCCCACGCCTCGCAACCATACAACATTGTTGGAACCACTATTCCCTCAAACATACCCATTTTTGCTTTCCGGGATAATGTTCTCGACTTCCACACATTTTTCAAGGCTCCCAAAATTTTCGCCCCCTCCCCCACCCTATGATCCACTTCCGCTTCCATGGTTCCATCCGCTGACAGATCCACTCCCAGATATCTAAAACACTTCACTTCCTCCAGTTTTTCACCATTCAAACTCACCTCCCAATTGACTTGACCCTCAACCCTACTGTACCTAATAACCTTGCTCTTATTCACATTTACTCTTAACTTTCTTCTTCCACACACTTTACCAAACTCCGTCACCAGCTTCTGCAGTTTCTCACATGAATCCGCCACCAGCGCTGTATCATCAGCGAACAACAACTGACTCACTTCCCAAGCTCTCCCATCCCCAACAGACTTCATACTTGCCCCTCTTTCCAAGACTCTTGCATTTACCTCCCTAACAACCCCATCCATAAACAAATTAAACAACCATGGAGACATCACACACCCCTGCCGCAAACCTACATTCACTGAGAACCAATCACTTTCCTCTCTTCCTACACGTACACATGCCTTACATCCTCGATAAAAACTTTTCACTGCTTCTAACAACTTGCCTCCCACACCATATATTCTTAATACCTTCCACAGAGCATCTCTATCAACTCTATCATATGCCTTCTCCAGATCCATAAATGCTACATACAAATCCATTTGCTTTTCTAAGCATTTCTCACATACATTCTTCAAAGCAAACACCTGATCCACACATCCTCTACCACTTCTGAAACCACACTGCTCTTCCCCAATCTGATGCTCTGTACATGCCTTCACCCTCTCAATCAATACCCTCCCATATAATTTACCAGGAATACTCAACAAACTTATACCTCTGTAATTTGAGCACTCACTCTTATCCCCTTTGCCTTTGTACAATGGCACTATGCACGCATTCCGCCAATCCTCAGGCACCTCACCATGAGTCATACATACATTACATAACCTTACCAACCAGTCAACCATACAGTCACCCCCTTTTTTAATAAATTCCACTGCAATACCATCCAAACCTGCTGCCTTGCCGGCTTTCATCTTCCGCAAAGCTTTTACTACCTCTTCTCTGTTTACCAAATCATTTTCCCTAACCCTCTCACTTTGCACACCACCTCGACCCAAACACCCTATATCTGCCACTCTGTCATCAGACACATTCAACAAACCTTCAAAATACTCATTCCATCTCCTTCTCACATCACCACTACTTGTTATCACCTCCCCATTTACGCCCTTCACTGAAGTTCCCATTTGCTCCCTTGTCTTACGCACCCTATTTACCTCCTTCCAGAACATCTTTTTATTCTCCCTAAAATTTACTGATAGTCTCTCACCCCAACTCTCATTTGCCCTTTTTTTCACCTCTTGCACCTTTCTCTTGACCTCCTGTCTCTTTCTTTTATACTTCTCCCACTCAATTGCATTTTTTCCCTGCAAAAATCGTCCAAATGCCTCTCTCTTCTCTTTCACTAATACTCTTACTTCTTCATCCCACCACTCACTACCCTTTCTAAACAGCCCACCTCCCACTCTTCTCATGCCACAAGCATCTTTTGCGCAATCCATCACTGATTCCCTAAAATACATCCCATTCCTCCCCACATCCCCTTACTTCCATTGTTCTCACCTTTTTCCATTCTGTACACAGTCTCTCCTGATACTTCTTCACACAGGTCTCCTTCCCAAGCTCACTTACTCTCACCACCTTCTTCACCCCAACATTCACTCTTCTTTTCTGAAAACCCATACTAATCTCTCACCTTAGCCTCCACAAGATAATGATCAGACATCCCCCAGTTGCACCTCTCAGCACATTGACATATATAATATATATATATATATATATATATATATATATATATAATATATATATATATATATATGTATATATATATATATATTATATATATAATATATATATATATATATATATAATATATACATATAAATATATATATATATATATATATATATATATATATATATATATATATATAATATATATATATATATATATATATATATATATATATATATATATATGTATATATATATATATATATATATATATATATATATATATATATATATATATATATATATATATATATATATATATATATATATATATATATATATATATATATGAATATATATGGTAAATTATATGGGAGGGTATTGATTGAGAGGGTGAAGGCATGTACAGAGCATCAGATTGGGGAAGAGCAGTGTGGTTTCAGAAGTGGTAGAGGATGTGTGGATCAGGTGTTTGCTTTGAAGAATGTATGTAAGAAATACTTAGAAAAGCAAATGGATTTGTATGTAGCATTTATGGATCTGGAGAAGGCATATGATAGAGTTGATAGAGATGCTCTGTGGAAGGTATTAAGAATATATGGTGTGGGAGGCAACTTGTTAGAAGCAGTGAAAAGTTTTTATCGAGGATGTAAGGCATGTGTACCCGTAGGAAGAGAGGAAAGTGATTGGTTCTCAGTGAATGTAGGTTTGCGGCAGGGGTGTGTGATGTCTCCATGGTTGTTTAATTTGTTTATGGATGGGGTTGTTAGGGAGGTGAATGCAAGAGTTTTGGAGGGAGGGGCAAGTGTGAAGTCTGTTGGGGATGGGAGAGCTTGGGAAGTGAGTCAGTTGTTGCTCGCTGATGATACAGCGCTGGTGGCTGATTCATGTGAGAAACTGCAGAAGCTGGTGACTGAGTTTGGTAAAGTGTGTGAAAGAAGAAAGTTAAGAGTAAATGTGAATATGAGCAAGGTTATTAGGTACATTAGGGTTGAGGGTCAAGTCAATTGGGAGGTGAGTTTGAATCGAGAAAAACTGGAGGAAGTGAAGTGTTTTTAGATATCCGGGAGTGGATCTGGCAGCGGATGGAACCATGGAAGCGGAAGTGGATCATAGGGTGGGGGAGGGGGCGAAAATCCTGGGAGCCTTGAAGAATGTGTGGAAGTCGAGAGCATTATCTCGGAAAGCATAAATGGGTATGTTTGAAGGAATAGTGGTTCCAACAATGTTGTATGGTTGCTTGGCGTGGGCTATGGATAGAGTTGTGCGCAGGAGGATGGATGTGCTGGAAATGAGATGTTTGAGGACAATGTGTGGTGTGAGGTGGTTTGATCGAGTAAGTAACGTAAGGGTAAGAGAGATGTGTGGAAATAAAAAGAGCGTGGTTGAGAGAGCAGAAGAGGGTGTTTTGAAATGGTTTGGGCACATGGAGAGAATGAGTGAGGAAAGATTGACCAAGAGGATATATGTGTCGGAGGTGGAGGGAACGAGGAGAAGAGGGAGACCAAATTGGAGGTGGAAAGATGGAGTGAAAAAGATTTTGTGTGATCGGGGCCTGAACATGCAGGAGGGTGAAAGGAAGGCAAGGAATAGAGTGAATTGGAGCGATGTGGTATACCGGGGTTGACGTGCTGTCAGTGGATTGAATCAAGGCATGTGAAGCGTCTGGGGTAAACCATGGAAAGCTGTGTAGGTATGTATATTTTGCGTGTGTGGACGTATGTGTATACATGAGTATGGGGGTGGGTTGGGCCATTTCTTTCGTCTGTTTCCTTGCACTACCTCGCAAACGCGGGAGACAGCGGCAAAAAAAAAAAAAAAAAAAAGAAAAAAAAAATTATATATATATATATATATATATATATATATATATATATATATATATATATATATATATATATATATATATATATATATATATATATATATATATATATATATATATATACATATATATATATATATATATATATATATATATATATATGTGTCGGAGGTGGAGGGAACGAGGAGAAGAGGGAGACCAAATTGGAGGTGGAAAGATGGAGTGAAAAAGATTTTGTGTGATCGGGGCCTGAACATGCAGGAGGGTGAAAGGAGGGCAAGAAATAGAGTGAATTGGAGTCATGTGGTATACAGGGGTTGACGTGCTGTCAGTGGATTGAAGCAAGGCATGTGAAGCGTCTGGGGTAAACCATGGAAAGCTGTGTAGGTATGTATATTTGCGTGTGTGGACGTGTGTATGTACATGTGTATGGGGGGGGGGGGTTGGGCCATTTCTTTCGTCTGTTTCCTTGCGCTACCTCGCAAACGCGGGAGACAGCGACAAAGTATAAAAAAAAAAAAAAAAAAAAAAAAAAATATATATATATATATATATATATATATATATATATATATATATATATATATCCCATATATATATCCCATACATATATATATATATATATATATATATATATATATATATATATATATATATATATATATATATATATATAGGATCATAGGGTGGGGGAGGGGGCGAAAATCCTGGGAGCCTTGAAGAATGTGTGGAAGTCGAGAACATTATCTCGGAAACAAAAATGGCTATTTTTGAAGGAATAGTGGTTCCAACAATGTTGTATGGTTGCGAGGCGTGGGCTATTGATAGAGTTGTGCGCAGGAGGATGGATGTGCTGGAAATGAGATGTTTGAGGACAATGTGTGGTGTGAGGTGGTTTGAGCGAGTAAGCAATGTAAGGGTAATTCTTATAATCCCTCACCTCCTTATGCTCCTATTATCAGTCTTATGCCTTTGCTTGTAGTACTTTTTCGTACTATATAAAAAGCACCTCTCTCTCTCTCTCTCTCTCTCTCTCTCTCTCTCTCTCTCTCTCTCTCTCTCTCTCTCTCTCTCTCTCTCTCTCTGGACACAAGCAAGGATTATGGACCAGATGACATCTGTCTCCGTACACTGTAAAAATGTCCTTAAGTTGCGTATGTGCTTGCCATTCTGTTCCACTCGTTAAAAACCAAAACTTTTCTCTCGTAATGAAACCATGTACTGCTACATCCCAGCTCAAAAGGGACTGTTGTATCATCTCCAATTATCGTCCGGTTGCTAAGGCTTCTATTTCCCCAGCTCCGATATCTTCAAAAACCTTGAATCTCAGTCCTCTCTCTGTTCCTCAATATGTTCATGCAAGATAAGATCGAATGGTGATAATTTTCTTATCTTACTAACGTCTTGTCATCATCTCCATAAGATCTGGAAGAGTCTTATGTAATATTCCTTGACACATGAAACGTTTTCGATATGGCATGACATCGGGTTCTCATAATCAGGCTGCCCTATTTTGGCTTCCCTTCTCTCTGTTCCCTCATAACTAGCATAGTCTCTGGTCCATCCATCTCTGTAGCTGTTGATGGATTCATCTTTTCCCCTTTTGCTATCAACATCGTTGTCCTTCAAGGCTCTGTCTTGTCTTCCACCCTCTTCCTCCCTGTAATCAACAATGTCCTCTCTTCAACCGATAATCAAATACGGTTATGTGTTGTCAACTCACTCACGCTTTATCTGTATCTCCTCTCGGCACGACAAGTTCTATAAACTCAGACTTGGACAGGATATCTCGAAGGGGTAAACAGAACACGGTTGAATTTAATGCCTCCAGAACCCAATTTCTGCCCATATCTTTCTGAAACTCATTACAATTTTCCTATCTCTGCTGATAGATTCGCAGCTCGACCACTTAGTACAGTAAACGCACCTATTGTCACTGTAAACATCTAACGTATTTGGAAACCTCAAATTACTCAAATGGCTAATATATGCCAATAAGAAACTGGAGACCTAGATTAGCTGTCGTGAATTCTTCTCTCCCGAAAGGTTGTTCCGTTTAGACAAAAAAATGATCTGTGTTTGTATGGAGCAATGCCGTCACATCCGGAGAGTTTCTAGTTCTACATACCTACTAGAGACAGTTGAGCAGTTTGACTTATCATTTCTCATTCTAATCTCACAGCATGACCTATGCCACGTTATTGGTTCGCTTTCCCTCTTCTTTGGTATTTGCTCCCCAGAGTTTTGCTGTTTGTGAGATCCGGTATTAGGTAGACCACGTATCTTTCGACAAGTTATTGCTGTTGGCAACGCAAGAGTGTGCAGATTTACTTATAATCTATCCTTCCTTACTCCTCGAAGCATTGGAATTCTCTACCTCTTCACGTCTTTCCAAACAGCTATGAAGGGGCACTTATGGAAGGTAGTCTTCCTATTTCCTCTGAGATTCTTCAAGTATTTTGCCTACTTTCTTATTTCTCCTCTCATCAAATTTCCTCACACTTCAATTAAGGCCTGGCCTAGATGTGGAATTTTGTCCATGTCTGGAGTCTCTAATATCATAAGGATAATGTAAACAGTATGTTTACCTGTAACCACATCAAAATTCATTTGAAATAGTGTTCCTTTTTTTACAAGTACAATGGCATCAGATTTTTATTCAGCCTTTATACAGTACCATTCGACGCAGCAAAGGAAAATGAGAGGCGTCCTACCGGTGATTTTTGTCTCCAATTTATAGATGTTTGCTTTTAGATTGCCTCACTACTGTCCAGGTGTTATAGCATCAATTTCGTTTACATCTCCACATCCTGGAAACCTGCTAGAATTTGGACCAAAATTCCTAAGGTATAATCCATTCATCGTGTTCAATGATCGATACCGTCAGCACATTACGTTCCTGCAAAGTCAAAGAGTTCCCCATATGACACATAACATCCATAATCTTAAGGGACTTTAATGTGTCATTGGTGATAATTTGTTGGTTACTAATGTATCCAAGTTTCCACTCTGCTGAAATTACGACTCAGTCAATAACGAATTCTTATTACGTTGCATGCATATACGGTAAAGCTTCCACTTCCTTTATCATATTCCACATCGCACCTTAGATGCAGAGTAATTCTCCGTACACAAGGCATGGGATCTCGTCTTGTATCTTTTATATCTACCTCACACCGTTGATCATCATTCATCATAAATCATGCCCTCTGATGCGAGGCTCACGCCTGTCTGAAGATCATTCTCCTACCTCCTAATTTTCCTAATTTTTCAAAAAACCTTAAATACGCTGATAAACAAAGAAAGAAAGATAGAGAACCATCTCTCGAATAAATATCCACATCCTAAAATATCTCCTCTTTGGCGAAAATCCCGCCACAACCTCCTTCCTTATAAAATTTTGTGGACTTCTAGAATTCAAAAGATTCCTTGCGTCTCTTTATTGGTCCATAAGGCTCCATAAAAGTCCACCTCTTCTTCTCGTGTGGGTGTGCCTATTTTTCTTCCGGCCAAATGCTCCACCATCTCAAAAGCTCTGGCAGCCCTCACATGGCATATTGCTCCACAAACCTGAAGGTGTGGTCTTCCCTCTCGTCTATCACTCTGGATAAAATGCGGTGTCGACCTACCTAGCGTATGTGCTGTGACATTCACTGATCGTATGGACGATAATGAATCATTGCCTTACCCCAGCTCTTCACCCTACCCTTCACCCTCCCATAAGGAGGATGCCATTTAATCGCACAAACATTAAATAAACCCAAGTTCAGGCTCGTGTTAAGGAGGCGTTAAAGAAATGAGTGTAGTGAGCAACCTTAGTCGATATCAGATCTCCCCCCCCCTCTCTCTCTCTCTCTCTCTCTCTCTCTCTCTCTCTCTCTCTCTCTCTCTCTCTCTCTGGTTTTTATAAATAATGCGAATACCCTAATCTTCCACAAGGATGACTTTCAGAGGGACAAACCCCCCGAATTGTTAGACCAGATGATACTGGGATCCTCTCTCTTTCCAAGATCGCAATTTCAGCTTTCTTGTCTTCCATTGCAGCTCCAAATGAACTGGTATAGCAGATGTTGCCATAACCATTTTAGGTCTCTTTAAGAGGATATGGTTCTCTTTTCATCTTCGTTCTAAGGCCTGTGATAACAATACAGATAACTCATTCAGATACTACTCTCCTGGAAGCCACGTGCCAAGGACTCAGAATACTGTAAACCTATTGTAGACTGAGCATTCGCTGCCACATTAGACCAAACCTTAATCTTACTGAACAAAGACTTCTGCCTGCGTGAGGAAGGCTCACCTGCAAGCTGTAAGGATTCCCTTAATCGATAGACTTCCTGCTTGCTGTCCAAAACTCTTTCCCTCGGCACTCGTCTTGACCTACATACTCTTCGCATCTGATTTAGTCTATCGGCTTGCCACTCAGGCCTACTTTAGAAAACAGAGTAGAAAGCTGAGAAGTGGTTGGATAGCGTCGCCAACATATTTTAGCAATGTAAGAGTTCTGTTAGACGGACGCCTTTTACACTGAGGTCGATGACCTTTCAAGAAGCCTTCGTTCTTTATATTTACCTAGTTACTAACATTGTAATATCTTATACCAGGATTATGAGCAGGCTATTAGCGGAGGTTTACATATATCCTATCCTTCCACCCTGACTTTTACCTATCTAGAGAAGAACTCAGGAAGTCAAGGGGATGTTACAAAATGACTAAATGGATCAGTAAACGAGTACAAAATATGATGCCTTGGAACAATAGTATCTTCTCGTTCCTATTGTCTCGAAGAAACTGAGATCTAGACTGAAATGTTCATCGGCTTCTTCAGGACGTTGAACGTCAACCAAAGACGAAAGATCAGCAACCTTTCGATATGAGCGCCTCAGCATGGCTATTGAAAGAAAAGATTCAAGCTCTATAATTGGTTCACAGCTTCTCTCTTCAAGGCGTTTTCATAATCCATATATTTTCATAAAGAATATGCGGTGAAAGAAATAGGTCTTCGAGAAAGAACTCTCTCATGAATAAATTTTCATTCTTCTCCCTCGGGTCATGAAGGCCATGGAATTAACACAGTATTGTTGTTAGAATTTTACATATGCACACCAACATTATATTCTGGAAGGTAAAACTTCTCGTGGCCATAATTTCCTTTATATATTCCTCGCATGTGGTGGAAGAGGTCACCTCAAGCTTTGTTGTTGGGAAGTAGTAGCTTTCATGTTATATTTTTCTCTCCTCATCTTAGGTGACCTACCTTGTCACTGGTTGACAAAACCGCTGTCAAATGACGGAGAAAAAAGTTCTACAAAATCCTTTTAGATTTTACTATATTGAATATATACATGACATTTTGCTACCTTCATTCTGTTTATCGCATCTCATCAAAGACATTCCGGGGGAATATTCCATAATTACTTGTCATGAGGTTCATATCTATATTAGCGCTTCGTGTCCACTCTAATCAGCAAGCTACATTATCGAGTGACCTTCTGTGACCCTAAACGACCAAGGTAAGGCAGAAGAAATGCTTACTGAAGAACTGGGGATAACTAGCAAAACTTTGGGGTCGCGTCCATGGTGCTTACTTAGTACACCCTCAGTGTATAAAGTAACATCCTTTTTTCATTTGATGGATCTGTGGTTCTAATAAGCCTTCCGGATTAGAAAGACAAAAGTAGGATCTACGTCTAAATGAGTAAGTTACTCAGTCAAACGCAGGATATAAGCTAAAATGAATGTCATGGGTCTTTCTGTGATTTTTTTTTTCGTAAATTGGAGCATTTGCTGAGTGCACATAATTTAATTGTACACACCCACAGATAAATACCTACATCAAAGGTGAGGGAAAACATATCAAAATTGTGTTTCAGCATTATACATTCCTTATGACCATTAACATTTCGACAATTTGTTGACTTTTCTGTGGGATTTAACAACCAGACCGAATTTAGCTGATAGTGTCAGGATTTACATGAGCAATCTATTCGCTTCCACAAGATCAAAGTAAGCCATAGGCAGTATTCTAGTAAGTAGTGAAATCAACAAAAGGAAAAATTACCTAAATTCTCATTTTCAAAAACTATCTAGTGTTGACCATCTTTTTGTCACATTTCTTTGTATGTCAAGTGGTACGTTGGAGTATCTCTACATATCTCTACACGGATATCTACTCTTATTTTGTCAAGTATAAAACTCCCTTCAACACTGCATAAAACGCAACTGATGGGAAAATCTTTGTCGGCCTGAAATTAGTGAACAAAAATAAGTTCAACTCACCTGTATATCTAGCTATACGTTTTCCTTTTATATCCTATTTTCCTTAATAAAGATATTTTTGTTTTGTCAATATTTCTGAAAAATATTAGTGCCACATCTTTATTTTTCGCAATTTATGATGTGCATATCTGAGCTGCAGTCCAGAATCTAGTAATTCTTTATTCGTAAGACATAGGTTTCGTACCTTGACAATGTGAATGTGATGACCTTGTGAAGGAGAGGACTTACTGAAGATGAGGACCTTGTGAGGGTGAGGACTTAGTGAGGATGATGACCTTGTGAAGGTGAGGACTTAGTGAAGATGATGACCTTGTAATGGTGAGGACTTAGTGAAGATGATGACCTTATGAAGGTGCGGACTTAGTGATGATAAAGACCTTGTTAAGATGAAGGCCTATCACCTTTGAAAAAGAATCCAGATATATTTTGGAATCACATACGGAATAATTTCCTAATCTCAGAAAGCAGTCTTGATACATTTTTTTCCGTTCTCAGTAATAGTCAGTTGGTTGGTTGGCATTACACGCATCAGCTGCCAGGTGCTTGTTAAGTCCGTCAACTTCAAGCTACAGTGTATCCACCAATCCGAAAAATCTGTCACATCTTCAGATGTTAAGGAAAATTCTAAAATAACATACACATTCCCTGTGTATGTGGTTCCTTGTTAATTCTGGCATACAAGATACGATCGTATTCCTAACCACGAATGATATAAAGAGGATTCTAGTTTCATTTGCAAAAACACATAAAGCAACCTCATTCTTATAGACATTACAAGACTCTTGAGCGCTCTTCATGACTATTGTCTGCACTGTGTTTCTTTATATCATTTATAGTTTAATAATCATCAGATAAATGATTATTTTTTTTCAATCAGCTATCAACATCGGCAATTCAAACTCGTTTCTTTATACAAACCTTTTAAGTTTGATTCTGAATATTGTGAGGATATTGCACATACTTTAACTAAAGAGACTATCTACGTATAGTGCAATATTCTATAGCTCAGGTCTATATTCAAATAGCCAAAATGTATTACACATAAACTAACGCTTAAATGCTCGTGAAATCTCGAGGATGCAATATCTAGCAATATAACCGGACAGCTGAATAATCGTATGTAGTATTCTCGTATATTTGCAAAATTTTCTCTATTCGAATGTAATGGAGAATGTAAAAGTGAAGTGAATTATACACTACTAAACTTTTTTGTAGCGTTACATTGTTGTGAATGTAATGTATGAATCATTAGACGTGTTTTACCTAAAAAAAGTATATACTAAATGAGAATGATAACATTTATGACAATAGAAATTTTCTTGGGCTTTGGGTTGAAGGAGTGTTACTCACGAATCCACTATGTGTTCGTAGAAGGAGACGAAGAGAGAAGGAAGCGGAGGATTGGTGAAGGTGGTTAGAATCCCTCTCCTCCTGTATCATCACTTTACAAAAGGAAGAACAGGGGAAGTAGTAAAGCGAGGAGTAGTCATCTGAGGAGCAGTCGGCTCTTGTTGACGCCACTAATATTCATGTTTAAATGAACAGTTCTAATATGTATGATTTTTGTACTGATGACAAATCACAGTCTCTTTCACTTTCTGGAGAGTTCCAATGCCAATACAGCCAACCTGAGAGGCACAAAATGTTACAAACACTATCACTTTCTTTACTAAACTTAACTCTATTTTCGTACACTGAGGATATAAGTCACATGAGATTTCCCACCGCTGAAGACTTCGACGATTAACAGCATTGAAAAACTCTACAAGCTGAAAAAAAGCAGATTTGAATGAGAAATATTCTAAGGAGAATAAGAATTTTAAGCAGAATAAGAATTTTCTTACCCTGAAACATGGCGAGCTCTTTTTCTCCACCAGAGACAAAAGAGACGCAATTGTAAAGATGTATTGCACGTCGCTGGTGTTGTTGGCGGAATCCTGCTCGGACGTTTGGAGATTTCCTTCGAAAATTCTTGCAGAAAAGTAGTAACAGCTTCGCTCCTCTGAGTGGATGGTGACTTGGTCGTGATAACTTTGATGGTGCTGGCAAGCAGGTTCTTGTTAATAGTAAAGGAGTCTTAAAGCAGAGTGTTGATAACGCTAGCGATGCCTGTCAGCAGTAAGATGGTAATGTTAACGGGGCCTGCTAGCTAGGAGTTAATGATATTAGTAGTGACTGCTGCTTTTGATGTGTTAGAATAGTGTTGACTGCAGCCTTGAAGCTGAGTGATGATAACATTAGCGGTACCTGCTAGCTGGTTAACACAATCGGTGCCTGTAAGGTGGGTGATGATAACATTAGCGGTACCTGCTAGCTGGATAACACAATCGGTGCCTGTAAGGTGGGTGATGATAACATTAGCGGTACCTACTGGTTAGCCGATGATAACACTTGTGATAGCTGACAGCTGGATATAATAACACTACCAGCGCCTGCAAGATAGGTGGTAGCATCTATGGCGCCTGCTAACTGGACTAGGATAATATTAGCGATGGCTGTTACACGCTCTCCCAAACTCAGTCACCAACTTTTGCAGTTTTTCATTCGAATATGCCACCTGCGTTGCGTTATCACCACACGACTGCTGATTCACTTCCCAGCAAAATCCTCCACCCCCCCCCTCTCCTTCCCTCCTACTCCTCCTCCTACTCCGCCCCCCCCCCACCCCCCCCCCTCTCTCTCTCTCTCTCTCTCTCTCTCTCTCTCTCTCTCTCTCTCTCTCTCTCTCTCTCTCTCTCTCTCTCTCTCTCTCTCTCTCTCTCTCTCTCTCTCTCCTTCCACCCCCCTCCCCCCCCGCCCCCCCGCCCGCAGACTCAACAGCTGCCCCTGTCTTCAAAAACCTTGTATTTACTTCCTTTACTACCTCATCCATAAGCAAATTAAACAGCCATGGTGACATCACACACAGACCAACTTTCACTCTGAACCACTCACCCTCCTCTCTGCCTGAAAGTGCACACGCCCTACGCCCTCACTGTTTCCAATATCTTTCCTCTCAGACTCAGTTGAATGTAAAGTAACGAGGATGGGACACAGTTAAAAGGGCCTCAATGTATTTATCATCTAAGTCGAAAGGAGATATTGTCCCTGCCCTGTCGCTTCAGTCCCTCCTGAGGAGGAAAGTAAAGGAAAAAAAGTCTCTGTTGGTAAATAGTGTGATAGTACTTAAGAACATAGACAAGTTGATACTTAGGAAGAAATTCCCACATTGCATTTGGGCAAAGCAAGACCTTGACCAAATTACGAAGAACTAATAGAAAAGGTCCAGAGGATGCAACACAGTTGGTACGAGAATGAAAAAAGCTTGGTTACCTGGAGATGTAAGAGATTCGAAAATATTCCACCAAGGAAGATGATAAGCAACCTTTAAGTTTTTGAATATATATTTTGACGGTGACAGCGAACAGTTCTTCGATAAATGCAGGATTTGAATAACCAGAACTGGTACTTAACGTTAACCAAGAAACTTGTGAGGAAGATTGTGAAGAAATACATCTGTAGTACAAGAATAGCGAACAAATAGAATACACTGAGTGACTACATTGTTGACGTAGAAAATGTACAGATAAAAACTGTATGATAGTAAGGAAAGTTGTAGAGATGGGGCTCCATTAATGCAGAATTTCCTTTCCGTACATTAGAAATGGATGATCGTAAATCGGATATTGCAAATAGGTAATTACAAACACACACACACACACACACACACACACACACACACACACACGCACACAAACACACAAAAATATGATATACATAAGCGCACATAGTCTTCCATAGTGCAGTGATTAAAGTCAATTATTCACATAAGGATCATCCTGGGTTCGATTCCTAGGGGCGGAGGTCGACCCAAAACCAATCCCAGCTGTTCACCCTCCCGTCGAACCTGTCGATAAATATTTGGATATCTGGCTTTGGCTGGTGGGTATGTGTGTGTGTGTGTGTGTGTGTGTGTGTGTGTGTATGTGTGTGTGTGTGTGTATGTGTGTGTGCGTGTGTGTGTGCGTGTGTGTGTGTGTGCTTGTGTACAGAATAGCAAAGGTATGTGCTTAGGCAAGGTTATGAGGCAGAGGAACACAAGTGTAAAACTCTCTCCCCGTAACACATAAATAGTAACCACAAGTGGTAATCATACACAGTAACTAAGACAGCAGTTCAGTAAGATAACTTAAAATCGTCTCATTAATCTGACAAATAAATCGCATTCCCATATCCATTAAGCACTGTAGGTCATTCTTCCAGTGAAGCGTCTTGCTAAGAGTCCACTTCCCAGTCAAGGACACCATAAGTTCCTCGTTGCTGTGGATCTTCAGCACCGTGGTCTTATGATGTATGTGGTTTTCATATCCAAGACACTACAGACCAGATCATTATGTCGTTACGGATTATAAGAAGTATATTGCTGTTGTATCGTAGTTAAGATTACATATTTACAAATACTGAAACTGAACATCTTATGAGCTTCGTATAGGTTACAGCTACTGAACGCGCATTTGTATTTCTGTTTGTATGCTTTTGTCTGTATGTTCAGAGACAGAGATGCGAGTCAATCAATGGATCTTGTATAAGCTGACATAATATTTTCGTGTGAGAAAGCTCCCATTTTAATCCTTTGTTGACTAGCTCATAGATATTGGTTTTATATTAGTCATTTGTTAACTACATTACCATGAACGACTAATTGTCAATATCTTCAGCCTTTCTCTTAATTTTGAGATAATATGAAACAATAACAAATATGGCCACAAACTTTTCGAAAACTTCTCCATAAAATTCTTCCATTCGTTGCGGTATGCAATTCTTTACTTCTCTACCATAATAAATGAATAGTCATAATGATCAAGAGTCAAATGATAATTCGACAAGTATTTCACTGACAGATTACCGATAGATGGTAATGACACTTTGATATTTTCCTAAATCAGATCTTTTTAAGGAGTTTGCATTTTTTCAAAGATTACCTCATTAGAAGACGCAAAAAGTATAGAAAATACAAGGTATATGTGACGTCATTATAGAGTACACTAAAGCGGTATACTATTACGAAAAATACTTAATGTTGTAAAGTCATATTTTCATATATCTCATACCGGTCACCAGCTTCACATTTCGGTCGCTCGTCGACCCGGAAAATCTATCATAAGGATTCCTGAAGGATGTGATGAAATCAGGCCGGGTTGGTTTTACAGCTCATCGTAGGCTTGTTGTGATCACCTTGACTTCCCAGAGAGGAGGTATTGACTCAATTCCTCACTCAAGAAGATGATTTCCATTGACATCAACAATCTTTCAGTTCTCCCTTTTAATAATAATTTCACCTTCCTTCCCATGTTGCTTAAATCCTTTAATGTAAATGTTGCCTTCAGCAACAATAATACTATAAAGAATATCTTAATCAGGGTTTCACCAAAAAATTCTCTTGGTTGCATCTATAAAATGCCAAGTGGAAATTGTGATAAATCTTATGTGGGGCAGACTGGCAAGGATCTTTCTGATAGACTTAAGCAACATAAATATAGAATAAGAACGGAACAAGAAGCAAAAGCCTTGTTTAATCGCGTTAAAAAACTATGATTATCGTAATGAATGGAGTAATGCCGTCTCAGTTATTAATTGTAGCTCTATTACCACGAGAAATATCATGGAATTATCTATCATTAAATAAACAAAGAATTATAATCTTAATAATAGTGATGGTCTATACAAATTACTTAACATTATTGTTGATAAATTTTGTAAAAACATAAGTTTATGAACGCTCATTGTATGTCTTGGACAATGGCATATTTACCAAATGGCGTCCTAGGTCGTCTCTTCGATGTATATTACCTGACTTACATTTCTTTCTTGTGTCTCCCCTGATGATGTGATTATCACAAAAAAGTGCACTGGGGAACTTATCGTGTTTCATTTTCCCCGTGGACTCAGAGGAATATATATATATATATATATATATATATATATATATATATATATATATATATATATATATATATATATATATATATATATATATATATATATATATTTTTTTTTTTCAAACTATTCGCCATTTCCCGCGTTAGCGAGGTAGCGTTAGGAACAGAGGACTGGGCCTTTTTTGGAATATCCTCACCTGGCCCCCTCTGTTCCTTCTTTTGGAAAAAAAAAAAAAAAAAAAAACGAGAGGGGAGGATTTCCAGCCCCCCGCTCCCTCCCCTTTTAGTCGCCTTCTACGACACGCAGGGAATACGTGGGAAGTATTCTTAATCCCCTATCCCCAGGGAAAATATATATATATATATATATATATATATATATATATATATATATATATATATATATATATATATATATATATATATATATATATATATATATATATATATATATATATATATATGTATATATTTATCCCTGAGGATAGGGGAGAAAGAATAATTCCCACGTATTTCCTGCGTGTCGTAAAAGGCGACTAAAAGGGGAGAGAGCGGGTAGCTGGAAATCCTCCCCTCTCGTTTTTTTTTAATTTTCCAAAAGAAGGAACAGAGAAGGGGGCCAGGTGAGGATTTTCCCTCTAAGGCCCAGTCCTCTATTCTTAACGCTACCTCGGAAACGCGGGAAATGGCGAATAGTTTGAAAGAAAAGAATATATATATATATATATATATATATATATATATATATATATATATATATATATATATATATATATATATATATATATATTTATTTTTATTTATTTTGCTTTTCTCGCTGTCTCCTGCGTAAGCGGGGTAGCGCAAGTAAAACAGACGAAAGAATGGCCCAACCCGCTCATATACACATGTATATACAAACACGTCCACACACGCAAATATACATACCTATAAATCTCAATATACACATATATATACACACACAGACATATACATATATACATATATACATAATTCATACTGTCTGCCTTTATTTGTTCCCATCGCAACCTCGCCACACATGGAATAACAACTCCCTCCCCCCTCATGTGTGCGAGGTAGCGCTAGGAAAAGACAACAAAGGCCCCATTCCTTCACACTCAGTCTCTAGTTGTCATGTAATAATGCACCGAAACCACACCTCCCTTTCCACATCCAGGCCCCACACAACTTTCCATGGTTTACCGCAGACGCTTCACATGCCCTGGTTCAATCCACTGACAGCACGTCGACCCGGTATACCACATCGTTCCAATTCACTTTATTCCTTGCACGCCTTTCACCCTCCCTCATGTTGAAGCCTCAATTACTCAAAATCTTTTTCACTGCATCTTTCCACCTCCAATTTGGTCTCCCACTTCTCCTCATTCCCTATGACACACATTTCCTCTTGGTCAATCTTTCCTCACTCATTCTCTCCATGTGACCAAACCATTTCAAAACACCCTCTTCTGCTCTCTCAACCACACTCTTTTTATTTCCACACATCTCTCTTGCCCTTACATTACTTACTCGATCAAACCAACTCACACCACATATTGTCCTCAAACATCTCATTTCCAGCACATCCACCCTCCTGCGCGCAACTCTATCCATAGCCTACGCCTCGCAGCCATACAACATTGTTGGAACCACTATTCCTTCAAACATACCCATTTTTGCTTTCCTAGATATATATATATATATATATATATATATATATATATATATATATATATATATATATATATATATATATATATATATTGCCATTGTACAAAGGCAAAGGGGATAAGAGTGAGTGCTCAAATTACAGAGGAATAAGTTTGTTGAGTATTCCTGGTAAATTATATGGGAGGGTATTGATTGAGAGGGTGAAGGCATGTACAGAGCATCAGATTGGGGAAGAGCAATGTGGTTTCAGAAGTGGTAGAGGATGTGTGGATCAGGTGTTTGCTTTGAAGAATGTATGTGAGAAATACTTAGAAAAGCAAATGGATTTGTATGTAGCATTTATGGATCTGGAGAAGGCATATGATAGAGTTGATAGAGATGCTCTGTGGAAGGTGTTAAGAATATATGGTGTGGGAGGAAAGTTGTTAGAAGCAGTGAAAAGTTTTTATCGAGGATGTAAGGCATGTGTACGTGTAGGAAGAGAGGAAAGTGATTGGTTCTCAGTGAATGTAGGTTTGCGGCAGGGGTGTGTGATGTCTCCATGATTGTTTAATTTGTTTATGGATGGGGTTGTTAGGGAGGAAAATGCAAGAGTTTTGGAAAGAGGGGCAAGTATGAAGTCTGTTGGGGATGAGAGAGTTTGGGAAGTGAGTCAGTTGTTGTTCGCTGATGATACAGCGCTGGTGGCTGATTCATGTGAGAAACTGCAGAAGCTGGTGACTGAGTTTCGTAAAGTGTGTGGAAGAAGAAAGTTTAGAATAAATGTGAATAAGAGCAAGGTTATTAGGTACAGTAGGGTTGAGGGTCAAGTCAATTGGGAGGTGAGTTTGAATGGAGAAAAACTGGAGGAAGTGAAGTGTTTTAGATATCTGGGAGTGGATCTGGCAACGGATGGAACCATGGAAGCGGAAATGGATCATAAGGTGGGGGAGGGGGCGAAAATTCTGGGGACCTTGAAGAATGTGTGGAAGTCGAGAACATTATCTCGGGAAGCAAAAATGGGTATGTTTGAAGGAATAGTGGTTCCAACAATGTTGTATGGTTGCGAGGCGTGGGCTATGGATAGAGTTGTGCGCAGGAGGATGAATGTGCTGGAAATGAGATGTTTGAGGACAATGTGTGGTGTGAGGTGGTTTGATCGAGTGAGTAACGTAAGGGTAAGAGAGATGTGTGGAAATAAAAAGAGCGTGGTTGAGAGAGCAGAAGAGGGTGTTTTGAAGTGGTTTGGGCACATGGAGAGGATGAGTGAGGAAAGATTGACCAAGAGGATATATGTGTCGGAGGTGGAGGGAACGAGGAGAAGAGGGAGACCAAATTGGAGGTGGAAAGATGGAGTGAAAAAGATTTTGTGTGATCGGGGCCTGAACATGCAGGAGGGTGAAAGGAGGGCAAGTAATAGAGTGAATTGGAGCGATGTGGTATACCGGGGTTGACGTGCTGTTAGTGGATTGAATCAAGGCATGTGAAGCGTCTGGGGTAAACCATGGAAAGCTGTGTAGGTATGTATATTTGCGTGTGTGGACGTATGTATATACATGTGTATGGGGGGGGGGTTGGGCCATTTCTTTCGTCTGTTTCCTTGCGCTACCTCGCAAACGCGGGAGACAGCGACAAAGTGTAATAAATATAATAAATAAATATATATATATATATATATATATATATATATATATATATATATATATATATATATATATATATATATATATATATGTATGTATATTGGATTACGTGTTAATTGACAAGCGCGCGAAAGAGAGACTTTTAGATGTTAATGTGCTGAGAGGTGCAGGTGGAGGGATGTCTGATCATTATCTTGTGGAGGCTAAGGTGAAGATTTGTATGGGTTTTCAGAAAAGAAGAGTGAATGTTGGGGTGAAGAGGGTGGGGAGAGTAAGTGAGCTTGGGAAGGAGACTTGTGTGAGGAAGTACCAGGACAGACTGAGTACAGAATGGAAAAAGGTGAGAACAATGGAAGTAATGGGAGTGGTGGAGGAATGGGATGTAATTAGGGAATCAGTGATATAGTGCGCAAAAGATGCTTGTGGCATGAGAAGCGTGGGAGATGGGTTGATTAGAAAGGGTAGTGAGTGGTGGGATGAAGAAGTAAGATTATTAGTGAAAGAGAAGAGAGAGGCATTTGGAAGACTTTTGCAGGGAAAAAATACAATTGAGTGGGAGATGTATAAAAGAAAGAGACAGGAGGTCAAGAGAAAGGTGCAAGAGGTGAAAAAGAGGGCAAATGAGAGTTGGGTTGAGAGAGTATCATTAAATTTTAGGGAGAATAAAAAGATGGTCTGAAAGGTGGTAAATAAAGTGCGTAAGACAAGGAGCAAATGGGAACTTCAGTGAAGGGCGCAAATGGGGAGGTGATAATGGGGAGGTGTTTTGGTCGAGGTGGTGTGCAAAGCGAGAGGGTTAGGGAAAATGATTTAGTAAACAGAGAAGAGGTAGTAAAAGCTTTGCGGAAGATGAAAGCCGGCAAGGCAGCAGGTTTGGATGGTATTGCAGTGGAATTTATTAAAAAAGGGGGTGACTGGATAGTTGACTGGTTGCTAAGGTTACTTTATGTATGTATGACTCATGGTGAGGTGCCTGAGGATTGGCGGAATTCGTGCATAGTGCCATTGTACAAAGGCAAAGGGGATAAGAGTGAGTGCTCAAATTACAGAGGTATAAGTTTGTTGAGTATTCCTGGTAAATTACATGGGAGGGTAATGTTTGAGAGGGTGAAGGCATGTATAGAGCATCAGATTGGGGAAGAGCAGTGTGGATTCAGAAGTGGTAGAGGATGTGTGGATCATGTGTTTGCTTTGAAGAATGTATGTGAGAAATACTTAGAAAAGCAAATGGATTGTTATGTAGCATTTATGGATCTGGAGAAGGCATATGATAGAGTTGATAGAGATGCTCTGTGGAAGGTATTAAGAATATATGGTGTGGTAGGCAAGTTGTTAGAAGCAGTGAAAAGTTTTAATCGAGGATGTAAGGCATGTGTACATGTAGGAAGAGAGGAAAGTGATTGGTTCTCAGTGAATGTAGGTTTGCGGCAGGGGTGTGTGATGTCTCCATGGTTGTTTAATTTTTTTATGGATGGGGTTGTTACGGAGGTGAATGCAAGAGTTTTGGAAAGAGGGGCAAGTATGAAGTCTGTTGTGGATGAGAGAGCTTAGGGAAGTAAGTTGTTATTCGCTGATGATACAGCACTGGTGGCTGATTCATGTGAGAAACTGCAGAAGCTGGTGACTGAGTTTGGTAAAGTGTGTGAAAGAAGAAAGTTAAGAGTAAATGTGAATAAGAGCAAGGTTATTAGGTACAGTAGGGTTGAGGGTCAAGTCAATTGGGAGGTAAGTTTGAATGGAGAAGAACTGGAGGAAGTAAAGTGTTTTAGATATCTGGTAGTGGATCTGGCAGCGGATGGAACCATGGAAGCGGAAGTGAATCAGAGGGTGGGGGAGGGGGCGAAAATCCTGGGAGCCTTGAAGAATGTGTGGAAGTCGAGAAAATTATCTCGGAAAGCAAAAATGGGTATGTTTGAAGGAATAGTGGTTCCAACAATGTTGTATGGTTGCGAGGCGTTGGGCTATGGATAGAGCTGTGCGCAGGAGGATGGATGTGCTGGAAATGAGATGTTTGAGGACAATATGTGGTGTGAGGTGGTTTGATCGAGTAAGTAATGTAAGGGTAAGAGAGATGTGTGGAAATAAAAAGAGCGTGGTTGAGAGAGCAGAAGAAGGTGTTTTGAAACTGTTTGGGCACATGGAGAGAATGAGTGAGGAAAAATTGACCAAGAGGATATATGTGTCGGAGGTGGAGGGAACGAGGAGCAGAGGGAGACCAAATTGGAGGTGGAAAGATGGAGTGAAAAAGATTTTGAGTGATCGGGGCCTGAACATGCAGGAGGGTGAAAGGCGGGCAAGGAATAGAGTGAATTGGATCGATGAGGTATACCGGCGTTGACGTGCTGTCAGTGGATTGAATCAGGGCATGTGAAGCGTCTGGGGTAAACCATGGAAAGTTGTGTGGGGCCTGGATGTGGAAAGAGAGCTCTGCATTCGGGCATTATTGCATGACAGCTGGAGACTGAGTGTGAACGAATGGTGCCTTTGTTGTCTTTTCCTTGTGCTACCTCGCACACATGAGGGGGGAGGGGGATGGTATTCCATGTGTGGCGAAGTGGCGATGGGAATGAATAAAGGCAGACAGTGTGAATTGTGTGCATGGGTATATATGTATGTGTCTGTGTGTGTATATATATGGGTACATTGAGATGTATAGGTATGTATATTTGCGTGTGTGGGCGTGTATGTATATACATTGAGTATGGGGGTAGGTTGGGCCATTTCTTTCGTCTGTTTCCTTGCGCTACCTCGCAAACGCGGGAGACAGCGACAAAGCAAAATGAAATAAATAAATATATATATATATATATATATATATATATATATATATATATATATATATATATATATATATATATATATATATATATATATATATATATATATATATATATATATATATATATATTTATTTTGCTTTGTCGCTGTCTCCCGCCTCAGCGAGGTAGCGCGAGGAAACAGACGAAATAACGGCCCAACCCACCCACATACACATGTATATACATACACGTCCACACACGCAAATATGCATACCTATATATCTCAATGTACACATATATATACACACACAGACATATACATACATATACATGTACACAATTCATACTGTCTGCCTTTATTTATTCGTATCGCCACCTCGCCAAACAAGGCATAACAACCTCCTCCCCCCTTATGCTTGCGAGGTAGCACTAGGAAAAGACAACAGAGGCCCCATTCGTTCACACGCAGTCTCTAGCTGTCATGTAATACTGCACCGAAACCACAGCTCCCTTTCCACATCCAGGCCCCAGAGAACTCTCCATGGTTTGCCCCAGACGTTTCACATGCCCTGATTCAATCCATTGACAGCAGGTCGACCTCGGTGTACCACATCGTTCCAATTCACTCTATTCCTTGCATGCCTTTCACCCTCCTGCATGTTCAGGCCCCGATCACTCAAAATCTTTTACTCCATCTTTCCACGTCCAATTTGGTCTCCCACTTCTCCTCGTTCCCTCCACCTCTGACACATATATCCTCTTTGTCAATCTTTCCCCGCTCATTCTCTCCATATGACCAAACCATTTGAAAACACTCTCTTCTGCTCTCTCATACACACTCTTTTTATTACAACACATCTCTCTTACCCTATTATTACTTACTCGATCAAACCACCTCACACCACAAATTGTCCTCAAACATCTCATTTCCAGCACATCCACCCTCCGGCCCACAACTCTATCCATAGCCCACGCCTCGCAACCATACAACATTGTTGGAACCACTATTCCTTCAAACATACCTATTTTTGCTTTCCGAGATAATGTTTTCGACTTCCAAACATTCTTCAAGGCTCCCACAATTTTCACCCCTCCCCCACCCTATGATTCACTTCCGCTTCCATGGTTCCATCCGCTGCCAGATCCACTCCCAGATATCTAAAACACTTCACTTTCTCCTGTTTTTCTCCATTCAAACTTACCTCCCAGTTGAATTGACCCTCAACCCCACTGTACCTAGTAACATTGCTCTTATTCACATTTACTCTTAACTTTCGTCTTTCACACACTTTACCAAACCAGCTTCTGAAGTTCATCACATGAATCAGCCAACAGCGAACAACAACTGACTCACTTACCAAGCTTTCTCATCCACAACAGACTGCATACTTGCCCCTCTTTCCAAAACTCTTGCATTTCACCTCCCTAACAACCCCATACATTAACAAATTAAACAACCATGGAGACATCACACACCCCTGCCGCAAACCTACATTCACTGAGAACCAATCACTTTACTCTCTTCCTACACGTACACATGCCTTACATCCTCGATAAAAACTTTTCACTGCTTCTAACAACTTCCCTCCGACACCATATATTCTTAATACCCTCCACAGAGCATCTCTATCAACTCTATCATATGCCTTCTCCAGATCCATAAATGCTGCATACAATCCAGTTTGCTTTTCTAAGTATTTCTCACATATTCTTCAAAGCAAACACCTGATCCACACATCCTATACAACTTCTAAAACCACACTGCTCTTCCACATTCTGATGCTCTGTACATACCTTCACCCTCTCAATCAATACCTTCCCAAATAATCTACCAGGAATACTCAACAAACTTATACCTCTGTAATTTGAGCACTCACTCTTATCCCCTTTGCCTTTGTACAATAGCACTATCCAAGTATTCCGCCAATCCTCAGTCACCTCACCATGAATCATACATACATTAAATAACCTTACCAACCGGTCAACAATACAGTCACCCCCTTTTTCAATAGATTCCACTGCAATACCATCCAAACCTGCTGCCTTTCCGGCTTTCGTCTTCCGCAAAGCTTTCACTACCTCTTCCCTGTTTACCAAATCATTTTCCCTAACCCCTCACTCTGCACACCACCTCGACCAAAACACCCTATATCTGCCGTTCCATCATCAAACACATCTAACAAATCTTCAAAGTACTCGCTCTATGTCCTTCTCACATCACCACTAACTGTTATCACTCCCCATTAGCCCCCTTCACTGAAGTTCTCATTTGCTTCCTTGCCTTACGCACTTTATTTACCTCCCTCCAAAACATCTCTTTATTCTCCCTAAAATTTAATGATGCTCTGTCACCCCAACTCTCATTTGCCCTCTTTTTTCACCTCTTGCACCTTTCTCTTGACCTCCTGCCTCTTTCTTTTATACATCTCCCTATCATTTGCATTTTTTTCCCTGCAAAAATCGTCCAAATGCCTTTCTCCTCTCTTTCACTAATAATCTTACTTCTTCATCCCACCACTCACTACACTTTCTAATCAACCCACCTCACACGCTTCTCATGCCACAAGCATCTTTTGCGCAAGGCATCACTGCTTCCCTAAATACATCCCATTCCTCCCCCACTCCCCTTACCTCCTTTGTTGTCACCTTTTTCCATTCTCTACTCAGTCTCTCCTGGTACTTCCTCACACAAGTCTCCTTCCTAAGGTCACTTACTCTCACCACTCTCTTCATCAAAGCATTCTCTCTTTTTTCTGAAAACCCCTACAAATCTTCACCTTCGCCTCCAAAAGATAATAAGCAGACATCCCTCCAGTTGCACCTCTCAGCACATTAACATCCAAAAGTCTCTCTTTCGCGCGCCCATCAATTGACACGTAATCCAATAACGTTCTCTGGCCATCTCTCCTATTTATATACGTATCCTTATGTATATCTATCTCTTTAAACCAGGTATTCCTAATCACCAGTCCTTTTTCAGCACATAGATCTTCAAGCTCTTCACCATTTCCATTTAAAACAATCAACACCCCATGTATACCAATTATTCGCTCAACTGCCACATTACCTACCTTTGCATTCAGATCACCCATCACTATAATCCGGTCTCGTGCATTAAAACCACTAACACACTCATTCAGCTACTCCCAAAACACTTGATTCTCATGATCTTTCTTGTCTTGCCCAGGTGCATATGCACCAATAATCGCCCATCTCTCTCCATTAGCTTTCAGTTTTACCCATATCAATCTAGAGTCTACTTTCTACAGTCCATCACATACTCCCACAATTCCTTTTTCAGGAGTAGTGCTATTCCTTTCCTTGGTTTTGTCCTCTCACTAACCCCTAACTTTACACCCAAGACATTCCCAAACCACTCCTCCCCTTTACCCTTGGGCTTTGTTTCACTCAGAGCCAAAACATCCAGGTTTCTTTCCTCAAACATACTACCTATCTCTCCTTTTTTCTCTTCTTGGTTACATCCACACACGTTTAGACAACCCAATCTGAGCCTTCAAAGAGGATAAGCACTCCCTGCGGGACTCCTTCTTCTATTTCCTATTTTAGAAAGTTAAAATATAAGGAGGGGAGGGTTTCTGGCCCCCCGCTCCCTTCCCCTTTAGTCGCCTTCTACGACACGTGAGGAATGCGTGGGAAGTATTCTTTCTTCCCTATCCCCAGGGATATGTATACATATATATACAAGGATATATATATATGTATATATATCCCTGTGGATAGGGGAGAAAGAATACTTCCCACGCATTCCTCACGTGTCGTAGAAGACGACTAAAGGTGACTGGAGCGGGGGACTAGAAACCCTCCCCTCATTGTATTTTAACTTTCTAAAAGAGGAAACAGAAGAAAAAGTCACGTGGGGAGTGCTCCTCCTCCTCGAAGGCTCAGATTGAGGAGTCTAAATTTTTTGTGAATGTAACCAATAAGAGAAAAAAGGAGAGATAGGTCTTATTTTTGAGGAAAGGAACCAGGATGTTTTGGCTCTGAGTGAAACGAAGCTCAAGGGTAAAGGGGAAGAGTGGTTTGGGAATGTCTTGGGAGTACAGTCAGGGGTTAGTGAGAGGACAAGACCAAGGGAAGGAGTAGCACTACTCCTGAAACAGGAGTGGTGGAAGTATGTGATAGAGTGTAAGAAAATAATCTCTAGATTGATATAGGTAAAACTGAAAGTTGATGGAGAGAGATGGGTGATTATTGGTGCACATGCACCTGGGCATGAGAAGTAAGATCATGAGAGGCAACTGTTTTGGGAGCAGCTAAATTAGTGTGTTAGTGGTTTTGATGCACGAGACCAGGTTACAGTGATGGGTTATCTGAATGCAAAGGTGAGTAATATGGCAGTTGAGGGAATAATTGATATGCATGGGGTGTTCAGTGTTGTTATTGGAGGTGATGAAGAGCTTGTACATTTATGTGCTGCAAAAGGACTGGTGATTGGGAATACCTGGTTTATAAAGAGAGATATACATAAGTATACGTATATAAGTAGGAAAGATAGCCAGAGAGCGTTAATGGATTACGTGTTAATTGATAGGAGCGCGAAAGACAGACTTGATGTTAATGTGCTGAGAGGTGGAACTGGAGAGATGTTTGATCATTATCTTGTGGAGGCGAAGGTGAAGATTTGTAGAGGTTTTCAGAAAAGAAAAGAGGATGTTTGGATGAAGAGAGTGGTGAGAGAAAGTGAGCTTGGGAAGGAGACATGTATTAGGAAGTACCAAGAGAGACTGAGTACAGAATGGAAAAAGGTGACAACAAAGGAAGTAAGGGGAGTGAGTGGTGGGATGAAGAAGTAGTATTTTTAGTGAAAGAGAAGAAAGAGGCATTTGTACGATTTTTGCAGGGGAAATAATGCAAAAGAGAGGGAGAAGTATAAAAGTACGAGGCAGGAGGTCAAGAGAAAGGTGCAACAGGTGAAAAGAGGGCAAATGAGAGTTGGGGTGAAAGTGTATCATTAAATTTTAGGGAGAATATAAAGATATTTCGGAAGGAGTTAAATAAAGTGCGTAAGACAAGTGAACAAATGGGAACTTCAGTGGAGGGGGCTAATGGGGAGGTGATAAAAATTAGTGGTGATTTGAGAAGGAGATGGGGTGAGAATTTTAAAGGTTTGTTGAATGTGTTTGATGATAGAGTGGCAAATATAGGGTGTTTTGGTCGAGGTGGTGTGCCAAGTGAGAGGGTTAGGGAAAATGATTTAGTAAACAGAGAAGAGGTGGTAAAAGCTTTCCGGAAGATGAAAGCCGGCAAGGCAGCGGGTTTCGATGGTATTGCAGTGGAACTGATTTAAAAAGAGGGTGACTGTATTGTTGACTGGTTGGTGAGGTTATTCAATGTATTTATGATTCATGGTGAGGTGCCTGGGGATTGGCGGAATGGTTGCATACTGCCATTGTACAAAGGTAAAGGGGACAAAGGTGAGTGCTCAAATTACAAAGGTAAAAGTTTGTTGAGTATTCCTGGGAAATTATATGGAAGGGTATTGATTGAAGGGCGAAGGCATGTACAGAGCATCAGATTGGGGAAAAGCAGTGTGGTTTCAGACGTGGTAGAGGAAGTGTAGATCAGGTGTTTGCTTTGAACAATGTGTGTGAGAAATACTTAGAAAAGCAAATGGATTGTTATGTAGCATTTATGGATCTGGAGAAGGCATATGATAGAGTTGATAGAGATGCTCTGTGGAGGGTATTAAGAACATATGGTGTGGGAGGGAAGTTGTTAGAAGCAGTGAAAAGTTTTTATCGAGGATGTAAGGCATGTGTACGTGTAGGAAGAGGGGAAAGTGATTGGTTCTCAGTGAATGTAGGTTTGCGACAGGGGTGTGTGATGTCTCCATGGTTGTTTAATGTGTTTATAGAATGGGTTGTTAGGGAAATGAATGCAAGAGTTTTGGAAAGAGGGGCAAGTATGAAGTCTGTTGGGGATGAGAGAGATTGGGAAGTGAGTCAGTTGTTGTTCGCTAATGATACAGCGCTGACTGGTGATTCATATGAGATACTTCAGAATCTGGTTACTGAGTTTGATAAAGTGTGTGAAAGAAGAAAGTTGAGAGTAAATGTGAATAAGAGCAAGGTTATTCGGCACAGTAGGATTGAGGGTCAGGTCAATTGGGAGGTAAGTTTGTATTAAGAAAAACTGGAGGAAATGAAGTGTTTTAGATATCTGTGAGTGGATTTGGCAGCGGATGGAACTATGGAAGCGAAAGTGAATCATAGGGCGGGAGAAGGGGTGAAAGTTCTGGGAGCCTTGAAGAATGTGTGGAAGTCGAGAACATTATCTCGGAAAGCAAAAATGGGTAAGTTTGAAGGAATAGTGGTTCCAACAATGTTGTATGGTTGCGAAGCGTGGGCTATAGGTAGAGTTGTGCGGAGGAGGGTGGATGTGCTGGAAATGAGTTGTTTAAGGACAATATGTGGTGTGAGGTGGTTTGATTGAGTAAGTATAGTATGGTAAGAGAGATGTGTGGTAATAAGATGGGTATGGTTGAGAGAACAGAGGAAGGTGTTTTGAAATGGTTTAGTAACAAGCAGAGAATGAGTGAGGAAAGAGTGATAGAGTGGATATATGTGTCAGAGGTGGAGGGAACGAGAAATGGGAGAACAAATGGAGGTGGAAAGATGGAGTAAAAAAGATTTTGAGTGATCGGGGCCTGAATATGCAGGAGGGTGAGAGGCGTGCAAGGAATAGAGTGAATTGGAACGATGTGGTATACCGCGGTCGACGTGCTGTAAATGGATTGAACCAGGGCATGTGAAGCGTCTGGGGTAAACTATGGAAAGTTCTGCAGGGCCTGTATGTGGACGGGATGCTGTGGTTTCAATGCATTATTACATGACTGCTAGAGACTGAATGTGAGCGAATGGGGCCTTTCTTGTCTTTTCCTAGTGCTACCCCGCACGTATGAGGGGGAAGGGGCTGTTATTTCATGTGTGGAGAGGTGGCGATGGGAATGAATAAAGGCAGAC
Source organism: Panulirus ornatus (assembly GCF_036320965.1). Lineage (NCBI taxonomy): Eukaryota > Metazoa > Arthropoda > Malacostraca > Decapoda > Palinuridae > Panulirus > Panulirus ornatus. The sequence continues at coordinate 47,682,326 of NC_092238.1, read as the reverse complement.
AGTATGAATTGTGTACATGTGTATATATGTACATATGGGTGGGTTGGGCCATTCTTTCGTCTGTTTCCTTGCGCTAACTCGCTAACGCGGGAGACAGCGACAAAGGAAAATAGAAATAAGATATATATATATATATATATATATATATATATATATATATATATATATATATATATATATATATATATATATATATATATATATATATATATATATATATATATATATATATATATATATATATTCTTTTCTTTTTCTTTTAAACTATTCGCCATTTCCCGCGTTAGCGAGGTAGCGTTAAGAACAGAGGACTGGGCCTTTTTTGGAATACCCTCACCTGGCCCCCTCTGTTCCTTCTTTTGGAAAAAAAAAAGAAAAACGATAGGGGAGGATTTCCATCCCCCCGCTCCCACCCCTTTTAGTCGCCTTCTACGACACGCAGGGAATACGTGGGAAGTACTCTTAATCCCTATATATATATATATATATATATATATATATATATATATATATATATATATATATATATATATATATATTTTTTTTTTTTTCCAAACTATTCGCCATTTCCCGCGTTAGCGAGGTAGCGTTAAGAACAGAGGACTGGGCCATTGAGGGAATATCCTCACCTGGCCCCCTTCTCTGTTCCTTCTTTTGGAAAATTAAAAAAAAAAAAAAAAAAATATATATATATATATATATATATATATATATATATATATATATATATATATATATATATATATATATATATATATATATATATATATATATATATATATATATATATATATGTATATATATATATTTATTTATTTATTTTATTCTGCTTTGTCTCTGTTTCCCGCGTTAGCGAGGTAGCGCAAGGAAACAGACGAAAGAATGGCCCAACCCACCCTCATACACATGTACATACATAAACGTCAACACACGCAAATATACATACCTATATATACTCACACTGACATATACATATATACACATGTACATAATTCATACTGTCTGCCTTTATTTATTCCCATCGCCACCTCGCCACACATGGAATAAGAACCCCCTCCCCCCCTCATGAGTGAGAGGTAGCGCTAGGAAAAGACAACAAAGGCCCCATTCGCTCACACTCAGTCTCTAGTTGTCATGTAATAATGCACCGAAACCATAGCTCCCTTTCCATATGCAGGCCCCACAGGACTTTCCATGGTTTATCCCGACGCTTCACATGCTCTGGTTCAATCCACTGACAGCACATGGACCCCGGTACACCACATCGTTCCAATTCACTCAATTCCTTGCACGACTTTCACCCTCCTGCATGTTCAGACCCCGATCACTCAAAATCTTTTTCACGCCATTTTTCCACGTCCAATTTGGTTTCGCACTTCTCCTCGTTCCCTCCACCTCTGAAACATATATCCTCTTGGTCAATCTTTCCTCACTCATTCTCTCCATGTGACCAAGCCATTTCAAATCACCCTCTTTTCCTCTCTCAACCAAATCTTTTCATTTCCACACATCTCTCTTACCCTTACATTACTTACTCGGTCAAACCACCTGAAACCACATATTGTCCTAAAACATCTCAATTCCAGCACATCCACCATCCTTCACACAACTCTATCCACAGCCCACGCCTCGCAACCATACAACATTGTTGGAACCACTATTCCTTCAAACATACCCATTTTTGCTTTCCGAGATAATGTTCTCGACTTCCAAGCATTCTTCAAGGCTCCCAGAATATTCGCCTCTTCCCCCACCATATGATTCACTTTCTCTTCCATGGTTCCATCCGCTGCCAGATCCACTCACAGATATCTAAAACACTCTACTTCCTCTAGTTTTTTTCCATTGAAACTTACCTCCCAATTGACTTGACCCTCAAACCTACTGTACCTAATAACCTTGCTCTTATTCACATTTACTCTTAACTTTCTTCTTTCACACACTTTACTAAACTCAGTCACCAGCTTCTGCAGTTTCTCACATGAATCAGCCACTAGCGCTGTATCATCAGCGAACAACAACTGACTCACTCCCCAAGCGCTCTCATCCACAACAGACTGCATACTTGCCCCTCTTTCCAAAACTCTTTCATTCACCTCCGTAACAACCCCATCCATAAACAAATTAAACAGCCATGGACCCATCACACACCCCTACCCCTACCCCTACCTATATTCAATGAGAGTCAACTACTTTCCTCTCTTCCTACACGTACACATGCCTTACATCATCGATAAAAACTTTTCACTGCTTCTAACAACTTGCCTCCCACACCATATATTCTTAATGCCTTCCACAGAGCATCTCTATCAACTCTCTCATATGCTTCTCCAGATCCATAAATGCTACATACAAATACATTTGCTTTTCTAAGTACTTCTCACATACATTCACCAAAGCAAACACCTGATCCACAAATCCTCTTCCAATTCTGAAACCACACTGTTCTTCCCCAATCTGATGCTCTGTACATGCCTTGATCCTCTCAGTCAATACCCTCCCATATAATTTACCAGGAATACTCAAAAAACTTATACCTCTGTAATTTGACACTCACTCTTATCCCCTTTGCCTTGATACAATGGCACTATGCAAGCATTCCGCCAATCATCTGGCACCTCACCATGAATCATTCATACATCAAATAACCTTACCAACCACTCAACAATACAGTCACCCTCTTTTTTGATAAATTCCACTGCAAGTGATGATCTGTAGGGGATTTCAGAAAATAAGAGAGAATGTTGGGGTGAAGAGAGTGTTGAGAGTAAGTGAGCTTGGGAAGGAGACTTGTTTCAGCAATTACCAGGAGAGACTGAGTACAGAATGGAAAAAGGTTAGAACAAAAAAGGTAAGGGGAGTGGGGGTGGAATGGGATGTATTTAGGGAAGCAGTGATCGCTTGCACAAAAGATACTTGTGGCATGAGAAGCGTGGGAGGTGGGTTGATTAGAAACGGTAGTGAGTGGTGGGATGAAGAAGTAAAATCATTAGTGAAAGAGAAGAGAAAAGCATTTGGACGATTTTTGCAGGGAAAAAATGGAAATGAGTTGGAGATGTATAAAAGAATGAGGCAGGAGGTCAAGAGAAAGGTGCAAGAGGTGAAAAAGAGGGGAAATGAGAGTTGGGGTGAGAGAGTATCATTAGATTTTAGGGAGATTAAAGATATGTTTTGGAAGGAGGTAAATAAAGTGCGTAAGACAAGGGAGCAAATGGGAACCTCAGTGAAGGGGGCTAATGGGGAGGTGATAACAGGTAGTGGTGATGTGAGAAGGAGATGGAGTGAGTATTCTGAAGGTTTGTTGAATGTGTTTGATGATAGACTGGCAGATATAGGGTATTTTCGTCGAGGTGGTGTGCAAAGTGAGAGGGTTAGGGAAAGTGATTTGGTAAACAGAGAAGAGGTAGTAAAAGCTTTGTGGAAGATGAAAGCCGGCAAGGCAATAGGTTTGGATGGTATTGCAGTTGATATATATATATATATATATATATTTTGCCTTGTCGCTGTGTCCAGCGTTAGCGAGGTAGCGCAAGCAAATAGTCGAAAGAATCGTCCAACCCACCCACATACACATATTTATACATACACGTCCAAACACGCAAATATACATACCTCTACATCTCAACGTATACATATACATATACACACACAGACATATACATATATACATATGTACATTATTCATACTATCTGCCTTTATTCATTTCCATCGCCAACCCGCCACACATGAAATAACAATCCCCTCCCCCCACATATGCGCGAGGTAGCGCTATGAAAAGACAACAAAGGCGACATTCGTTCACACTCAGTCTCTAGCTGTCATGTAATAATGCACCGAAACAACATCTCCCTTTGGACATCCAGGCCCCACAGAACTTTCCATGGTTTACCCCAGTCGTTTCACATGCCCTGGTTCAATCCAATGACAGCACGTCGACCCCGATATACCACATCGCTCCAATTCACTCTATTCCTTGCACGCCTTTTACCCTCCTGCATGTTCAGGCCTCAATTACTCAAAATCTTTTTCAATCCATCTTTCCACCTCCAATTTGGTCTCCCACTTCTCGTTCCCTGCATTTCTGAGTCATATGTATATTCTCTTGGTCAATTTTTCCTCGCTCATACTTTCAGTGTGACCAAACCATTTCAAAACACCCTCTTCTGCTCTCTCAACCACACTCTTTTTTTATTACCACACCTCTATCTCACCCTATCATTACTTAATCGATCAAACCACGTCACACGACATATTGTCCTCGAATATCATATTTCCAGCATATTCACCCTCCTCCGCACAAATGTATCCATAGCCCACGCCTCCCAACCATATAACATTGTTGGAACAACTTTTCCTTCAAATATACCCATTTTTGTTTTCCTAGATAATTTTCTCGACTTCAACACATTCTTCAATGCTGCCAGAACTTTCGCCCCCTCCCCCACCCTATGATTCACTTCCGTTCCCATGATTTCATCTGCAGTTAAATCCACTCCCAGATATCTAAAACACTTCACTTTCTCTAGTTTTTCTCCATTCAAACTTACCTCCCAGTTGATTTCTCCCTCAACCCTACTGTAACTAATAACCTTGCTCGTGTTCACAATTACTCCCAGCTTTCTTCTTTCACACACTTTACTAAACTCAGTCACTAGCTTTTGCAGTTTCTCACACGAATCAGCCACCAGCGTTGTGTCATCACCGAACAACATCTGACTCTTCCTAAGCTCTCTCATCCACAACAGACTGCATACTTGCCCTTCTTTCCAAAACTCTTGCATTTACCTCCCTAACAACCCCATCCATAAACAAATTAAACAACCATGGAGACATCACACACCCCTGCCGCAAACCTACATTCACTGAGAACCAATCACTTTCCTCTCTTCCTACACATACACATGCATTGCATCCTCGATAAAAACTTTTCACTGCTTCTAACAGCTTGCCTCCAACAATATATTCTTATAATACCTTCCACGGAGCATCTCTATCAACTCTATCATATGCCTTCTCCAGATCCATAAATGCTACATAGAAATACAATTGCTTTTCTAAGTATTTCTCACATACATTCTCCAGAGCAAACACCTGGTCCACACATTCTCTACCACTTCTGAAACGACACTGCTCTTCCCCAATCTTATGTTCTATACATGCCTTTACCCTCTCAATCGATACCCTCCCATATAATTTCATAGGAATACTCAACAAACGTATGGCTCTGTAATTTGAGCATTCACTTTTATCCCCTTTGCCTTTGTACAATGGCACTGTGCAAGCATTCCACCAATCCTCAGTTACCTCACCTTGAATCATACGTACATTATATAGCTTTACCAACGGTCAACAATACTGTCACCCCCTTTTTTAATAAATTCCACTGCAATACCATCCAAACCCGCTGCCTTTCTGGCTTTCATCTTCCGAAGAGCTTTTACTACCTCTTCCCCTTTTTACCAAGTCATTTTCCCTAACTCACTTTGCACACCACCTCGACCAGAACACCCTAGATCTACTACTCTATCATCAAACACATTCAACAGACATTGAAAACACTCACTCCATCTCCTTTTTGCATCACCACTACTTGTTATCACTTCCCCATTAGCCCCCTTCACTGAAGTTCCCATTTGTTCCCTTGTCTTACGAAGTTTAACCTCCTTCCTCCCCTTACGTCCCTTGTTTTCACCTTTTTCCATTCTCTACTTAGTCTCTTTTGGTGCTTCCTCACATAAATCTTCTTCCCAAGCTCACTTACTCTTACCACTCTTTTCATTCAACATTCTCTATTCTTTTCTGAAACCCTCTACAAATCTTCACCTTCGCCTCCAAAAGATAATAATCAGACATTCCTCCAGTTGCAACTCTCAGCACATTAACATCTAAAAGTCTCTCTTTTGCGCTCCTATCAATTAACACGTAACACAATAACGCCCTCTGGCCATCTCTCCTACTTATATACGCACACTTATGTATATCTCTCTTTTTAAACCAGGTATTCCCAATCACCAGTCCTTCTTCAGCACATAAATCTACAAGTTCTTCAACATTTCAATTCACAAATGAACACTCCATGTACACCAATTATTCCCTTAACTGCCACATTACTCACCTTTGTATTCAAATCACCCATCACGATAATCTAGTTTTGTGCATCATAGTGCTAACAAACTCACACAGCTGCTCCCAAAACACTTGTCTCTCATGATCTTTCTTCTCATGCCCAGGTGCATATGCACCAATAATCACCCATCTCTCTCCATTCACTGTCAGTTTTATCAATCTCGACTTTACTTTCTTACACACTATCACATACTCCCACCACTCCTGTTTCAGGTGTAGTGCTACTCCTTCCCTTGCTCTTGTAATCTCATTAACCCCTATATATATATATATATATATATATATATATATATATATATATATATATATATATATATATATATATATATATATATATATATATATATATATATATTGGAGGTGGAAAGATGGAGTGAAAAAGATTTTGTGTGATCGGGGCCTGAACATGCAGGAGGGTGAAAGGAGGGCAAGGAATAGAGTGAATTGGAGCGATGTGGTATACAGGGGTTGACGTGCTGTCAGTGGATTGAATCAAGGCATGTGAAGCGTCCGGGGTAAACCATGGAAAGCTGTGTAGGTATGTATATTTGTGTGTGTGGACGTGTGTATGTACATGTGTATGGGGGGGGTTGGGCCATTTCTTTCGTCTGTTTCCTTGCGCTACCTCGCAAACGCGGGAGACAGCGACAAAGTATAAAAAAAAAAAAAAAAAAAGTATGAATCATGTACAGGTGTATACATCTGTATATATGTATATGTCTGTATGTGTATATATATGTATATGTTGAGATGTATAGGTATGTATATGTGCGTGTGTGGACATGTATGTATATAAATGTGTATGCAGGTGGGTTGGGCCATTCTTTCGTCTGTTTCCTTGCGCTACCTCACTAATGTGGGAGACAGCGACAAAGTATAATAAAATATAAATATATATATATATATATATATATATATATATATATATATATATATATATATATATATATATATATATATATATATATATGTATATATATATAGGAAGGGATATTCTTCATGTTACACATCCATTGTCGATATGGACCATCGATCCACCTTTGATAGCCTTCTACCATTGCAGTAGGGGATATTCATGAATAGAATTTCCTAAACTAGAAATTTAGTACGGTAATTAGGACATTTCCGAATGCTGGGGTAGAACGGATGTATAATGGAATATACAAACTGAACACCTTTCAGTTGCTGTGACCTGTGTTGGTATGTCCTGGCCCGTGATTCCATAATTCGGAAAATTCTCTAACACAGGATGTGCCTCGCTTAGCAAGATTTATTTTGTCTAAAAAACCAGTCTGGTTCTTTAGATTTTTTGCCTGGCAGTCGAGCTCACATCATAAGTAATGGATATGATTATGTATCATTGCTCGTTCTACATTAAAAGAACGGGATGGTGGGCTGAATGATATGTACAAATTCAGTGGATAATTATCTAATCTATTTCTGAATGAAAAATGAAAATTAAGAGTTCTAACAATGTATGTTGGAGGTGGTGACGTAACTAGATTATGATGGCCTTGGTCACTGGGGGCCTTGATACGATCAATACCAACATCATTATAAGAGCCAGACAAACATGGACCTTTCATAACATGGTGTCGTTGGAGTATATTTATTACACTACTACTTCTCAGTATGGCAGTATTTTATATTTAGTATTATTAGTTTTTATCTCAAGTAATGGGTCTCATGAATATGTACCTAATCATGGGCTAGAAAAGGTGACTGTAAATGATTGAAGTCACGTAAGAAACATTAAAAAGAGAACATTTTCAGCGGGTGCACTTTAACAAATTGGTAATTGATTTCTTATTTGATAATTACTACACATATATGGAATTACCTTGTGAAATTGCCTTGAATACAGTGCTGCGTGAAATGTGTTTAGTTTAGGAAATAATCACCGTGTGTAGTGCATGAATTTGTGTGAGGTTCAGGACTGGGGTCATCCGAATTGAGTGGGTAGGAACACACAAGCAGCCAGGAGGAACGTAACAACAAGGAACTGATCTTCACAAAAATTTCCTGATCTGATTCTGTCTACCAACCACACAGATTAATGGGTGAGTTTTTTGACTGGTTTGTTGCCTGAGACATCTGGTATCTGCGGTAGGATTGTAGGATCACGTTATGTCAGTGTCCAATGAAAGAAAAATTAGTGACAAAAAAGAATGACGGAATTCGTTGGAGCTCCAAATATCTTTGTAGACATTGCATTAAAAGATGAAAAGATAAGAAGATAAAAGATACGGGAGAATAACACCCCTAATTTTCTAGAGTAAGAATGAAATATCATTGGAAAAGTTTCTCTTTAATGCAATTGTATGGTTCTGTTTTAAAATGAATGTTGGTTAGGCCAACATGAGTGGCCAGGGATATTTTGCAGTTATTTGTTTTCACTCATAGAACCATGGATACTGTAAAGGAAAACTTTCATATGCATTTTATTCTAGTTTAGATTGTAAATGGATCTTTTAATGTGCTTGCAGGCTACTTCTCTACTGATAGAACTATTTTCAAATGTATTACTTCGATGCGTAAGATGTCAGAACGTTTGTACAATGAATGAGTGATAGGTAAGTGTATGATAAAAAAGTAAAATCAGTATTCACTTTCAATAGTTATGGGTATTTGGTGGATATTTCTATAATAAAGAGACTAATTTATGTGCTGTGAAAATAAGATTAGACTCGTAGCATACAGAGATATGATCATTATAAACCCTTATAGCCGAGGTTGTCACTGACTTCCTTGCTTATATTCTTATCACATACCGTATGTACTCATGATACAAGGTAATCTCTTGACATTTAAGATAAAGTTTATCAAGAGTAAAGGTAACCTGTATTACAAATACTAATAACAAAACTAGATGTGCTTCCAGTGAGCTGTAGTACATAATCACGAACGGAAATGAGGGAGAGAATTATATGGTATATAATTCCCAGGGGAAAACGTCAATAATAATTTCGTACGTTGCTTGGACCAACTATTTGTTACCTGTCCGATTCATTCATTTTCATTATCATTTATCTTCTCTTTGTTTGATATTAATATTTACAGTAAGAGCAACACTTGTTCCTCCCCTCCTGATGGCACTAGAACGATAAGTCATCTGTCACGTCAGCGACGGAGGGGGAGGATTCCGTAGCTTGGCTTTTGGCTCCTGACGTTATACAGACGTGGTTGGTCAAGACTTGATCGTGTTTAAACCCTAAGGCGGAGCGTTCTTTTGAGGTCTGCGGTTAGTGGAACCCATCGGATACCTTAGCCTACTGAATGATTTTTTTCTGATTTACGTCAGTAAGGTAAATGGAGCTCTACCTTGGTACATATTGACAATATATCGTTATGAGGTAGTTTGGTTTATCGTTCCGAAAATTAATCGTATGAGCTTTTCATCCTCTCGTCTAATACTTAAGGTATGAATGATGGTTAGTAGGCGCTATTATGTTGTCTAAGATCTTAACCCATAGCCTACGCACTACTGCCTTCTGTTGATATCTGATGCTCTATAACATTCAGTTTCTGATCGTTTGTGATATCATTATCTGATAAGAATAATTTTCTGATGTACATTAGGAAGACTTATCATTGCGCAGTTCCAACGTAATAGATATTAAAACCTTGTCCTTTAGATCGCTGTGCAGTAAGTGACTGACTGACATTCCCTTTCCTTATTGACGCCACGTTAATCCTTCCATCTATGATTCATGAAGTTGATAGAAACATTCATACTATGTACTCGATTTAATTTTCAGTCATACGATTAATTCATTTCAGTCGTGTCGGCTGTTTTTTTTTTCAGGCTTTTATTTTACAGGAGGAGAATATCACTATAACATGTTTGTGTCATAAATCTTACCACCTCACTGTGGTTGATAATATGACTGACAAAAAGCAAGCCATTATATTGTACAATGCAATGATTTACGTAAAGGCTTGCTTTGATTAATGGTCGGTTGGTTAGATGTAGCTCATCATGCTTTGCGTTCGCGTCCGATGATAATTCTCCTGTATCATCTTTGTTTCAAGCTAGTCGCACTGCAGACACAGCACAACAAACCATGACTACGAACGTCCTTTTTCTCGTCAAGTGCAATACGTGTCTATGTGATATCCTAGACCATTATATATGATACCTACAAGATGCCAAAGAAGGATAGAAAAGTACAGTATACAGGCCTCCTTTTCCCTTTCTTATAAAAGCTTTCATTTCTGCTCCGTGAATTTTCACATAGTAGACTCTAATTCCAGCACATTTCTGTTGTTCCCAAGTGCAACTAAACTGAAGAACTTGTCACTGAGACTGAGGCACACTCAAATGTAACTCGTCGAATGAATACATGTGGCTTCGTGCTATTAGTAGACTGGCGTGGACACGACATTTGAATGTTTTAATAATCATGTCTATCCTTCAAAGATGTGGGTCTCTCTCTTATGTCGGAAAACCTTTCCAGAAACTAAGTTTTAAAGGTAATAAAGGATACGATAACGTGTAGTGGAGTAATGGTAGTGTCTTCAATATAGGATGTAGAAGTTTTGGAGTCTGCAGGAGATACCAGTCACATTATAGTCAGCATAGAAGAGGACAATCATCCAAGATGTCATATGGTAGAAGAGTTTCTAAGACGTTTTCGCAACATAGTGGAAGAGGAACCAATAAGGTATGTGGGGATGGTGGTGGTGGTGGTGGTGGTGGTGTGTGTGTGTGTGTGGGAGGGGGGGGGGGGCACACGCCTTCGCACCTTCGATCCCACCGACTGTCTCTGTGCTTCAAAGGAAATTGCACGGATCAGGGGATCACACGACTGGGATGCTGGACGAAGGAGGGCATTGCAGGGAGAACCACGACAGTTGCAACGTTATGGGTTATGACGCTGTTGTGCATTACATATATGACTGTTAACAATACACCACTGGTGCTGGGAGGCCATATGAAGGGAAAACTTCGAGTCTACTGGAACGTCTACCATGGATGTATGACCTCTGTCTGATAACAGGAATACCCACGTCATCTTGATACTCTTCTGCAGGAATAAGAAAATGCAAGTGGTTTGCAGCATCGACAGCTTCCTTGAAGCATAAAGGTTAGGGTAATCATCGGCTTAGCTCGCCCGACTTCTTTGTCAGTCCTGGGCGAGTGACTACGTTCTTTTCAATAGAAAGTAAGACTTAGGAAGACACGACGGAAAGTCTATCAACTTCTGAAGAAGAAACCCGAGATTGGCAACTTGCGGCGCACAGGATCATATCAGGGCAAGACTGTGTTACCTGATTCTTGTTCTCCATCGTACATAAGTACCACGTCTATGGTGATGGCCCAGCGGTCCTCGGCATTAGCGTCTTTACTAAAGGCAAAAATACTGACCTCGAAATGACGTCCAAACAAAAGATGTGTTTCCATAGTGTTCAACAATGTAAGGCAATTTCTTTCATAGTTAGTTGAAGCTGAGTTGATCCATACTTTTCTATGTGTTACCACCCATGAACTGGAAGCCTGTCTATACACATGAACAATACTATTCCCCTTAAGATTGTTATAGCTGTCACGTTGAGATGTACATTATCAGGGCCTTCCTAATTGCTCCTGTGTGGGTAGAAACAATTAAGCTGTTTTTTCAGTTGAAATCTCATCACCATTGCAGGCCCTTACGTGCTGCATCAGCATCTATCAATATAGACATGAAATGTCATTGAATTATCAATAGAAGGATCAAAAACTATTTTCATGTCAAAACATGAGACCTTAAATGTTAAGCGTGTTTTACAAGTCCAGAAATTTTTGCAGCTTTTTCCGTTTGAAATCTAATATAGTTTTGAATTCTAGGAACAAATACTTGTGTACCTTCGCATGACAACAGTTTTAATAGATTTTATTCACGTAAGTAACACTAAGTCAATATCTAGGCAAAGTTTAATGGAAATATCTAATCGATTATCAGGAAAGCAATAACGAAGTAAGGCCATTTAGAGAATTCCTTCAATAATTTTTGACTGACAGAGGAATTATGTCGTTTATTGGTTTAGAAAATAATAATGAGACATTTGTCACTATTAATGAAATATTCCTGAAAGAAATGCTGATACCTGTCTAATGATGCGTTCAAGCTCAATGGTCTCTATGTAACTCTGTAAATAAGAAGTTTGTAGAAAATGGATAATTATTCCATTTCAGTTTATTCTAGCAATTTCAACCGGATGTCTTGGATTAAGTTGCTTCCAGTGATCTGAGTGCGTATAGTTTCAAGGGCCGCTTCCAATCAGTTGGAGGTCAGCTGTTGCAAAATCAGTAGTACGTGATAAACTGTTTCAAGAGATTATCTGTTGTCATTACCAGGCGCATTATTACCATTTATCATATCAATGACTCATGGATCAGCAGCTTGTCGTTTTACCCTTGGCCCAACAGAAAGATAAATACATAACAGTGTTTATCTATCAATCATTTCCATCTTTCCTACTGCAGGTTGTTCTGCAATCTTTATGGCATTTCCCTTAAGTACTATGTCTGATTTGTGCTATCTGTTCTTATTTGGTATGAGGATACAGTTCGAAAAAAAGAAAAATCATGATACGGATGTTTCTTTTTCCTCAACTGCACTAACGCAATCCTTCCATACCTGTTTAACATTCTCTCCATTGACTTTTATTTTCTTGAGAATTGATTATCTTATATCCTGCAAGAATGTACGAAGAACAGACAAAACACATAAAGATTTTCTTGACGCACAGAACCACCTGAGACAGGGCAGGGCATAGCTTTACCTCATATCTACACATCTCCCTCACCTTCAGGCCAATGTCAATAGTGAAAGCAAAAAGTGGGAAGGAAGACAAGTGATTGGGAGATGTGCAAGAGAATATGTCAGGAGGTCAAGTGGAAGGTGCAAGGGGAGAAAAGAATGGCAAATGAAAGCTGGGGCAAGCAAGTATCAGCAAACTTCAGAGATAATAAGAAGATGGTTTGGAAGGTTACTAGTGGGGAAAAAAATAAGGTAACAAATAGAAGTGTTGATTAAGGAGGCTAACGGGGAAGTGGTAACAGGAAGAGATGAGATGAGAAGGAGTAAGTACTCCGAAGAATCGTTGAATCTGTTTGATGACGGAGTGGTAGGTGTGGTGTGTTTCTTCGGTGAGGCATGCTAATTGTGAGAGTCTTGGCAAGTGGAACGATATAAAAAGAAAAAGCGGCGAAAATTTTGTAAAAAGACGGCCGAAATGGATAAGATAGCAGTTGAAGTTCTCAAGGAAGGAAGTGACTGTGTTGTCGATTTGTTTTTAATGATTGTTAATGTTTGTGTGGTTTATGATGGGGTGCCTGAGAACTGGTGAAACGCATCGGGCTAATGTTCATATTTCTGAGGCATGAGATTGCTGGGTGTATCTGGTAACCTGTATAGTAAAGTGCTGATTGAGAGGGCTGTGATTTGAACAGAGTTTCAGACTGGGAAGGAACAGTATAGTTTCAGGAGCGGTGAAGAATGTGTGAGAGGAACACTTAGAGAACAGAAGGACTCCCATTTAGTATTCAGGAACCTAGGAGAAGCGCATAATAGAGATGTCTTGTAGAAGATGCAAGGAACATATGCTGTGCGAGGAAAGCTGATGGAAGCAGTAAAAATCTTGATCAAGGGTGTAAGTCGTGTGTGAGAGTAGGTAGAAAGGAAGCTGAGTGGTTCCAGGTGAAGATGGGTCTGCGGCGGGGAATTTAACGTCAGTATGGCTACTTAGTTTTTCTATAGATAAGGGGTTTAGGGGATTGAATGTAGAGGTTTTGAAAAGCTGAGCGGGCATGCAGTTTGTTGTGAGGTGAGGAGAGGTGTTGGAGGTAGTTCAGTTAGTTTTCACTAATGACACAACGTTTGTGGTAAATTCAAATAAGAAACTGTTGAAAAAGGTATCTGAGTCTGGGAGAGTGTGTAAATGAAGAAAGTTAGGCGCAAATACGAATAAACGCGAAGATATTAGGGTTAGCAGTGACGTGATACACGTTTTCTGAAATGTGACTCTAAATGGAAAGAACTTGGAGGAAGTGGAGGGTTTTAAATACGTGGGAGTGGACGTGGCAGCGAAGAGACCTATGGTAGCTGAAGTGAGCCAGGGGTCTAATGTTCTGGTTGCTATGAAGAATGTGCATATAGAGAGGACACTCTGGTTAAGGGCAAAGATGGGTATATCTGGTGATACAGTAGTCCCGTTGATGCTATGTGGAAGCGAGGCGTGGGCCTTAGACAAAATTCTATGGAAGGTGGATGTGTTGAAAATTATATGTTTAAAACCAATATGTGATGTAAGGAAGGTTGCCCGCTTCCTATCTTCCCTAATCCTTGTATACTTATGTTCTATTCTCCTTGGCTAGTATATTTGCTTCCATGTCTTGTGAAAAACTAAGGCACATCGAGCATAAGTGAGCTTCTTGTAAGCTTGCTTAACATATCTTACTGTTGCTCTAATCAGTTGGGGAAACTGAAATAATTTCTTTAAGTTTCATTTTATTTTGAGCATTCACATTAACGTACAGGTAGAATAGCATGGCAATAATTCAAGAGCCTCTTCACATCTTCAGCCTATAAGATGCCAACTTTTGGCCTTCTACGTTGTCTGATGGGCTCTTCATGTTGGTAGGATGACGAACGAAGCAAAGGATGAGTCTTTGGTTAAGTTGGTCGGACGTAGGAGTAGCGCACCTGGTCAAATGAGTCTCCGTTTTGGCTGTAAAGTATGTCCCATTCGCTCTATCTACCCTTGCCTACGAACTGCTGGCTAGCTGTAAAGGCTGAGAGGAATGCCGAAGTTTATCACGCGACTATATGACGTTATCACAAGCCAAGCCTCAGCTGTGGCATCATTTCCTTAAGTCTCTTGCATGTAAGATGACTAACAGTTTTATCACCATTAGGAGGGCAGGACCGAGTAACGTTTTACATTTGGAAAGGCTGACATCAAATAGAAGGTGACACAGATGATTAAGTAAACTAATCGACGTAAAAGGTAAAACATCATTAATACTAGGGACGAACTAAATTAGTCCTGAAGTTTTCCCCCAAGTTTTCTTCAAGCATTATTCCATCGCTCATTTCCATTTTTAATCCTGTCCTGTGACCCATTAGAAGCAAATCCAGCCTTATTTTTAGTATTATCTATATATGATAACTCTTTTTCCCGTCATTTCAACTCACATGCCATAATATTACCATATATAATGTGTACACAAGATAACATACGGCTCAGATGTAAGGAAATAAGCGAGTGATGTCCCATAGTGTGATATCCTTGTTGACCACCAGTCTAACCACATTTAGCCCAGCAGAACACAAGTCACTATCACTTGATTAACCAACATTCAACGAATATCTCTTAAATATTGCTTTAGAATGATAGAGGTTTTTCATTTTTTCTTCTTTACCAAACAGATTTCTTAACATCACTCATTCATCATACAGACATTTCTTAACATCATTCATTTATCATTCACACACATTGCCATGTAATGCATTAAATCAAGGAATACGGAGGAAAGGTGTTAAAATATGATAGATACAGGTTAATCAGGAAATTAGCTGGGGCTAGCAGACTCTGTTAGTGAATACGACGCAAAACCTTCTCAGAACTTCTCGTTCACAGAACCTTCGCCCCCTTCCCCACCCTGTGACTCACTTCCTCTTCCATTGTTCCATCCGCTGCTAAGTCCATTCCTAGATATCTAAAACACTTCACTTCATTCAGGTTTTCTTCATCAAACTTACCTCCCAATTAAATTGTCCCTCAACCCTACTGAACCTAATAACCTCAAACGTATTCACATTTACTTTCAACTTTCTCCTTTCACACACTTTTCCAAACTCAGTCAGGGACTTCTGTATTTTTCCCCATCCAATCAGCCACCAGAGCTG
The DNA here is from genome assembly GCF_036320965.1 of Panulirus ornatus. NCBI lineage: Eukaryota > Metazoa > Arthropoda > Malacostraca > Decapoda > Palinuridae > Panulirus > Panulirus ornatus. Next base: position 47,666,306 of record NC_092238.1, on the reverse strand, counting down.
TAGCATCAGAGAACAAGAACTGACTCATTTCCCAGGCCCTCTCATCCACGACAGACTGTATAACCGCTGCTCTCTCCAAAACTCATGCATTCACCTCCCTAACAACCAAAGCCAGAAACAAATTAACAAATCATGGGGACACTACATAACCCTGCGGCAATTCCACCTTCACAGGGAACCAATCACTCACCTCTTTTCGTACTAGCAAACATGCCTTACATCCTTCATAAAAACTTTTCACTGCTTTCAGCAGCTTACTATACCCACCAACTATTCTTAAGACCTCCCAAAAAGCATTGGAATCAATCCTATTATATGCCCTCACCAGATCCATAATAGTTATATACAAATCCATCTATTTTTCTAAGTATTTCTCACATACATTCTTCAAGGCAAACTCCTGATCCACACATCCTCAAACACTTCTAAAACCACACTGCTCATCCCCAGTCTGATGCTCAGTACATGCCTTCACCCACTCAATCTAAACCCAACCATGCAATTTCCCAGAAATATTCAACAAACCCATGCCTCTGCACTTTAAACACTCACACTTACCCCATTCACGGTTGTACAATAGTTAATATATATATATATATATATATATATATATATATATATATATATATATATATATATATATTTATCTATTTTGCTTTATCGCTGTCTCCCGCGTTTGCGAGGTAGCGCAAGGAAACAGACGAAAGAAATGACCCAACCCACCCCCATACACATGTATATACATAAAAATCCACACACGCAAATATACATACCTATACATCTCAATGTACACATACATATACACGCACAGACACATACATATATACCCATGCACACAATTCACAGTCTGCCTTTATTCATTACCATCGCCACCTCGTCACATATGGAATACCATCCCCCTCCCCCCTCATGTTCGTGAGGTAGAGCTAGGAAAAGACAACAAAGGCCCCATTCGTTAACACTCAGTCTCCATCTGTCATGCAATAATGCCCGAAACCACAGCTCCCTTTCCACATCCAGGCCCCACACAACTTTCCATGGTTTACCCCAAACGCTTCACATGCCCTGATTCACTCCATTGACAGCACGTCAACCCCGGTATACCACATCGATCCAATTCACTATATTCCTTGCCCGCCTTTCACCCTCCTGCATGTTCAGGCCTCGAGCACTCAAAATCTTTTTCACTCCATCTTTCAACCTCCAATTTGGTCTTCCACGTCTCCTCGTTCCCTCCGCCTCCGACACATATATCCTCTTGGCCAATCTTTCCTCACTCATTCTCTACATGTGCCCAAACCATTTCAAAACACCCTCTTCTGCTCTATCAACCACGCTCTTTTTATTTCCACACATCTCTCTTACCCTTACATTACTTACTCGATCAAACCACCTCACACCACACATTGTCCTCAAACATCTCATTTCCAGCACATCCATCCTCCTGCGCTCAACTCTATCCATAGCCCACGCCTCGCAACCATACAACATTGTTGGAACCACTATTCCTTCAAACATACCAATTTTTACTTTCCGAGATAATGTTCTCGACTTCCAAACTTTCTTCAACGCTCCCATGATTCTCGCCCCCTCCCCCACATTATGATTCACTTCCGCTTCCATGGTTCCATCCGCTGCCAGATCTACTCCAAGATATCTAAAACACTTTACTTCCTCGAGTTTTTCTCGATTCAAACTTACCTCCCAATTGACTTGACACTCAACCCTACTGTACCTAATAACCTTACTCTTATTCACATTTACTCTTAACTTTCTTCTTTCACATACTTTATCAAACTCAGTCACCAGTTTCTGCAGTTTCTCACATCAATCAGCCACCAGCGTTGTATCATCAGCGAACAACAACTGACTCACTTCCCAAGCTCTCTCATCCACGACAGACTTCATACTTGCCCCTCTTTCCAAAACTCTTGCATTCACCTCCCTAACGACCCCATCCATAAACAAATTAAACAACCATGGAGACATCACACACCCCTGCCGCAAACCTACATTCACTGACAACCAATCACTTTACTCTCCTCCTACACGCACACATGCCTTACATCCTCGATAAAAACTTTTCACTGCTTCTAACAACTTGCCTCCCACACCATATATTCTTAATACCTTCCACAGAGCATCTCCATCAACTCTATCATAAACCTTCTCCAGATCCATAAATGCTACATACAAATCCATTTCCTTTCCTAAGTATTTCTCACATACATTCTTCAAAGCAAACACCTGATCCACACATACTCTACCACTTCTGAAACCACACTGCTCTTCCCCAATCTGATCCTCTGTACATGCTTTCACCCTTTCAATCAATACCCTCCCATATGATTTACCAGGAATACTCAACAAATTTGTACCTCTGTTATTTGAGCACTCACTCTTATCACCTTTGCCTTTGTACAATGGCACTATGCACGCATTCCGCCAATCCTCAGACACCTCACCATGAGTCATACATACATTAAATAACCTAACCAACCAGTCAACAATACAGTCACACCCCTTTTTTAATAGATTCCACTGCAATACTATCCAAACCTGCTGCCTTGCCGGCTTTCATCTTCCGCAAAGCTTTTACTAACTCTTCTCTTTTTACCAAATCATATATATATATATATATATATATATATATATATATATATATATATATATATATATATATATATATATATATATATATATATTTTTATTATACTTTGTCGCTGTCTCCCGCGTTTGCGAGGTAGCGCAAGGAAACAGACGAAAGAAATGGCCCAACCCCCCCCCCATACACATGTATATACATACGTCCACACACGCAAATATACATACCTACACAGCTTTCCATGGTTTACCACAGACGCTTCACATGCCTTGATTCAATCCACTGACAGCATGTCAACCCCGGTATAACACATCGATCCAATTCACTCTATTCCTTGCCCTCCTTTCACCCTACTGCATGTTCAGGCCCCGATCACACAAAATCTTTTTCACTCCATCTTTCCACCTCCAATTTAGTCTCCCTCTTCTCCTCGTTCCCTCCACCTCCGACACATATATCCTCTTGGTCAATCTTTCCTCACTCATCCTCTCCATGTGCCCAAACCACTTCAAAACACCCTCTTCTGCTCTCTCAACCACGCTCTTTTTATTTCCACACATCTCTCTTACCCTTACGTTACTCACTCGATCAAACCACCTCACACCACACATTGTCCTCAAACATCTCATTTCCAGCACATCCATCCTCCTGCGCACAACTCTATCCATAGCCCACGCCTCGCAACCATACAACATTGTTGGAACCACTATTCCTTCAAACATACCCATTTTTGCTTTCCGAGATAATGTTCTCGACTTCCACACATTCTTCAAGGCCCCCAGAATTTTCGCCCCCTCCCCCACCCTATGATCCACTTCCGCTTCCATGGTTCCATCCGCTGCCAGATCCACTCCCAGATATCTAAAACACTTCACTTCCTCCAGTTTTTCTCCATTCAAACTCACCTCCCAATTGACCTGACCATCAACCCTACTGTACCTAATAACCTTGCTCTTATTCACATTCACTCTTAACTTTCTTCTTCCACACACTTTACCAAACTCAGTCACCAGCTTCTGCAGTTTCTCACATGAATCAGCCACCAGCGCTGCATCATCAGCGAACAACAACTGACTCACTTCCCAAGCTCTCTCATCCCCAACAGACTTCATACTTGCCCCTCTTTCCAAAACTCTTGCATTTACCTACCTAACAACACCATCCATAAACAAATTAGACAACCATGGAGACATTACACACCCCTGCCGCAAACCTACATTCACTGAGAACCAATCACTTTCCTCTCTTCCTACACGTACACATGCCTTACATCCTCGATAAAAACTTTTCACTGCTTCTAACAACTTTCCTCCCACACCATATATTCTTAATACCTTCCACAGAGCATCTCTATCAACTCTATCATATGCCTTCTCCAGATCCATAAATGCTACATACAAATCCATTTGCTTTTCTAAGTATTTCTCACATACATTCTTCAAAGCAAACACCTGATCCACACATCCTCTACCACTTCTGAAACCACACTGCTCTTCCCCAATCTGATGCTCTGTACATGCCTTCACCCTCTCAATCAATACCCTCCCATATAATTTACCAGGAATACTCAACAAACTTATACCTCTGTAATTTGAGCACTCACTCTTATCCCCTTTGCCTTTGTACAATGGCACTATGCACGCATTCCGCCAATCCTCAGGCACCTCACCATGAGTCATACATACATTAAATAACCTTACCAACCAGTCAACAATACAGTCACCCCCTTTTTTAATAAATTCCACTGCAATACCATCCAAACCTGCTGCCTTGCCGGCTTTCATCTTCCGCAAAGCTTTCACTACCTCTTCTCTGTTTACCAAATCATTTTCCCTAACCCTCTCACTTTGCACACCAACTCGACCAAGACACCCTATATCTGCCACTCTATCATCAAACACATTCAACAAACCTTCAAAATACTCACTCCATCTCCTTCTCACATCACCACTACTTGTTATCACCTCCCCATTTGCGCCCTTCACTGAAGTTCCCATTTGCTCCCTTGTCTTACGCACTTTATTTACCTCCTTCCAGAACATCTTTTTATTCTCCCTAAAATTTAATGATACTCTCTCACCCCAACTCTCATTTGATGGATTGCGCAAAAGATGCTTGTGGCATGAGAAGAGTGGGAGGTGGGTTGATTAGAAAGGGTAGTGAGTGGTGGGATGAAGAAGTAAGAGTATTAGTGAAAGAGAAGAGAGAGGCATTTGGACGATTTTTGCAGGGAAAAAATGCAATTGAGTGGGAGATGTATAAAAGAAAGAGACAGGAGGTCAAGAGAAAGGTGCAAGAGGATATATATATATATATATATATATATATATATATATATATATATATATATATATATATATATATATATATATATATACATATATATATATATATATATATATATATATATATATATATATATATATATATATATATATATATATATATATATATATATATATATATATATATATATATATATATATACATATATATATATATATCATACAAGCCTCCAACAGCCATGATCGAGCCCAGGAACCCTGTCCCACAGGCGGGATTCCTACTGCTAGGATATGGGCCTGGTTAATGAGAAATAAGCTATTCGAATGCTATATACTCGAATACCATTCGTCTCACGTTGGTGAGCAACGGGGTCTACACCGGTTATTTTACAACAGGCGTACATAACCAGCAGAATCCATATATATATATATATATATATATATATATATATATATATATATATATATATATATATATATATGCACGAGACCGGGTTATAGTGATGGGTGATTTGAATGCAAAGGTGAGTAACGTGGCAGTTGAGGGAATAATTGGTATACATGGGGTGTTCAGTGTTGTAAATGGAAATGGTGAAGAGCTTGTAGATTTATGTGCTGAAAAAGGACTGATGATTGGGAATACCTGGTTTAAAAAGCGAGATATACATAAGTATACTTATGTAAGTAGGAGAGATGGCAAGAGAGCGTTATTGGATTACGTGTTAATTGACAGGTGCGCGAAAGAGAGACTTTTGGATGTTAATGTACTGAGAGGTGCAACTGGAGGGATGTCTGATCATTATCTTGTGGAGGCTAAGTTGAAGATTTGTATGGGTTTTAAGAAAAAAAGATTGAATGTTGGGGTGAAGAGGGTGGTGAGAGTAAGTGAGCTTGGGAAGGAGACTTTTGTGAGGAAGTACCAGGAGAGACTGAGTACAGAATGGAAAAAGGTGAGAACAATGGAAGTAAGGGGAGTGGGGGAAGAATGGGATGTATTTAGGGAATCAGTGATGGCTTGCGCAAAAGATGCTTGTGGCAAGAGAAGAGTGCGAGGTGGGTTGATTAGAAAGGGTAGTGAGTGGTGGGAATAAGAAGTAAGAGTATTAGTGAAAGAGAAAAGAGAGGCATTTGGACGATTTTTGCAGGGAAAAAATGCAGTTGAGTGGGAGACGTATAAAAGAAAGAGACAGGAGGTCAAGAGAAAGGTGCAAGAGGTGAAAAACGGGCAAATGAGAGTTGGGGTGAGAGAGTATCATTAAATTTAGGGAGAATAAAAAGATGTTCTGGAAGGAGGTAAATAAAGTGCGTAAGACAGGGGAGCAAATGGGAACTTCAGTGAAGGGCGCAAATGGGGAGGTGATAACAAGTTGTGGTGATGTAAGAAGGAGATGGAGTGAGTATTTTGAAGGTTTTTTGAATGTGTTTGATGATAGAGTGGCAGATATAGGGTGTTTTGGTCGAGGTGGTGTGCAAAGTGAGAGGGTTAGGGAAAATGATTTGGTAAACAGAGAAGAGGTAGTAAAAGCTTTGCGGAAGATGAAAGCCGGCAAGGCAGCAGGTTTGGATGGAATTGCAGTGGAATTTATTAAAAAAGGGGGTGACTGTATTGTTGACTGGTTGGTAAGGTTATTTAATGTATGTATGACTCACGGTGAGGTGCCTCAGGATTGGCGGAATGCGTGCAGAGTGCCATTGTACAAAGGCAAAGGGAATAAGAGTGAGTGCTCAAACTACAGAGGTATAAGTTTGTTAAGTATTCCTGGTAAATTATATGGGAGGGTATTGATTGAGAGGGTGAAGGCATGTACAGAGCATCAGATTGGGGAAGAGCAGTGTGGTTTCAGAAGTGTTAGAGGATGTGTGGATCAGGTGTTTGCTTTGAAGAATGTATGTGAGAAATACTTAGAAAAGCAAATGGATTTGTATATAGCATTTATAGATCTGGAGAAGGCATATGATAGAGTTGATAGAGATGCTCTGTGGAAGGTATTAAGAATATATGGTGTGGGAGGCAAGTTGTTAGAAGCAGTGAAAAGTTTTTATCGAGGATGTAAGGCATGTGTACGTGTAGGAAGAGAGGAAAGTGATTGGTTCTCAGTGAATGTAAGGTTTGCGACAGGGGTGTGTGATGTCTCCATGGTTGTTTAATTTGTTTATGGATGGTGTTGTTAGGGAGGTGAATACAAGAGTTTTGGAAAGAGGGGCAAGTATGAAGTCTGTTGGGGATGAGAGAGCTTGGGAAGTGAGTCAGTTGTTGTTCGCTGATGATACAGCGCTGGTGGCTGATTCATGTGAGAAACTGCAGAAGCTGGTGACTGAGTTTGGTAAAGTGTGTGAAAGAAGAAAGTTAAGAGTAAATGTGAATAAGAGCAAGGTTATTAGGTACAGAAGGTTTGAGTGTCAAGTCATTTGGGAGGTGAGTTTGAATGGAGAAAAACTGGAGGAAGTGAAGTGTTTTAGATATGTGTGAGTGGATCTGGCAGCGGATGGAACCATGGAAGCGGAAGTGGATCATAGGGTGGGGGAGGGCGCGAAAATTCTGGGAGCCTTGAAGAATGTGTGGAAGTCGAGAACATTATCTCGGAAAGCAAAAATGGGTATGTTTGAAGGAATAGTGGTTCCAACAATGTTGTATGGTTGCGAGGCGTGGGCTATGGATAGAGTTGTGCGCAGGAGGATGGATGTGCTGGAAATGAGATGTTTAAGGACAATGTGTGGTGTGAGGTGGTTTGATCGAGTAAGTAACGTAAGGGTAAGAGAGATGTGTGGAAATAAAAAGAGCGTGGTTGAGAGAGCAGATGAGGGTGTTTTGAAATGGTTTGGGCACATGGAGAGAATGAGTGAGGAAACATTGACCAAGAGGATATATGTGTCGGAGGTGGAATGAACGAGGAGAAGTGGGAGACCAAATTGGAGGTGGAAAGATGGAGTGAAAAAGATTTTGTGTGATCGCGGCCTGAACATGCAGTAGGGTGAAAGGATTGCAAGGAATAGAGTGAATTGGAGCGATATGGTATACCGGGGTTGACGTGCTGTCAGTGGATTGAATCGGGGTATGTGAAGCGTCTGGGGTAAACCATGGAAAGCTGTGTAGGTATGTATATTTTGCGTGTTTGGACGTATGTATATACATGTGTATGGGGGTGGGTTGGGCCATCTCTTTCGTCTGTTTCCTTGCGCTACCTCGCAAACGCGGAAGACAGCAACAAAAAAAAAAAAAAAAAATATATATATATATATATATATATATATATATATATATATATATATATATATATATATATATATATATATATATATATATTTCTATGAGTCAACTTGGAAAATAAAACACGGTAAGTTCCCAAGTGCAGTTTCGTGTAATAATCACATCAACAGACGAGACAAAAGAGAGAAATATAAGTCAGTTGATATACATCGAACAGATGAAGCTAGGACGCCAACTGTTAATCATGTGTTCTAGCTTTGTCTCATTGATGTATATCAACTGACTTATATTTCTCTCTTCTGTCTCCCCTGATGATGTGATTATTACAAGAAAGTGCACTTGGGAACTTATCGTGTTTCATTTTCCACGTGGACTCAGAGGAATATCTTCATCACGCGCAAAATTTTGATCCTTTCCAGCATATATATATATATATATATATATATATATATATATATATATATATATATATATATATATATATATATATATATATATATATATATATATATATATATATATATGGTTGTTTAATTTGTTTATGGATGGGGTTGTTAGGGAGGTGAATGCAAGAGTTTTGGAAAGAGGGGCAAGTGTGAAGTCTGTTGGGGATGAGAGAGCTTCGGAAGTGAGTCAGTTGTTGTTCGCTGATGATACAGCGCTGGTGGCTGATTCATGTGAGAAACTGCAGAAGCTGGTGACTGAGTTTGGTAAAGTGTGTGAAAGAAAAAAGTTAAGAGTAAATGTGAATAAGAGCAAGGTTATTAGGTACAGTAGGGTTGAGGGTCAAGTCAATTGGGAGGTGAGTTTGAATGGAGAAAAACTGGAGGAAGTGAAGTGTTTTAGATATCTGGGAGTGGATCTGGCAGCGGATGGAACCACGGATGCGGAGCCGGATCATAGGGTGGGGGAGGGGGCGAAAATTCTGGGGCCTTGAAGAATGTTTGGAAGTCGAAAACATTATCTCGGAAAGCAAAAATGGGTATGTTTGAAGGAATAGTGGTTCCAACAATGTTGTATGGTTGCGTGGCATGGGCTATGGATAGAGTTGTGCGCAGGAGGCTGGATGTGCTGGAAATGATATGTTTGAGGACAATGTGTGATATGAGGTGGTTTGATCGAGTAAGTAACGTAAGGGTAAGAGAGATGTGTGGAAATAAAAAGAGCGTGGTTGAGAGAGCAGAAGAGGGTGTTTTTAAATGGTTTGGGCACATGGAGAGAATGAGTGAGGAAAGATTGACCAAGAGGATATATGTGTCGGAGGTGGAGGGAACGAGGAGAAGAGGGAGACCAAATTGGAGGTGGAAAGATGGAGTGAAAAAGATTTTGTGTGATCGGGGTTTGAACATGCAGGAGGGTGAAAGGAGGGCAAGGAATAGAGTGAATTGGAGCGATGTGGTATACCGGGGTTGACGTGCTGTCAGTGAATTGAATCGGGGCATGTGAAGCGTCTGGGGTAGACCATGGAAAGCTGTGTAGGTATGTATATTTTGCGTGTGTGGACATATGTATATACATGTGTATGGGGGTGGGTTGGGCCATTTCTTTCGTCTGTTTCCTTGCGCTACCTCGCAAACGCGGGAGACAGCAAAAAAAAAAAAGAAAAAAAAAAAAAAAATATATATATATATATATATATATATATATATATATATATATATATATATATATATATATATATATATATATATATATATATATATTATCCCTGGGAATAAGGTGAAAGAATACTTCCCCCATTCCTCGCGTGTCGTAGAAGGCGACTAGAGGGGACGAGAGCGGGGGGCCAGAAATCCTCCCCTCCTTGTATTTTCAACTTTCTAAAATGGGAAACAGAAGAAGGGGTCACGCGGGGAGTGCTCATCCTCCTCGAAGGCTCAGACTAGGGTGTCTAAATGTGTGTGGATGTAACCATGATGTGAAGAAAGGAGAGATAGGTAGTATGTTTGAGGAAAGGAACCTGGATCTTTTGGCTCTGAGTGAAACGAAGATCAAGGGTAAAGGGGAAGAGTGGTTTGGAAATGTCTCGGGAGTAAAGTCAGGGGTTAGTGAGAGGACAAGAGCAAGTTAAGGAGTAGCAGTACTCCTGAAACAGGAGTTGTGGGAGTATGTGATAGAATGTAAGAAAGTAAATTATCGATTAATATGGGTAAAAGTAAAAGTTGATGGAGAGAGATGGGTGATTATTGGTGCATATGCACCTGGGCATGAGAAGAAAGACCATGAGAGGCAATTGTTTTGGGAGCAGCTGAATGAGTGTGTTTTTGGTTTTGATGCACGAGACCGGGTTATAGTGATGGGTGATTTGAATGCAAAGGTGAGTAATGTGGCAGTTGAGGATATAATTGGTATACATGGGGTGTTCAGTGTTGTAAATGGAAATGGTGGAGAGCTTGAAGATTTATATGCTGAAAAAGGACTGGTGATTGGGAATACCTAGTTTAAAAAGCGAGATATACATAAGTATACGTATGTAAGTAGGGGAGATGGCCAGGAAGCGTTATTGAATTACGTGTTAATTGACAGGCGCGCGAGAGACTTTTGGATTTTATGTGCTGAGAGGTGCAACTGGAGGGATGTCTGATCATTATCTTGTGGAGGCTAAGGTGAAGATTAGTATGGGTTTTCAGAAAAGAAGAGTGAATGTTGAGGTGAAGAGGGTGGTGAGAGTAAGTGAGCTTGGGAAGGAGACTTTTTTGAAGAAGTACTAGGAGAAACTGAGTACAGAATGGAAAAAGGTGAGAACAATGGAAGTAAGGGGAGTGCTGGAGGAATGGGAGGGTGTTTTGAAATGGTTTGGGCACATGGAGAGAATGAGTGAGGAAAGATTGAACAAGAGGATATATGTGTCGGAGGTGGAGGTAACGAGGAGACGTGGGAGACCAAATTGGAGGTGGAAAGATGGAGTGAAAAAGATTTTGTTTGATCGAGGCCTGAACATGCGGGAAGGTGAAAGGATGGCAAGGGATAGAGTGAATTGGACCGATGTGGTGTACCGGATGTTGACGTGCTGTCAGTGGATTGAATCAGGGCATGTGAAGCGTCTGGGGTAAACCATAGAAAGTTCTGTGTGGCCTGGATGTTAATGGAGCTGTGGTTTCAGGCATTATTGCTTGACAGCTAGAGACTGAGTGTGAACGAATAGGGCCTTTGTTGTCTTTTCTTAGTGCTACCTCACACACATAGGGGGGGAGGGGGATGGTATTCCATGTGTGGCGAGGTGGCGATGGAAATGAATAAAGGCAGACACTTGTGTGCATGGGTATATATGTATGTGTCTGTGTGTATATATATATGTGTACATTGAGATGTATAGGTATGTATATTTGCGTGTGTGGACGTGTATGTATATACATTGTGTATGGGGGTGGGTTGGGCCATTTCTTTCGTCTGTTTCCTTGCGCTACCTCGCAAACGCGGGAGACAGCGACAAAGCAAAATAATAATAATAATAATAATAATAATATATATATATATATATATATATATATATATATATATATATATATATATATATATATATATATATATATATATATATATATATATATATATATATATATATATATATGTTTATTTTGCTTTGTCGCTGTATACCGCGTTAACGAGGTAACGCTAGGAAAAGACAACAAAGGCCCGATTCGTTCACACTCAGTCTCTAGCTGTCATGTATAATGCACCGAAACCACAACTCCCTTTCCACATCCAGGCCCCATATAACTTTCCATGGTTTACCCTAGACGCTTCACATGCCCTGGTTCAATCCATTGACAGCAAGTCGACCCCGGTATACCACATCAGTCCAATTCACTCTATTCCTTGCACGACTTTCACCCTCTTGCATGTTTTGGCCCCGATCACTCAAAATCTTTTTCACTCCATCTTTCCACCTCCAATTTGGTCTCCCACTTCTCGTTCCCTCCACCTCTGACACATATATCCTCTTGGTCAATCTTTACTCACTCATTCTAACCATGTGACCAAACCATTTCAAAACACCCTCCTCTGCTCTCTCAACCAGACTGTTTTTATTTCCACACATCTCTCTTGCCCTTACATTACTCACTTGATCAAACCACCTCACACAACAAATTGTCCTTAAACATCTCATTTCCAGTACATCCACCCTCCTGCGCACAACTCTATCCATAGCCCACGCCTCGCAACAATACATCATTCTTGGAACAACTATTCCTTCAAACATACTCATTTTTGATTTCCGAGATAACGATCTCGACTTCCAAACATTCTTCAAGGCTCCCAGAATTTTCGCCCCCTCCCCACCCTACGATGCGCTTCCGCTTCCATGGTTCCATGAGCTGCCAGATCCACTTCCAGATATCTAAAACACTTCACATGCTTTGAGGAATGTATGTGAGAAATACTTAGAAAAGCAAATGGATTTGTATGTAGCATTTATGGATCTGGAGAAGGCATATGATAGAGTTGATAGAGATGCTCTGTGGAATGTATTAAGAATATATGGTGCGGGAGGCAAGTTGTTAGAAGGAGTGAAAAGTTTTCATCGAGGACGTAAGGCAAGTGTACATGAAGGAAAAGATGAAAGTTATTGGTTCTCAGTGAATGTATGTTTGCGGCAGGGGTGTGTGATGTCTCAATGGTTGTTTAATTTGTGTATGGATTGGGTTGTTAGGGAGGTGAATGCAAGAGTTTTGGAAAGAGGGGCAAGTATGCAGTCTGTTGTGGATGAGAGAGCTTGGAATGTGAGTCAGTTGTTGTTCGCTGATGATACAGCGCAGGTGGCTGATTCGGGTGAGGACCTGCACAAGCTGGTTACTAAGTTTGGTATAGTGTGTGAAAGAAGAAAGCTGAGAGTAAATGGTAATAAGAGGAAGGATATTAAGTACAATAGGACTGGGGAAGAAGTCAATTTGGAGGAAAGTTTGAATGGAGATAAACGGGAGGAAATGAAGTGTTTTAGATATCTGGGAGTGGATTTGGCATCGGATATAACCATGAAAGCGGAAGTGAATGGTGAGGGGACGAAAGTTCTGGGAGCGTGGAGTAATGTGTGGAAGTCGAGAACGTTCTCTTGGAGAGCAAAAATGGGTATGCTTGAAGGAATAGTGGTTGCAACAATGTTATATGTTTACGAGGCGTGGGCTATAAATAGAGTTGCGCTGAGGAGGGTGGATGTGCTGGAAATGAGATGTTTGATGACAATATGTAGTGTGAGGTGGTTTCATCGAGTAATTAATGAAAGGGTTAGAGAGATGTGTGGTAATAGAAAGAGTGAGGTTGAGGGAGCAGAGGAGAGTGTTTTGAAATGGTTTGGTCACAAAGAGAGAATGAATGAGGAAAGATTAACCAAGAGGATATATGTGTCAGAGGTTGAGGGAACGAGAAGTGGGAGACCAAATTGGAGGTGGAAAGATGGAGTGATAAAGATGCTGAGTAATCGTGGCCGGAACATGCAGGATGGTGAAAGACGTGTAAGGAATGAGTGAATTGGAACGATATGGTATACCGGGGTCGATGTGGTGTGAATGAATTGAACCAGGGCATGTAAAGCGTTTGGGGTAAACCATGGAAAGTTCTGTGGGGCCTGGATGTGGAGAGGAAGCTGTCGTTTTGGTTCATTATACACGACAGCGAGAGACTGAGTGTGAAAGAATGTGGCCTTTGTTGTCTTTTCCTAACGCTACCTCGGACACACACACACACACACACACACACACATATATATATATATATATATATATATATATATATATATATATATATATATATATATATATATATATATATATATATATATATTTACATCATTTTTTTTATTTTGCTCTGTCGCTGTCTCCCGCGTTTGCGAGGTAGCGCAAGGAAACAGACGAAAGAAATGTCCCAACCCACCCCCAATACACATGTATATACATACACGTCCACACACGCAAATATACATACCTATACATCACAATTTACACATATATATACACACACAGACAAATACATATATACCCATGCACATAATTCACACTGCCTTTATTCATTCCCATCGCCACCCCGCCACACATGAAATACCATCCCCCTCCCCCCTCATGTGTGCGAGGTAGCGCTAGGAAAAGACAACAAAGGCCCCATTCGTTCACACTCAGTCTCTAGCTGTCATGCAATAATGCCCGAAACCACAGCTCCCTTTCCACATCCAGGCCCCACACAACTTTCCATTGTTTACCCCAGACGCTTCACATGCCCTGATTCAATCCACTGACAGCACGTCAACCCCGGAATACAACATCGATCCAATTCACTCTATTCCTTGCCCGCCTTTAACCCTCCTGCATGTTCAATCCCCGATCACTCAAAATCTTTTTCACTCCATCTTTCCACCTCCAATTTGGTCTCCCACGTCTCCTCGTTCCCTCCACCTCCGACACATATATCCTCTTGGTCAATCTTTCCTCACTCATTCTCTCCATGTGCCCAAACCATTTCAAAACACCCTCTTCTGCTCTCTCAACCACGCTCTTTTTATTTCCACACATCTCTCTTACCCTTACATTACTTACTCGATCAAACCACCTCACACCACATTTTGTCCTCAAACATCTCATATCCAGCACATCCACCCTCCTGCGCACAACTCCATCCATAGCCCACGCCTCGCAACCATACAACATTGTTGGAACCACTATTCCTTCAAACATACCCATTTTTGATTTCCGAGATAATGTTCTCGACTTCCAAACATTCTTCAAGGCTCCTAGTATTTTCGACCCCTCCCCCACCCTATGATTGGGGGGGGGGCGAAAATCCTGGGAGCCTTGAAGAATGTGTGGAAGTCGAGAACATTATCTCCGAAAGCAAAAATGGGTATGTTTGAAGGAATAGTGGTTCCAACAATATTGTATGGTTGCGAGGCATGGGCTATGGATAGAGTTCTGCGCAGGAGGGTAGATGTGCTAGAAATGAGATGTTTGAGGACAATGTGTGGTGTGAAGTGGTTTGATCGAGTAAGTAATGTAAGGGTAAGAGAGATGTGTGGAAATAAAAAGACCGTGGTTGAGAGAGCAGAAGAGGGTGTTTTGAAATGGTTTGTGCACGTGGAGAGTATGAGTGAGGAAAGATTGACCAAGAAGATATATGTGTCGGAGGTGGAGGGAACGAGGAGAAGTGGGTGTTTTGAAATGGTTTGGTCACATGGAGAGAATGAGTGAGGAAAGATTGACCAAGAGGATATATGTGTCGGAAGTGGAGGGAACGAGAAGTGGGAGACGTAATTGGAGGTGGAAAGATGGAGTAAAAATGATTTTGAGTGATCGGGGCCTGAACATGCAGGAGGGTGAAAGGCGGGCAATAAATAGAGTGAATTGTAACGATGTGGTATACCGAGGTCGACGTGCTGTCAATGGATTGAATCAGGGCATGTGAAGCGTCTGGGGTAAACCATGGAAAGTTCTGTGGGGCCTGGACGTGGAAACTTAGCTGTGGTTTCGGGCATTATTGCATGACAGCTAGAGACTTAGGGTGAACGAATGGGGCCTTTGTTGTCTTTTCCTAGCGCTACCTCGCACACATGAAGGGGGTGGGGGGATGTTATTCCATGTGTGGCGAGGTGGCGATGGGAATGAATAAAGGCAGACAGTGTGAATTGTGTCCATGTGTATATATGTATGTGTCTGTGTGTATATATATGTGTACATTGAGATGTATGGGTATGTATATTTGCGGGTGGGGACGTGTACGTATATGCATGTGTATGGGGGGGGTTGGGCCATTTCTTTCGTCTGTTTCCTTGCGCTACCTCGTAAACGCGGGAGAGAGCGACAAAGCACAAAAAAAATAAGGAGATGGAGTGAGTATTTTGAAGGTTTGTTGAATGTGTTTGATGATAGAGTAGCAGATATAGGGTGTTTTGGTCGAGTTGGCGTGCAAAGTGAGAGGGTTAGGGAAAATGATTTGGTAAACAGAGAAGAGGTAGTAAAAGCTTTGCGGAAGATGAAAGCCGGCAAGGCAGCAGGTTTGGATGGTATTGCAGTGGAATTTATTAAAAAAGGGGGTGACTGTATTGTTGACTGGTTGGTAAGGTTATTTAATGTATGTATGATGTATGACTCATGGTGAGGTGCCTGAGGATTGGCGGAATGCGCGCATAGTGCCATTGTACAAAGGCAAAGGGGATAAGAGTTAGTGCTCAAATTACAGAGGTATAAGTTTGTTGAGTATTCCTGGTAAATTATATGGGAGGGTATTGATTGAGAGGGTGAAGGCTTGTACAGAGCATCAGATTGGGGAAGAGCAGTGTGGTTTCAGAAGTGGTAGAGGATGTGTGGATCAGGTGTTTGCTTTGAAGAATGTATGTGAGAAATACTTAGAAAAGCAAATGGATTTGTATGTAGCATTCATGGATCTGGAGAAGGCATATGATAGAGTTGATAGAGATGCTCTGTGGAAGGTATTAAGAATATATGGTGTGGGAGGCAAGTTGTTAGAAGCAGTGAAAAGTTTTTATCGAGGATGTAAGGCTTGTGTACGTGTAGGAAGAGAGGAAAGTGATTGGTTCTCAGTGAATGTAGGTTTGCGGCAGGGGTGTGTGATGTCTCCATGGTTGTTTAATTTGTTTATGGATGGGGTTGTTAGGGAGGTGAAAGTAAGAGTTTTGGAAAGAGGGGCAAGGATGAAGTCTGTTGGGGATGAGAGAGCTTGGGAAGTGAGTCAGTTGTTGTTCGCTGATGATACAGCGCTGGTGGCTGATTCATGTGAGAAACTGCAGAAGCTGGTGACTGAGCTTGGTAAAGTGTGTGAAAGAAGAAAGTTAAGAGTAAATGTGAATAAGAGCAAGGTTATTAGGTACATTAGGGTTGAGGGTCAAGTCAATTGGGAGGTGAGTTTGAATGGAGAAAAACTGGAGGAAGTGACGTGTTTTAGATATTTGGGAGTGGATCTGGCAGCGGATGGAACCATGGAAGCGGAAGTGGATCATAGGGTGGGGGAGGGGGCGAAAATTCTGGGGGCCTTGAAGAATGTGTGGAAGTCGAGAACATTATCTCGGAAAACAAAAATGGGTATGTTTGAAGGAATAGTCGTTCCAACAATGTTGTATGGTTGCGAGGCGTGGGCTATGGATAGAGTTGTGCGTAGGAGGATGGATGTGCTGGAAATGAGATGTTTGAGGACAATGTTTGGTGTGAGGTGGTTTGATCGAGTAAGTAACGTAAGGGTAAGAGAGATGTGTGGAAATAAAAAGAGCGTGGTTGAGAGAGCAGAAGAGGGTGTTTTGAAATGGTTTGGGCACATGGAGAGAATGAGTAAGGAAAGATTGACCAAGAGGATATATGTGTCGGAGGTGGAGGGAACGAGGAGAAGAGGGAGACCAAATTGGAGGTGGAAAGATGGAGTGAAAAAGATTTTGTGTGATCGGGGCCTGAAAATGCAGTAGGGTGAAAGGAGGGCAAGGAATAGAGTGAATTGGAACGATGTGGTATACCGGGGTTGACGTGCTGTCAGTGGATTGAATCAAGGCATGTGAAGCGTCTGGGGTAAACCATGGAAAGCTGTGTAGGTATGTATATTTGCGTGTGTGGACGTATGTATATACATGTGTATGGGGGTGGGTTCGGCCATTTTTTTCGTCTGTTTCCTTGCGCTACCTCGCAAACGCGGGAGACAGCGACAAAGAAAAAAAAAATATATATATATATATATATATATATATATATATATATATATATATATATATATATATATATATATATATATATATATATATATATATATATATATATATATTTTTTTTTTTTTTCAAACTATTCGCCAATTCCCACGTTAGCGAGGTAGCGTTAAGAACAGAGGACTGGACCTTTAAGGGAATATCCTCACCTGCCCCCCTTCTCTGTTCCTTCTTTCGGAAAATCAAAAAAAGGTGGGGGGAGAGGATTTCCAGGCACCCCCTCCCTCCCTTTTCGTCGCCTTCTACGACATGCAAGGAATTACTGGGAAGTATTCTTTCTCCCCTATCCCCAGGGATAAATCCCTGATAATACTTTACAATTTAATGTTATCAAATTTAGTTAAAATAAATATGCTGGCCTTTCCACAAAAGCCAAAAAGTTATATATAAAACCAATAAGGATTCAGTCAATCCTTGTTTGTGAACACAAGGAAAAATATAAAACAAGTATTCATTCACATGTTGTTGATATTTTGAAATGCAAATGCATCACATTCTTCTGGCTTAAAGTTTGGAGCGTGTCAGCCAGTCAAAGTCTTGAATTTTGCGTTGAGCTCCAGGGTTGATCATCACATTAATAAGTGAAGGCTTGCTTTCTTCTTCAAGAGCCTGACTAACTGCCTCTTGCAGTTGAGGGACAGACTTAGAGAAGAAACCAGTTTCACTGAACATTGAAGCTATGCATTCATAGTGTACAGTTGGCAGAAGTGATGTTGGTGGAGTTGCAATAGCAGCATCCATTCCATCTCTTACTTCATTGAACAATTCCTTGTCCAAACCACTGTAGATGCCATTATTGTTTACAATGATGACTATGATGGATAGTTTGTAGGGGTAAATTGTTTCCATGTCCATACCACTAAAACCAAAAGCAGAATCTCCTTCAACACATATGATTCGCTTGCCTGGAGCATTGTCTTGTGCCCATAAGGCTCCTGCAATAGCATAACCAAGACCAACACCCATTGTACCAAAAGTACCTGCATCCCAGTCTGTGGCGTGGAAATTTGTTGAGCAAAATAGTCAGTCCAGTGTGCATGGTATTGGCTCCTTCACTGACAATAATACAGTCACGACGTGGGTAACAGCTGGTGCAGGTGATGAAGTACTGCATAGTAGTTCAAAGATCCTGAAATATCCTGGGCCATTTTATCTGACATGCTTGGATATCGACAGAATTAATATATTATATATTATACATATAATTATATATATTTATATATCATATATATATATATTATATATATATATATATATATATATATATATATTTATTTTATCTATTTCATTTTGCTTTGTCGCTGTCTCCCGCGTTAGCGAGGTAGCGCAAGGAAACAGAAGAAATAATGGCCCAACCCGCCCACATACACATGTATATACATACATGTCCACACACGCACAATATACATACCTATACATCTCAATGTACACACAGACATATACATATATACATATGCACATAATTCATACTGTTTGCCTTTATTTGTTCCCATCGCCACCTCGCCACACATGGAATAACAACCCCCTCCCGCCTCATGTGTGCGAGGTAGCAGCTAGAAAAGACACCAAAGGCCTCATTCATTCACACTCAGTCTCTAGCTTTCATGTAATAATGCACCGAAACCACAGCTCCCTTTCCACATCCAGACCCCACACACTTTGCATGGTTTACCCCAGACGCTTCACATGCCCTGATTCAATCCATTGTCAGCACGTCGACCCCGGTATACCATATCGGTCCAATTCACTTTATTCCTTACACGCCTTTCACCCTCCTGCATGTTCAGGCCCCGATCACTCAAAATCCTTTTCACTCCATCTTTCCACCTCCAATTTGGTCTCCCACTTCTCCTCGTTCCCTCCACCTCTGACACATATATCCTCTTGGTCAATCTTTCCCCACTCATTCTCTCCATGTGACCAAACCACTTCAAAACACCCTCTTCTGCTCTCTCAACCACACTCTTTTTATTTCCACACATCTCTCTCATCCTTACATTACTTACTCGATCAAACCACCTCACACCACATATTGTCCTCAAACATCTCATTTCCAGCACATCCACCCTCCTGCGCACAACTCTATCCATAGCCCACGCCTCGCAACCATACAACATTGTTGGAACCACTATTCCTTCAAACATACCCATTTTTGCTTTCCGAGATAATGTTCTCGACTTCCACACATTCTTCAAGGCTCCCAGAATTTTCGCCCCCTCCCCCACCCTATGATTCACTTCCGCTTCCATGGTTCCATCCACTGCCAGATCCACTCCCAGATATCTAAAACACTTCACTTCCTCCAGCTTCTCTCCATTCAAACCTACCTCCCAATTGACTTCACCCCCAACCCTACTGTACCTAATAACCTTGCTCTTATTCACATTTACTCTTAACTTTCTTCTTTCACACACTTTACCAAACTCAGTCACCAGCTTCTGCAGTTTCTCACATGAATCAGCCACCAGCGCTGTATCATCAGCGAACAACAACTGACTCACTTCCCAAGCTCTCTCATCCACAACAGACTTCATACTTGCCCCTCTTTCCAAAACTCTTGCATTTACCTCCCTAACAACCCCATCCATAAACAAATTAAACAACCATGGAGACATCACACACCCCTGCCGCAAACCTACATTCACTGAGAACCAATCACATTCCTCTCTTCCTACACGTACACATGCCTTACATCCTCGAAAAAAACTTTTCACTGCTTCTAACAACTTGCCTCCCACACCATATATTCTTAATACCTTCCACAGAGCATCTCTATCAACTCTATCATATGCCTTCTCCAGATCCATAAATGCTACATACAAATCCATTTGCTTTTCTAAGTATTTCTCACATACATTCTTCAAAGCAAACACCTGATCAACACATCCTCTACCACTTCTGAAACCACACTGCTCTTCCCCAATCTGATGCTCTGTACACGCCTTCACCCTCTCAATCAATACCCTCCCATATAATTTACCAAGTATACTCAACAAACTTATACCTCTGTAATTTGAGCACTCACTCTTATCCCCTTTGCCTTTGTACAATGGCACTATGCAACGCATTCCGCCATCCTCAGGCACCTCACCATGAGTCATACATACATTAAATAACCTTACAAACCAGTCAACAATACAGTCACCCCCTTTTTTAATAAATTCCACTGCAATACTATCCAAACCTGCTGCCTTGCCGGCTTTCATCTTCCGTAAAGCTTTTACTACCTCTTCTCTGTTTACCAAATTATTTTCCCTAACCCTCTCACTTTGCACACCACCTCGACCAAGACACCCTATATCTGCCACTCTATCATCAAACACATTCAACAAACCTTCAAAATACTCACTCCATCTCCTTCTCACATCACCACTACTTGTTATCACCTCCCCATTTGCCCCTTCACTGAAGTTCCCATTTGCTCCCTTGTCTTACGCACTTTATTTACCTCCTTCCAGAACATCTTTTTATTCTCCTAAAATTTAATGATACTCTCTCACCCCAACTCTCATTTGATGGATTGCGCAAAAAGATGCTTGTGGCATGAGAAAGTGGGAGGTGGGTTTTATTAGAAAGGGTAGTGAGTGGGGGGATGAAGAAGTAAGAGTATTAGTGAAAGAGAAGAGAGAGGCATTTGGACGATTTTTGCAGGGAAAAAAATGCAATTGAGTGGGGGATGTATAAAGAAAGAGACAGGAGGTCAAGAGAAAGGTGCAAGAGGATATATATAAATATATAATATATTATATATAGTATATATATATATATATATATATATATATAATATACATATATATATATATTATATATATATATAATAAATATATATAATATATATCTATATAATTATATATTATATATATATATATATATAATATAAGAATACATATATATATATCATACAAGCCTCCAACAGCCATGATCGACCCAGGAACCCTGCCCCAGGCGGGATTCCTACTGCTAGGATATGGGCCTGGTTAATGAGAAATAAGCTATTCGAATGCTATATACTCGAATACCATTCGTCTCACGTTGGTGAGCAACGGGGTCTACACCGGTTATTTTACAACAGGCCCTACATAACCAGCAGAATCCATATATATATATATATAATATATATATATATATAATATATATATATATATTATATATATATGCACGAGACCGGGTTATAGTGATGGTGATTGAATGCAAAGGTGAGTAACGTGGCAGTTAGAGGGAATAATTGGTATACATGGGGTGTTCAGTTGTAAATGGAAATGGTGAAGAGCTTGTAGATTTATGTGCTGAAAAGGACTGATGATTGGGAATACCTGGTTTAAAAAGCGAGATATACATAAGTATACTTATGTAAGTAGGAGAGATGGCAAGAGAGCGTTATTGGATTACGTGTTAATTGACAGGTGCGCGAAAGAGAGACTTTTGGATGTTAATGTACTGAGAGGTGCAACTGGAGGGATGTCTGATCATTATCTTGTGGAGGCTAAGTTGAAGATTTGTATGGGTTTTAAGAAAAAAAAGATTGAATGTTGGGGTGAAGAGGTGGTGAGAGTAAGTGAGCTTGGGAAGGAGACTTTTGTGAGGAAGTACCAGGAGAGACTGAGTACAGAATGGAAAAAGGTGAGAACAATGGAAGTAAGGGGAGTGGGGGAAGAAATGGGATGTATTTAGGGAATCAGTGATGGCTTGCGCAAAAGATGCTTGTGGCAAGAGAAGAGTGCGAGGTGGGTTGATTAGAAAGGTAGTGAGTGGTGGGAATAAGAAGTAAGAGTATTAGTGAAAGAGAAAGAGAGGCATTTGGACGATTTTTTGCAGGGAAAAAATGCAGTTGAGTGGGAGACGTATAAAAGAAAGAGACAGGAGGTCAAGAGAAAGGTGCAAGAGGGGAAAAACGGGCAAATGAGAGTTGGGGTGAGAGAGTATCATTAAATTTAGGGAGAATAAAAAGATGTTCTGGAAGGAGGTAAATAAAGTGCGTAAGACAAGGGAGCAAATGGGAACTTCAGTGAAGGGCGCAAATGGGGAGGTGATAACAAGTTGTGGTGATGTGAGAAGGAGATGGAGTGAGTATTTTGAAGGTTTGTTGAATGTGTTTGATGATAGAGTGGCAGATATAGGGTGTTTTGGTCGAGGTGGTGTGCAAAGTGAGAGGGTTAGGGAAAATGATTTGGTAAACAGAGAAGAGGTAGTAAAAGCTTTGCGGAAGATGAAAGCCGGCAAGGCAGCAGGTTTGGATGGAATTGCAGTGGAATTTATTAAAAAAGGGGGTGACTGTATTGTTGACTGGTTGGTAAGGTTATTTAATGTATGTATGACTCACGGTGAGGTGCCTGAGGATTGGCGGAATGCGTGCATAGTGCCATTGTACAAAGGCAAAGGGGATAAGAGTGAGTGCTCAAATTACAGAGGTATAAGTTTGTTGAGTATTCCTGGTAAATTATATGGGAGGGTATTGATTGAGAGGGTGAAGGCATGTACAGAGCATCAGATTGGGGAAGAGCAGTGTGGTTTCAGAAGTGGTAGAGGATGTGTGGATCAGGTGTTTGCTTTGAAGAATGTATGTGAGAAATACTTAGAAAAGCAAATGGATTTGTATGTAGCATTTATGGATCTGGAGAAGGCATATGATAGAGTTGATAGAGATGCTCTGTGGAAGGTATTAAGAATATATGGTGTGGGAGGCAAGTTGTTAGAAGCAGTGAAAAGTTTTTATCGAGGATGTAAGGCATGTGTACGTGTAGGAAGAGAGGAAAGTGATTGGTTCTCAGTGAATGTAGGTTTGCGGCAGGGGTGTGTGATGTCTCCATGGTTGTTTAATTTGTTTATGGATGGGGTTGTTAGGGAGGTAAATGCAAGAGTTTGGAAAGAGGGGCAAGTATGAAGTCTGTTGGGGATGAGAGAGCTTGGGAAGTGAGTCAGTTGTTGTTCGCTGATGATACAGCGCTGGTGGCTGATTCATGTGAGAAACTGCAGAAGCTGGTGACTGAGTTTGGTAAAGTGTGTGAAGAAGAAAGTTAAGAGTAAATGTGAATAAGAGCAAGGTTATTAGGTACAGTAGGGTTGAGGGTCAAGTCAATTGGGAGGTGAGTTTGAATGGAGAAAAACTGGAGGAAGTGAAGTGTTTTAGATATCTGGGAGTGGATCTGGCAGCGGATGGAACCATGGAAGCGGAAGTGGATCATAGGGTGGGGGAGGGGGCGAAAATTCTGGGAGCCTTGAAGAATGTGTGGAAGTCGAGAACATTATCTCGGAAAGCAAAAATGGGTATGTTTGAAGGAATAGTGGTTCCAACAATGTTGTATGGTTGCGAGGCGTGGGCTATGGATAGAGTTGTGCGCAGGAGGATGGATGTGCTGGAAATGAGATGTTTGAGGACAATGTGTGGTGTGAGGTGGTTTGATCGAGTAAGTAACGTAAGGGTAAGAGAGATGTGTGGAAATAAAAAGAGCGTGGTTGAGAGAGCAGAAGAGGGTGTTTTGAAATGGTTTGGGCACATGGAGAGAATGAGTGAGGAAACATTGACCAAGAGGATATATGTGTCGGAGGTGGAATGAACGAGGAGAAGTGGGAGACCAAATTGGAGGTGGAAAGATGGAGTGAAAAAGATTTTGTGTGATCGCGGCCTGAACATGCAGTAGGGTGAAAGGATTGCAAGGAATAGAGTGAATTGGAGCGATATGGTATACCGGGGTTGACGTGCTGTCAGTGGATTGAATCGGGGTATGTGAAGCGTCTGGGGTAAACCATGGAAAGCTGTGTAGGTATGTATATTTTGCGTGTTTGGACGTATGTATATACATGTGTATGGGGGTGGGTTGGGCCATCTCTTTCGTCGTGTTTCCTTGCGCTACCTCGCAAACGCGGAAGACAGCAACAAAAAAAAAAAAAAAAATATATATATATATATATATATATATATATATATATATATATATTATATATATATATATATATATATATATATATATATAATATTTCTATGAGTCAACTTGGAAAATAAAACACGGTAAGTTCCCAAGTGCAGTTTCGTGTAATAATCACATCAACAGACGAGACAAAAGAGAGAAATATAAGTCAGTTGATATACATCGAACAGATGAAGCTAGGACGCCAACTGTTAATCATGTGTTCTAGCTTTGTCTCATTGATGTATATCAACTGACTTATATTTCTCTCTTCTGTCTCCCCTGATGATGTGATTATTACAAGAAAGTGCACTTGGGAACTTATCGTGTTTCATTTTCCACGTGGACTCAGAGGAATATCTTCATGCAATTTGATCTTCAGAATGCATATAAATATATATTTGATATTATATCAGAATATATATATATATATATATATATATATATATATATTATATATATATATATATATATATATATATATATATATATAATATATATATATATATATATATATATATATATATGTATGTTTAATTGTTGTTTATGAGGATGGGTTGTTAGGGAGGTGAATGCAAGAGTTTTGGAAAGAGGGGCAAGTGTGAAGTCTGTTGGGGATGAGAGAGCTTCGGAAGTGAGTCAGTTGTTGTTCGCTGATGATACAGCGCTGGTGGCTGATTCATGTGAGAAACTGCAGAAGCTGGTGACTGAGTTTGGTAAAGTGTGTGAAAGAAAAAAGTTAAGAGTAAATGTGAATAAGAGCAAGGTTATTAGGTACAGTAGGGTTGAGGGTCAAGTCAATTGGGAGGTGAGTTTGAATGGAGAAAAACTGGAGAAGTGAAGTGTTTTAGATATCTGGGAGTGGATCTGGCAGCGGATGGAACCACGGATGCGGAGCCGGATCATAGGTGGGGGAGGGGGCGAAAATTCTGGGGCCTTGAAGAATGTTTGGAAGTCGAAAACATTATCTCGGAAAGCAAAAATGGGTATGTTTGAAGGAATAGTGGTTCCAACAATGTTGTATGGTTGCGTGGCATGGGCTATGGATAGAGTTGTGTGCAGGAGGATGGATGTGCTGGAAATGATATGTTTGAGGACAATGTGTGATATGAGGTGGTTTGATCGAGTAAGTAACGTAAGGGTAAGAGAGATGTGTGGAAATAAAAAGAGCATGGTTGAGAGAGCAGAAGAGTGTGTTTTGAAATGGTTTGGGCACATGGAGAGAATGAGTGAGGAAAGATTGACCAAGAGGATATATGTGTCGGAGGTGGAGGGAACGAGGAGAAGAGGGAGACCAAATTGGAGGTGGAAAGATGGAGTGAAAAAGATTTTGTGTGATCGGGGTTGAACATGCAGGAGGGTGAAAGGAGGGCAAGGAATAGAGTGAATTGGAGCGATGTGGTATACCGGGGTTGACGTGCTGTCAGTGAATTCAATCGGGGCATGTGAAGCGTCTGGGGTAGACCATGGAAAGCTGTGTAGGTATGTATATTTTGCGTGTGTGGACATATGTATATACATGTGTATGGGGGTGGGTTGGGCCATTTCTTTCGTCTGTTTCCTTGCGCTACCTCGCAAACGCGGGAGACAGCAAAAAAAAAAAAAGAAAAAAAAAAAAAAAATATATATATATATATATATATATATATATATATATATATATATATATATATATATATATATATATATATATATATATATATATATATATTATCCCTGGGAATAAGGTGAAAGAATACTTCCCCCATTCCTCGCGTGTCGTAGAAAGCTACTAGAGGGGACGAGAGCGGGGGGGCCAGAAATCCTCCCCTCCTTGTATTTTCAACTTTCTAAAATGGGAAACAGAAGAAGGGGTCACGCGGGGAGTGCTCATCCTCCTCGAAGGCTCAGACTAGGGTGTCTAAATGTGTGTGGATGTAACCATGATGTGAAAGAAAGGAGAGATAGGTAGTATGTTTGAGGAAAGGAACCTGGATCTTTTGGCTCTGAGTGAAACGAAGCTCAAGGGTAAAGGGGAAGAGTGGTTTGGAAATGTCTCGGGAGTAAAGTCAGGGGTTAGTGAGAGGACAAGAGCAAGTTAAGACGTAGCACTACTCCTGAAACAGGAGTTGTGGGAGTATGTGATAGAATGTAAGAAAGTAAATTATCGATTAATATGGGTAAAAGTAAAAGTTGATGGAGAGAGATGGGTGATTATTGGTGCATATGCACCTGGGCATGAGAAGAAAGACCATAAGAGGCAATTGTTTTGGGAGCAGCTGAATGAGTGTTTTTGGTTTTGATGCACGAGACCGGGTCATAGTGATGGGTGATTTGAATGCAAAGGTGAGTAATGTGGCAGTTGAGGGAATAATTGGTATACATGGGGTGTTCAGTGCTGTAAATGGAAATGGTGGAGAGCTTGAAGATTTATATGCTGAAAAAGGACTGGTGATTGGGAATACCTAGTTTAAAAAGCGAGATATACATAAGTATACGTATGTAAGTATTGGAGATGGCCAGGAAGCGTTATTGAATTACGTGTTAATTGACAGGCGCGCGAGAGACTTTTGGATTTTATGTGCTGAGAGGTGCAACTGAAGGGATGTCTGATCATTATCTTGTGGAGGCTAAGGTGAAGATTAGTATGGGTTTTCAGAAAAGAAGAGTGAATGTTGAGGTGAAGAGGGTGGTGAGAGTAAGTGAGCTTGGAAGGAGACTTTTTGAAGAAGTACTAGGAGAAACTGAGTACAGAATGGAAAAGGTGAGAACAATGGAAGTAAGGGGAGTGCTGGAGGAATGGGAGGGTGTTTTGAAATGGTTTGGGCACATGGAGAGAATGAGTTGAGGAAAGATTGAACAAGAGGATATATGTGTCGGAGGTGGAGGTAACGAGGAGACGTGGGAGACCAAATTGGAGGTGGAAAGATGGAGTGAAAAAGATTTTGTTTGATCGAGGCCTGAACATGCGGAAGGTGAAAGGATGGCAAGGGATAGAGTGAATTGGACCGATGTGGTGTACCGGATGTTGACGTGCTGTCAGTGGATTGAATCAGGGCATGTGAAGCGTCTGGGGTAAACCATAGAAAGTTCTGTGTGGCCTGGATGTTAATGGAGCTGTGGTTTCAGGCATTATTGCTTGACAGCTAGAGACTGAGTGTGAACGAATAGGGCCTTTGTTGTCTTTTCTTAGTGCTACCTCACACACATAGGGGGGGAGGGGGATGGTATTCCATGTGTGGCGAGGTGGCGATGGAAATGAATAAAGGCAGGACACTTGTGTGCATGGGTATATATGTATGTGTCTGTGTGTATATATATATGTGTACATTGAGATGTATAGGTATGTATATTTGCGTGTGTGGACGTGTATGTATATACATTGTGTATGGGGGTGGGTTGGGCCATTTCTTTCGTCTGTTTCCTTGCGCTACCTCGCAAACGCGGGAGACAGCGACAAAGCAAAATAATAATAATAATAATAATAATAATATATATATATATATATATATATATATATATATATATATATATATATATATATATATATATATATATATATATATATATATATATATATATATATATATATATATATATGTTTATTTTGCTTTGTCGCTGTATACCGCGTTAACGAGGTAACGCTAGGAAAAGACAACAAAGGCCCGATTCGTTCACACTCAGTCTCTAGCTGTCATGTATAATGCACCGAAACCACAACTCCCTTTCCACATCCAGGCCCCCATATAACTTTCCATGGTTTACCCTAGACGCTTCACATGCCCTGGTTCAATCCATTGACAGCAAGTCGACCCCGGTATACCACATCAGTCCAATTCACTCTATTCCTTGCACGACTTTCACCCTCTTGCATGTTTTGGCCCCGATCACTCAAAATCTTTTTCACTCCATCTTTCCACCTCCAATTTGGTCTCCCACTTCTCGTTCCCTCCACCTCTGACACATATATCCTCTTGGTCAATCTTTACTCACTCATTCTAACCATGTGACCAAACCATTTCAAAACACCCTCCTCTGCTCTCTCAACCAGACTGTTTTTATTTCCACACATCTCTCTTGCCCTTACATTACTCACTTGATCAAACCACCTCACACAACAAATTGTCCTTAAACATCTCATTTCCAGTACATCCACCCTCCTGCGCACAACTCTATCCATAGCCCACGCCTCGCAACAATACATCATTCTTGGAACAACTATTCCTTCAAACATACTCATTTTTGATTTCCGAGATAACGATCTCGACTTCCAAACATTCTTCAAGGCTCCCAGAATTTTCGCCCCCTCCCCCACCCTACGATGCGCTTCCGCTTCCATGGTTCCATGAGCTGCCAGATCCACTTCCAGATATCTAAAACACTTCACATGCTTTGAGGAATGTATGTGAGAAATACTTAGAAAAGCAAATGGATTTGTATGTAGCATTTATGGATCTGGAGAAGGCATATGATAGAGTTGATAGAGATGCTCTGTGGAATGTATTAAGAATATATGGTGCGGGAGGCAAGTTGTTAGAAGGAGTGAAAAGTTTTCATCGAGGACGTAAGGCAAGTGTACATGAAGGAAAAGATGAAAGTTATTGGTTCTCAGTGAATGTATGTTTGCGGCAGGGGTGTGTGATGTCTCAATGGTTGTTTAATTTGTGTATGGATTGGGTTGTTAGGGAGGTGAATGCAAGAGTTTTGGAAAGAGGGGCAAGTATGCAGTCTGTTGTGGATGAGAGAGCTTGGAATGTGAGTCAGTTGTTGTTCGCTGATGATACAGCGCAGGTGGCTGATTCGGGTGAGGACCTGCACAAGCTGGTTACTAAGTTTGGTATAGTGTGTGAAAGAAGAAAGCTGAGAGTAAATGGTAATAAGAGGAAGGATATTAAGTACAATAGGACTGGGGAAGAAGTCAATTTGGAGGAAAGTTTGAATGGAGATAAACGGGAGGAAATGAAGTGTTTTAGATATCTGGGAGTGGATTTGGCATCGGATATAACCATGAAAGCGGAAGTGAATGGTGAGGGGACGAAAGTTCTGGGAGCGTGGAGTAATGTGTGGAAGTCGAGAACGTTCTCTTGGAGAGCAAAAATGGGTATGCTTGAAGGAATAGTGGTTGCAACAATGTTATATGTTTACGAGGCGTGGGCTATAAATAGAGTTGCGCTGAGGAGGGTGGATGTGCTGGAAATGAGATGTTTGATGACAATATGTAGTGTGAGGTGGTTTCATCGAGTAATTAATGAAAGGGTTAGAGAGATGTGTGGTAATAGAAAGAGTGAGGTTGAGGGAGCAGAGGAGAGTGTTTTGAAATGGTTTGGTCACAAAGAGAGAATGAATGAGGAAAGATTAACCAAGAGGATATATGTGTCAGAGGTTGAGGGAACGAGAAGTGGGAGACCAAATTGGAGGTGGAAAGATGGAGTGATAAAGATGCTGAGTAATCGTGGCCGGAACATGCAGGATGGTGAAAGACGTGTAAGGAATGAGTGAATTGGAACGATATGGTATACCGGGGTCGATGTGGTGTGAATGAATTGAACCAGGGCATGTAAAGCGTTTGGGGTAAACCATGGAAAGTTCTGTGGGGCCTGGATGTGGAGAGGAAGCTGTCGTTTTGGTTCATTATACACGACAGCGAGAGACTGAGTGTGAAAGAATGTGGCCTTTGTTGTCTTTTCCTAACGCTACCTCGGACACACACACACACACACACACACACACATATATATATATATATATATATATATATATATATATATATATATATATATATATATATATATATATATATATATATATATTTACATCATTTTTTTTATTTTGCTCTGTCGCTGTCTCCCGCGTTTGCGAGGTAGCGCAAGGAAACAGACGAAAGAAATGTCCCAACCCACCCCCAATACACATGTATATACATACACGTCCACACACGCAAATATACATACCTATACATCACAATTTACACATATATATACACACACAGACAAATACATATATACCCATGCACATAATTCACACTGCCTTTATTCATTCCCATCGCCACCCCGCCACACATGAAATACCATCCCCCTCCCCCCTCATGTGTGCGAGGTAGCGCTAGGAAAAGACAACAAAGGCCCCATTCGTTCACACTCAGTCTCTAGCTGTCATGCAATAATGCCCGAAACCACAGCTCCCTTTCCACATCCAGGCCCCACACAACTTTCCATTGTTTACCCCAGACGCTTCACATGCCCTGATTCAATCCACTGACAGCACGTCAACCCCGGAATACAACATCGATCCAATTCACTCTATTCCTTGCCCGCCTTTAACCCTCCTGCATGTTCAATCCCCGATCACTCAAAATCTTTTTCACTCCATCTTTCCACCTCCAATTTGGTCTCCCACGTCTCCTCGTTCCCTCCACCTCCGACACATATATCCTCTTGGTCAATCTTTCCTCACTCATTCTCTCCATGTGCCCAAACCATTTCAAAACACCCTCTTCTGCTCTCTCAACCACGCTCTTTTTATTTCCACACATCTCTCTTACCCTTACATTACTTACTCGATCAAACCACCTCACACCACATTTTGTCCTCAAACATCTCATATCCAGCACAACCACCCTCCTGCGCACAACTCCATCCATAGCCCACGCCTCGCAACCATACAACATTGTTGGAACCACTATTCCTTCAAACATACCCATTTTTGATTTCCGAGATAATGTTCTCGACTTCCAAACATTCTTCAAGGCTCCTAGTATTTTCGACCCCTCCCCCACCCTATGATTGGGGGGGGGGGGGGGGGGGGGGGGCGAAAATCCTGGGAGCCTTGAAGAATGTGTGGAAGTCGAGAACATTATCTCCGAAAGCAAAAATGGGTATGTTTGAAGGAATAGTGGTTCCAACAATATTGTATGGTTGCGAGGCATGGGCTATGGATAGAGTTGTGCGCAGGAGGGTAGATGTGCTGGAAATGAGATGTTTGAGGACAATGTGTGGTGTGAAGTGGTTTGATCGAGTAAGTAATGTAAGGGTAAGAGAGATGTGTGGAAATAAAAAGACCGTGGTTGAGAGAGCAGAAGAGGGTGTTTTGAAATGGTTTGTGCACGTGGAGAGTATGAGTGAGGAAAGATTGACCAAGAAGATATATGTGTCGGAGGTGGAGGGAACGAGGAGAAGTGGGTGTTTTGAAATGGTTTGGTCACATGGAGAGAATGAGTGAGGAAAGATTGACCAAGAGGATATATGTGTCGGAAGTGGAGGGAACGAGAAGTGGGAGACGTAATTGGAGGTGGAAAGATGGAGTAAAAATGATTTTGAGTGATCGGGGCCTGAACATGCAGGAGGGTGAAAGGCGGGCAATAAATAGAGTGAATTGTAACGATGTGGTATACCGAGGTCGACGTGCTGTCAATGGATTGAATCAGGGCATGTGAAGCGTCTGGGGTAAACCATGGAAAGTTCTGTGGGGCCTGGACGTGGAAACTTAGCTGTGGTTTCGGGCATTATTGCATGACAGCTAGAGACTTAGGGTGAACGAATGGGGCCTTTGTTGTCTTTTCCTAGCGCTACCTCGCACACATGAAGGGGGTGGGGGGATGTTATTCCATGTGTGGCGAGGTGGCGATGGGAATGAATAAAGGCAGACAGTGTGAATTGTGTGCATGTGTATATATGTATGTGTCTGTGTGTATATATATGTGTACATTGAGATGTATGGGTATGTATATTTGCGGTTGGGGACGTGTACGTATATGCATGTGTATGGGGGGGGGTTGGGCCATTTCTTTCGTCTGTTTCCTTGCGCTACCTCGTAAACGCGGGAGAGAGCGACAAAGCACAAAAAAAAAAAAGGAGATGGAGTGAGTATTTTGAAGGTTTGTTGAATGTGTTTGATGATAGAGTAGCAGATATAGGGTGTTTTGGTCGAGTTGGCGTGCAAAGTGAGAGGGTTAGGGAAAATGATTTGGTAAACAGAGAAGAGGTAGTAAAAGCTTTGCGGAAGATGAAAGCCGGCAAGGCAGCAGGTTTGGATGGTATTGCAATGGAATTTATTAAAAAAGGGGGTGACTGTATTGTTGACTGGTTGGTAAGGTTATCTAATGTATGTATGACTCATGGTGAGGTGCCTGAGGATTGGCGGAATGCGTGCATAGTGCCATTGTACAAAGGCAAAGGGGATAAGAGTGAGTGCTCAAATTACAGAGGTATAAGTTTGTTGAGTATTCCTGGTAAATTATATGGGAGGGTATTGATTGAGAGGGTGAAGGCTTGTACAGAGCATCAGATTGGGGAAGAGCAGTGTGGTTTCAGAAGTGGTAGAGGATGTGTGGATCAGGTGTTTGCTTTGAAGAATGTATGTGAGAAATACTTAGAAAAGCAAATGGATTTGTATGTAGCATTCATGGATCTGGAGAAGGCATATGATAGAGTTGATAGAGATGCTCTGTGGAAGGTATTAAGAATATATGGTGTGGGAGGCAAGTTGTTAGAAGCAGTGAAAAGTTTTTATCGAGGATGTAAGGCTTGTGTACGTGTAGGAAGAGAGGAAAGTGATTGGTTCTCAGTGAATGTAGGTTTGCGGCAGGGGTGTGTGATGTCTCCATGGTTGTTTAATTTGTTTATGGATGGGGTTGTTAGGGAGGTGAAAGTAAGAGTTTTGGAAAGAGGGGCAAGGATGAAGTCTGTTGGGGATGAGAGAGCTTGGGAAGTGAGTCAGTTGTTGTTCGCTGATGATACAGCGCTGGTGGCTGATTCATGTGAGAAACTGCAGAAGCTGGTGACTGAGCTTGGTAAAGTGTGTGAAAGAAGAAAGTTAAGAGTAAATGTGAATAAGAGCAAGGTTATTAGGTACATTAGGGTTGAGGGTCAAGTCAATTGGGAGGTGAGTTTGAATGGAGAAAAACTGGAGGAAGTGACGTGTTTTAGATATTTGGGAGTGGATCTGGCAGCGGATGGAACCATGGAAGCGGAAGTGGATCATAGGGTGGGGGAGGGGGCGAAAATTCTGGGGGCCTTGAAGAATGTGTGGAAGTCGAGAACATTATCTCGGAAAACAAAAATGGGTATGTTTGAAGGAATAGTCGTTCCAACAATGTTGTATGGTTGCGAGGCGTGGGCTATGGATAGAGTTGTGCGTAGGAGGATGGATGTGCTGGAAATGAGATGTTTGAGGACAATGTTTGGTGTGAGGTGGTTTGATCGAGTAAGTAACGTAAGGGTAAGAGAGATGTGTGGAAATAAAAAGAGCGTGGTTGAGAGAGCAGAAGAGGGTGTTTTGAAATGGTTTGGGCACATGGAGAGAATGAGTAAGGAAAGATTGACCAAGAGGATATATGTGTCGGAGGTGGAGGGAACGAGGAGAAGAGGGAGACCAAATTGGAGGTGGAAAGATGGAGTGAAAAAGATTTTGTGTGATCGGGGCCTGAAAATGCAGTAGGGTGAAAGGAGGGCAAGGAATAGAGTGAATTGGAACGATGTGGTATACCGGGGTTGACGTGCTGTCAGTGGATTGAATCAAGGCATGTGAAGCGTCTGGGGTAAACCATGGAAAGCTGTGTAGGTATGTATATTTGCGTGTGTGGACGTATGTATATACATGTGTATGGGGGTGGGTTCGGCCATTTTTTTCGTCTGTTTCCTTGCGCTACCTCGCAAACGCGGGAGACAGCGACAAAGAAAAAAAAAATATATATATATTTATATATATACATATATATATATATATATATATATATATATATATATATATATATATATATATATATATATATATATATATATATATATATATATTTTTTTTTTTTTTTTCAAACTATTCGCCAATTCCCACGTTAGCGAGGTAGCGTTAAGAACAGAGGACTGGACCTTTAAGGGAATATCCTCACCTGCCCCCCTTCTCTGTTCCTTCTTTCGGAAAATCAAAAAAAGGTGGGGGGAGAGGATTTCCAGGCACCCCCTCCCTCCCTTTTCGTCGCCTTCTACGACATGCAAGGAATTACTGGGAAGTATTCTTTCTCCCCTATCCCCAGGGATAAATCCCTGATAATACTTTACAATTTAATGTTATCAAATTTAGTTAAAATAAATATGCTGCCTTTCCACAAAAGCCAAAAAGTTATATATAAAACCAATAAGGATTCAGTCAATCCTTGTTTGTGAACACAAGGAAAAATATAAAACAAGTATTCATTCACATGTTGTTGATATTTTGAAATGCAAATGCATCACATTCTTCTGGCTTAAAGTTTGGAGCGTGTCAGCCAGTCAAAGTCTTGAATTTTGCGTTGAGCTCCAGGGTTGATCATCACATTAATAAGTGAAGGCTTGCTTTCTTCTTCAAGAGCCTGACTAACTGCCTCTTGCAGTTGAGGGACAGACTTAGAGAAGAAACCAGTTTCACTGAACATTGAAGCTATGCATTCATAGTGTACAGTTGGCAGAAGTGATGTTGGTGGAGTTGCAATAGCAGCATCCATTCCATCTCTTACTTCATTGAACAATTCCTTGTCCAAACCACTGTAGATGCCATTATTGTTTACAATGATGACTATGATGGATAGTTTGTAGGGGTAAATTGTTTCCATGTCCATACCACTAAAACCAAAAGCAGAATCTCCTTCAACACATATGATTCGCTTGCCTGGAGCATTGTCTTGTGCCCATAAGGCTCCTGCAATAGCATAACCAAGACCAACACCCATTGTACCAAAAGTACCTGCATCCAGTCTGTGGCGTGGAAATTTGTTGAGCAAAATAGTCAGTCCAGTGTGCATGGTATTGGCTCCTTCACTGACAATAATACAGTCACGACGTGGTAACAGCTGGTGCAGGTGATGAAGTACTGCATAGTAGTTCAAAGATCCTGAAATATCCTGGGCCATTTTATCTGACATGCTTGGATATCGACAGAATTAATATATTATATATTATACATATAATTATATATATTTATATATCATATATATATATATATATATATATATATATATATATATATATATATTTATTTTATCTATTTCATTTTGCTTTGTCGCTGTCTCCCGCGTTAGCGAGGTAGCGCAAGGAAACAGAAGAAATAATGGCCCAACCCGCCCACATACACATGTATATACATACATGTCCACACACGCACAATATACATACCTATACATCTCAATGTACACACAGACATATACATATATACATATGCACATAATTCATACTGTTTGCCTTTATTTGTTCCCATCGCCACCTCGCCACACATGGAATAACAACCCCCTCCCGCCTCATGTGTGCGAGGTAGCACTAGAAAAGACACCAAAGGCCTCATTCATTCAAACTCAGTCTCTAGCTGTCATGTAATAATGCACCGAAACCACAGCTCCCTTTCCACATCCAGGCCCCACACACTTTGCATGGTTTACCCCAGACGCTTCACATGCCCTGATTCAATCCATTGTCAGCACGTCGACCCTGGTATACCATATCGGTCCAATTCACTTTATTCCTTACACGCCTTTCACCCTCCTGCATGTTCAGGCCCCGATCACTCAAAATCCTTTTCACTCCATCTTTCCACCTCCAATTTGGTCTCCCACTTCTCCTCGTTCCCTCCACCTCTGACACATATATCCTCTTGGTCAATCTTTCCCCACTCATTCTCTCCATGTGACCAAACCACTTCAAAACACCATCTTCTGCTCTCTCAACCACACTCTTTTTATTTCCACACATCTCTCTCATCCTTACATTAATTACTAGATCAAACCACCTCATACCACATATTGTAATCAAACATCTCATTTACAGCACATCCACCCTCCTGCGCACAACTCTATCCATAGCCCATGCCTCGCAACCATACGACATCGTAGGAACCACTATTCCTTCAAACATACCCATTTTTGCTTTCAGAGATAATGTTCTCGACTTCCAAACATTCTTCAAGGCTCCCAGAATTTTCGCCCCCTCCTCCACCCTATGATTCACTTCCGCTTCCATGGTTCCATCCACTGCCAGATCCACTCCCAGATACCTAAAACACTTCACTTCCTCCGGCTTCTCTCCATTCAAACCTACCTCCCAATTGACTTGACCCTCAACACTATTGTACCTAATAACCTTGCTCTTATTCATATTTACTCTTAACTTTCTTCTTTCACACACTTTACCAAACTTAGTCACCAGCTTCTGCAGTTTCTTACATGAATCAGCCACCAGCGCTGTATCATCAGCGAACAACAACTGACTCACTTCCCAAGCTCTCTCATCCACAACAGACTTCATACTTGCCCCTCTTTCCAAAACTCTTGCATTTACCTCCCTAACAACCACATCCATAAACAAATTAAACAACCATGGAGACATCACACACCCCTGCCGCAAACCTACATTAACTGAGAACCAATCACATTCCTCTCTTCCTACACGTACACATGCCTTACATCCTCGACAAAACTTTTCACTGCTTCTAACAACTTGCCTCCCACATCATATATTCTTAAAACCTTCCAGAGAGCATCTCTATCAACTCTATAATATGCCTTCACCAGATTCATAAATACTACATACAAATCCATTTGTTTTTCTAAGTATTTCTCACATACAATATTCAAAGCAAACACCTGATCATCACATCCTCTACCACTTCTGAAACCACACTGCTATTCCCCAATCTGATACTCTGCACACTCCTTCACCCTCTCAATCAATACCCTCGTATATAATTTACAAGTAATACTCAACATACTTATACCTCTGTAATTTGAGCACTCACTCTTATCCCCTTTGCCTTTGTACAATGACACTATGCAAGCATTCCGCCATTCCTCAGGCACCTCACCATGAATCATACATACATTAAATAACCTTACAAACCAGTCAACAATACATTCACCCCCTTTTTTAATAAATTCCACTGCAATACTATCCAAAGCTGCTGCTTTGCCGGCTTTCATCTTCCGTAAAGCTTTTACTACCTCTTCTCTATTTACCAAATTATTTTCCCTAATCCTCTCATTTTGCACACCACCTCGTCCAAGACACCCTATATCTGCCACTCATTCATCAAACACATTCAACAAACCTTCAAAATACTCACTCCATCTCCTTCTCACATCACCACTACTTGTTATCACCTCCCCATTTGCCCCCTTCACTGAAGTTCCCATTTGCTCCATTGTCTTACGCACTTTATTTACCTGGTATTGATTGAGAGGGTGAAGGCATGTACAGAGCATCAGATTGGGGAAGAGCAGTGTGGTTTCAGAAGTGGTAGAGGATGTGTGGATCAGGTGTTTGCTATGAAGAATTTATGTGAGAAATACTTAGAAGAACAAATGTATTCGTATATAGCATTTATGGATCTGGAGAAGGCATATGATAGAGTTGATAGAGATGCTCTGTGGAAGGTTTTATGAATATATGGTGTGGGAGGCAAGTTGTTAGAAGCAGTGAAAAGTTTTTCTCGAGGATGTAAGGTATGTGTACGTGTAGGAAGAGAGGAAAGTGATTGGTTCTCAGTGAGTGTAGGTTTGCGGCAGGGGTGTGTGATGTCTCCATGGTTGTTTAATTTGTTTATGGATGGGGGTGTTAGGGAGGTGAATGAAGAGTTTTGGAAAGAGGGGCAAGTATGCAGTCTGTTCTGGATGAAAGAGCTTGGGAAGTGAGTCAGTTGTTGTTCGCTGATGATACACCGCTGGTGGCTGATTCATGTAAGAAACTGCAGAAGCTGGTGACTGAGTTTGGTAAAGTGTGTGAAAGAAGAAGGTTAAGAGTAAATGTGAATAAGAGCAAGGTTATTAGGTACAGTAGGGTTGAGGGTCAAGTCAATTGGGAGGTAAGTTTAAATGGAAAAAAACTGGAGGAAGTAAAGTCTTTTAGATATCTGGTAGTGGATCTGGCAGCGGATGGAACCATGGAAGCGGAAGTGAATAATAGAGTGTGGGAGGGGGCGAAAATTCTGGGAGCATTGAAGAATATTTGGAAGTCTAGAACATTATCTCGGAAAGCAAAAATTGGTATGTTTGAAAGAATAGTGGTTCCTACAATGTTGTATGGTTGCGAGGCGTGGGCTATGGATAGACTTGTGCGCAGGAGGGTGGATGTGCTGGAAATGAGATGTCTGCGGACAATGTGTGGTGTGAGGTGGTTTGATCGAGTAAATAATGTAAGGGTACAAGAGATGTGTGGAAATAAAATGATTGTGGTTGTGAGAGCAGAAGATGGTGTTTTGAAATGGTTTGGTCACATGGAGAGAATGAGTGAGGAAAGATTGACAAAGAGGATATATATGTCGGAGGTGGAGGGAACGAGGAGAAGTTGGAGACCAAATTTTAGGTGGAAAGATGGAATGAAAAAGATTCTGAGTGATCGGGGCCTGAACATGCAGGAGGGTGAAAGGCGTGCAAGGAATAGAGTGAATTGGAACGATGTGGTATACCGGGTCGACGTGCTGTCAATGGATTGAACCAGGGCATGTGAAGCGTCTGGGGTAAACCATGGAAAGTTGTGTGGGGCCTGTATGTGGAAAGGGAGCTGTTGTTTCGGTGCATTATTACATGACAGCTAGAGACTGAGTGTGAACGAATGGGGCCTTTGTTGTCTCTTCCTAGCGCTACCTCGCACACATGAGAGGGGAGGGGGTTGTTATTCTATGTGTGGCGGGGTGGCGATACGAAGAAATAAGGGCAGACAGAATGAATTATGTACATGTGTATATATGTATATGTTTGTGTGTATATATATGTGTACATTGAGATGTATAGGTATGTATATTTGCGTGGGTGAACGTGTATGTATATATGTGTATGTATGCGGGTTGGGCCAGTCTTTCGTCTGTTTCCTTGCGCTACCTCGCTAACGCGGGAGACAGCGACAAAGTAAAATAAAATATATATATATATATATATATATATATATATGTATTTATATACCTCCTCATTTGCTACCTTCACCGGTGATCCCATTTGTTCTCTTGTCTTAGCACTTTATTTACCTCATTCCAAAAAAATGTCTCATTCTCCTTGACATTTGATAATACTCTCTCACCCCATCTCTAATTTGCCTTTTATTCACCTCTTTCATTTTTCTCTTGCCCTCTTACTTCTTTCATTTATACATCTTTTAGTCATTTGCAGTATCTCCCTGCAAAAATCCTCCAAAACCCTTTCTCTCATCTCTCATTAACAATATTACTTCTTGTTCCCACCATTCACTACCCTTTCTAATCTGCTCATATCCCAGCTTTCTCATGCCACAGGCATCTTTTTAGCCAGTAATCACTTCTTCCCTAAATAAATGAAGTGAGCGGGAGATGGAGTGAGTATTTTGAAGGTTTCTTAAATGTGTTAGGTGACAGATTGGCAGATATAGGGTGTTTTGGTCGAGGTGGTGTGCGAAGTGAGAGGGTTAGGGAAAATGATGTGGTAAACAGAGAAGAGGTAGTGACAGATTTACGTAAAATGAAGCCGGCAAGGCGGCGGGTTTGGATGGTATTGCCTTGGAATGACTGTGTTGTTGACTTGTTGGTGAGGATATTTAATGTATGTATGATTCATGGGAAAGTGCCTGAGGACTGGCGGAAAACTTCCATAGTTTCATTATTCAAAGGCAGAGGAGACAAAGATGAGTGTTCAAGATACATAGATAAAAGTTTGTTGAGTATTCCTGGGAAATTATATGGGAGAGTATTGATTGAAAGGTGAAGGCATATACAGACCATCAGATTAAGGTGGAACAGTGTGGTTTCAGAAGTTGTAGAGGATGTGTGGATCAAGTTTTTGCTTTGAAGAATATATGTGACAAACAATTAGAAGAACAATTGGATTTGTATGTAGCATTTATGGATCTGGAGAAGTATAAAATAGAGGTAATAGAGAGACTCTGCGGAAGGTATTGCGAGAATATAGTGTGGGAGTCAAGTTAGTGGA
Source organism: Panulirus ornatus (assembly GCF_036320965.1). NCBI lineage: Eukaryota > Metazoa > Arthropoda > Malacostraca > Decapoda > Palinuridae > Panulirus > Panulirus ornatus. The sequence goes on along the minus strand of NC_092238.1, from coordinate 47,625,729 downwards.
AGCAGCGAAAAGTGTTTATCGAGGATGTAAGGCATGTGTACGAATAGGAAGAGAGGAAAGTAATTAGTTCTCAGTGAGCGTCGTTTTCCGGCAAGGTTGTGTGATATATCAATGGTTGTTTATTTATTTATCTATGAAGTTGTCAGGGAGGTGACTGCTAAAGGTTTGGGGAGAGGGGTAAGTATACAGTCTGTTGAACATGAGAGGGCTTGGGAAGTGAGTCAGTTATTGTTCGCTGACGATACAGCGCTGGTGGCTGATTCGTGTGAGAAACTGCAGAAGCTGGTGACTGAGTTTCCTAAAGTGTGTTAAAGAAGAAAGTTGAGAGCAGATGTGAATAAGAGCAATGTTATTAGGTAGAGTAGGGTTGAGGGACAAGTCAATTGGGAGGTAAGTTTGAATGGAGAAAAACTGGAGGAAATGAAGTGTCTCAGATATCTGGGAATGGATTTGGCAGCGGATGGAACCATGGAAGCGGAAATGAGTCACAGGATGGGGGAGGGGGTAAGAGTTCTGGAAGCGTTGAAAAATGTATGGAAGGAGAGAACATTATCTCGGAAAGCAAAAATGGGTATGCTTGAAGGAATAGTGGATCTAACAATGCTATATAATTGTGAGGCGTGGGCTATAGATAGAGTTTTGCGGAGGAGGGTAGATGTGTTGGAAATGAGATGTTTAAGGACAATATGTGGTGTGAGGTAGTATGATCGAGTAAGTAATGAAAGGGTAAGAGAGATGTGTAGTAATACAAAGAGTGTGGTTAAGAGAGCAGAAGAGGGTGTTTTGAAATGGTTGGTCACATAGAGAGAATGAGTTAGGAAAGATTGACAAGGAGGCTATATATATATATGTATATATATATATATATATATATATATATATATATATATATATATATATATATATATATATATATATATATATATATATATATATATATATATATATATATATATATATATATATATATATATATATATATATATATATATATATATAATTCCCACGCATTCCTCGCGTGTCGTAGAAAGCGACTAGAGGGGACGGGAGCGGGGGGCTAGAAATCCTCCCCTCCTTGTATTTTTTTAACTTTCTAAAATGGGAAACAGAAGAAGGAGTCACGCGGGGAGTGCTCATCCTCCTCAAAGGCTCAGATTTGGGTGCCTAAATGTGTGTGGATGTAACCAAGATGTGAAAAGAGGAGAGATAGGTAGTATGTTTGAGGAAAGGAACCTGGATGTTTTGGCTCTGAGTGAAACTAAGCTCAAGGGTAAAGGGGAAGAGTGGTTTGGGAATGTCTTGGGAGTAAAGTCAGGGGTTAGTGAGAGGACAAGAGCAAGGGAAGGAGTAGCAGTACTCCTGAAACAGGAGTTGTGGAAGTATGTGATAGAATGTAAGAAAGTAAATTCTCGATTAATATGGGTAAAACTGAAAGTTGATGGAGAGAGATGGGTGATTATTGGTGCATATGCACCTGGGCATGAGAAGAAAGACAATGAGAGGCAAGTGTTTTGGGAGCAGCTGAATGAGTGTGTTAGTGGTTTTGATGCACGAGACCGGGTTATAGTGTTGGGTGATTTGAATGCAAAGGTGAGTAATGTGGCAGTTGAGGGAATAATTGGTATACATGGGGTGTTCAGTGCTGTAAATGGAAATGGTGAAGAGCTTGTAGATTTATGTGCTGATAAAGGACTGATGATTGGGACAACCTGGTTTAAAAAGCGAGATATACATAAGTATACTTATGTAAGTAGGAGAGATGGCCAGAGAGCGTCATTGGATTACGTGTTAATTGACAGGCGCGCGAAAGAGAGACTTTTGGATGTTAATGTGCTGAGAGGTGCAACTGGAGGGATGTCTGATCATTATCTTGTGGAGGCTAAGGTGAAGATTTGTATGGGTTTTCAGAAAAGAAGAGTGAATGTTGGGGTGAAGAGGGTGGTGAGAGTAAGTGAGCTTGGGAAGGAGACTTGTGTGAGGAAGTACCAGGAGAGACTGAGTACAGAATGGAAAAAGGTGAGAACAATGGAAGTAAGGGGAGTGGGGGAGGAATGGGATGTATTTAGGGAATCAGTGATGGATTGCGCAAAAGATGCTTGTGGCATGAGAAGAGTGGGAGATGGGTTGATTAGAAAGGGTAGTGAGTGGTGGGATGAAGAAGTAAGAGTATTAGTGAAAGAGAAGAGAGAGGCATTTGGACGATTTTTGCAGGGAAAAAATGAAATTGAGTGGGAGACGTATAAAAGAAAGAGACAGGAGGTCAAGAGAAAGGTGCAAGAGGTGAAAAAAAGGGCAAATGAGAGTTGGGGTGAGAGAGTATCATTAAATTTTAGGGAGAATAAAAAGATGTTCTGGAAGGAGGTAAATAAAGTGCGTAAGACAAGGGAGCAAAAGGGAACTTCAGTGAAGGGCGCAAATGGGGAGGTGATAACAAGTAGTGGTGATGTGAGAAGGAGATGGAGTGAGTATTTTGAAGGTTTGTTGAATGTGTTTGATGATAGAGTGGCAGATATAGGGTGTTTTGGTCGAGGTGGTGTGCAAAGTGCGAGGGTTAGGGAAAATGATTTGGTAAACAGAGAAGAGGTAGTAAAAGCTTTGCGGAAGATGAAAGCCGGCAAGGCAGCAGGTTTGGATGGTATTGCAGTGGAATTTATTAAAAAAGGGGGTGACTGTATTGTTGACTGGTTGGTAAGGTTATTTAATGTATGTATGACTCATGGTGAGGTGGCTGAGGATTGACGGAATGCGTGCATAGTGCCATTATACAAAGGCAAAGGGGATAAGAGTGAGTGCTCAAATTACAGAGGTATAAGTTCGTTGAGTATTCCTGGCAAATTGTATGGGAGGGTATTGATTGAGAGGGTGAAGGCATGTACAGAGCATCAGATTGGGGAAGAGCAGTGTGGTTTCAGAAGTGGTAGAGGATGTGTGGATCAGGTGTTTGCTTTGAAGAATGTATGTGAGAAATACTTAGAAAAGCAAATGGATTTGTATGTAGCATTTATGGATCTGGAGAAGACATATGATAGAGTTGATAGAGATGCTCTGTGGAAGGTATTAAGAATATATGGTGTGGGAGGCAAGTTGTTAGAAGCAGTGAAAAGTTTTTATCGAGGATGTAAGGCATGTGTACGTGTAGGAAGAGAGGAAAGTGATTGGTTCTCAGTGAATGTAGGTTTGCGGCAGGGGTGTGTGATGTCTCCATGGTGGTTTAATTTGTTTATTGATGGGGTCGTTAGGGAGGTGAATGCAAGAGTTTTGGAAAGACGGGCAAGGATGAAGTCTGTTGGGGATGAGAGAGCTTGGGAAGTGAGTCAGTTGTTGTTCGCTGATGATACAGCGCTGGTGGCTGATTCATGTGAGAAACTGCAGAAGCTGGTGACTGAGTTTGGTAAAGTGTTTGAAAGAAGAAAGTTAAGAGTAAATGTGAATAAGAGCAAGGTTATTAGGTACAGTAGGGTTGAGGGTCAAGTCAATTGGGAGGTGAGTTTGAATGGAGAAAAACTGGAGGAAGTGAAGTGTTTTAGATATCTGGGAGTGGATCTGGCAGCGGATGGAAACATGGAAGCGGAAGTGGATCATAGGGTGGGGGAGGGGGCGAAAATTCTGGGAGCCTTGAAGAATGTGTGGAAGTCGAGAACATTATCTCGGAAAGCAAAAATGGGTATGTTTGAAGGAATAGTGGTTCCAACAATGTTGTATGGTTGCGAGGCGTGGACTATGGATAGAGTTGTGCGCAGGAGGATGGATGTGCTGGAAATGAGATGTTTGAGGACAATGTGTGGTGTGAGGTGGTTTGATCGAGTAAGTAACGTAAGGGTAAGAGAGATGTGTGGAAATAAAAAGAGCGTGGTTGAGAGAGCAGAAGAGGGTGTTTTGAAATGGTTTGGTCACATGGAGAGAATGAGTGAGGAAAGATTGACCAAGAGGATATATGTGTCAGAGGTGGAGGGAACGAGGAGAAGAGGGAGACAAAATTGGAGGTGGAAAGATGGAGTGAAAAAGATTTTGTGTGATCGAGGCCTGAACATGCAGTAGGGTGAAAGGAGGGCAAGGAATAGAGTGAATTGGAGCGATGTGGTATACCGGGGTTGACGTGCTGTCAGTGGATTGAATCAAGGCATGTGAAGCGTCTGGGGTAAACCATGGAAAGCTGTGTAGGTATGTATATTTGCGTGTGTGGACGTATGTATATACATGTGTATGGGGTGGGTTGGGCCATTTCTTTCGTCTGTTTCCTTGCGCTACCTCGCAAACGCGGGAGACAGCGAGAAAGCAAAAAAAAAAAAAGAAAAAAAAGAAATATATATATATATATATATATATATATATATATATATATATATATATATATATATATATATATATATATATATATATATATATATATATATATATATATATATATATATATATATATATATACATATATATATATATATATATATATATATATATATATATATATATATATATATATATATATATATATATATATATATATATATATATATATTTTCTTTCTTTTTCTTTTAAACTATTCGCCATTTCCCGCGTTAGCGAGGTAGCGTTAGGAACAGAGGACTGGGCCTTTTTTGGAATATCCTCACCTGGCCCCCTCTGTTCCTTCTTTTGGAAAATAAAAAAAAAAAAACGAGAGGGGAGGATTTCCAGCCCCCCGCTCCCTCCCCTTTTAGTCGCCTTCTACGACACGCAGGGAATACGTGAGAAGTATTCTTAATCCCATATATATATATGAAGAGAGTAGGGACATTGGGTGAACATATAATGCCACTGCTATCACCAATATATCACGGGTAGGACAACAACCTAATCTGTACCTTTAACTCTACTTTGGTGGTTACGAGACTTGGAAATATCATGAACGATCATTTCCTATCTACATGCCATTCATCCTTGATGATGCTTTCATTCCCCTTTTCTGAGGTAGTTTGTTTACCCAGCCTTGCCACTCGCACACAGTAATGGTATATATAAGATACTGGTTTTGTAATCCATCATTTAGTAATTTAATCAAATCCGGCAGCCTAATATCTTCTCTTGCTAAAATTTTGTAAGTACTTCATCATTTCATACTCATTCTTTCTAATCCAAGATTAAGTGCATTTTCTTGTAAACTTTTCTTACAATAAAAGTTTAATAAAAGTTTAATGCGAAATGAAAAAATTCTTGCTAATTGTAAGAGTAGTAGTGTAGTGTATGTACTAAGGCATTAACCATATTATAAAAGGTCCAGGTTTACCTGAGACATGTAATATCTTTGGTATTGTTTGTCTCGAGCCTCCAGTGCCCAAAGCTGACATAATCTAGTTACGTCACACCGCCTTACACGGTTGCCATTGTCTTTAATAATTCTTGTATCGTTTTATGGTAACAGGCATGAATTTGTGTTACATTCATGCTAGCCTGCTTTTCAATATATATATTGAGCAAAATTAGAAAAAAGGAATATATATGCATATATATATATGTATATATATATATATATATATATATATATATATATATATATATATATATATATATATATATATATATTCTTTACTTTTTTTTTTTTTGCTTTGTCGCTGTCTCCCGCGTTTCCGAGGTAGCGCAAGGAAACAGACGAAAGAAATTGCCCAACCCACCAACATACACATGTATATACATACACGTCCACACACGCAAATATACATACCTACACAGCTTTCCATGGTTTACCCCAGACGCTGCACATGCCCTGATTCAATCCACTGACAGCACGTCAACCCCGGTATACCACATCGATCCAATTCACTCTATTCCTTGCCCTCCTTTCACCTTCCTGCATGTTCAGGCCCCGATCACACAAAATCTTTTTCACTATCTTTCCACCTCCAATTTGGTCTCCCTCTTCTCCTCGTTCCCTCCACCTCCGACACATATATCCTCTTGGTCAATCTTTCCTCACTCATTCTCTCCATGTGACCAAACCATTTCAAAACACCCTCTTATGCTCTCTCAACCACGCTCTTTTGATTTCCACACATCTCTCTTACCCTTACGTTACTTACTCGATCAAACCACCTCACACCACATATTGTCCTCAAACATCTCATTTCCAGCACATCCACCCTCCTGCGTACAACTCTATCCATAGCCCACGCCTCGCAACCATACAACATTGTTGGAACCACTATTCCTTCAAACATACCCATTTTTGCTTTCCGAGATAATGTTCTCGACTTCCACACATTCTTCAAGGCTCCCAGGATTTTCGCCCCCTCCCCCACCCTATAATCCACTTCCGCTTCCATGGTACCATCCGCTGCCAGATCCACTCCCAGATGTCTAAAACACTTTACTTCATCCAGTTTTTCTCCATTCAAACTTACCTCCCAATTGACTTGACCCTCAACCCTACTGTACCTAATTACCTTGCTCTTATTCATATTTAATCTTTACTTTCTTCTTTCACACACTTTACCAAACTCAGTCACCAGCTTCTGCAGTTTCTCATTTGAATCAGCCACCAGTGCTGTATCATCAGTGAACAACAACTGACTCATTTCCCAAGCTCTCTCATCCACAACAGACTTCATACTTACCCCTCTTTCCAAAACTCTTGCATTCACCTCCCTAACAAGCCCCATCCATAAACAAATTAAACAACCATGGAGACATCACACATCTCTGCCGCAAACCTACATTCACTGAGAACAAATCACTTTCCTCTCTTCCTACACGTACACATGCCTTACATCATCGACAAAAACTTTTCACTGCTTCTAACAACTTGCCTCCTACACCATATATTCTTAATACCTTCCACAGAGCATCTCTATCAACTCTATCATATGCCTTCTCCAGATCCATAAATGCTACATACAAATCCATTTGCTTTTCTAAGTATTTCTCACATACATTCTTCAAAGCAAACACCTGATCCACACATCGTATACCACTTCTGAAACCACACTGCTCTTCCCCAATCTGATGCTCTGTACAAGTCTTCACCCTCTCAATCAATACCTTCCCATATAATTTGCTAGGAATACTCAACAAACTTATACCTCTGTAATTTGAGCACTCACTCTTATCCCCTTTGCCTTTGTACAATGGCACTATGCACGCATTCCGCCAATCCTCAGGCACCTCACCATGAGTCATACATACATTAGATAACCTTACCAACCAGTCAACAATACAGTCACCACCATTTTTGATAAATTCCACTGCAATACCATCCAAACCTGCTGCCTTGCCGGCTTTCATCTTCCGCAAAGCTTTTACTACCTCTTCTCTGTTTACCAAATCATTTTCACTAACCCTCTCACTTTGCACACCACCTCGACCAAAAAACCCTATATCTGCCACTCTATCATCAAACACATTCAACAAACCTTCAGAATACTCACTCCATCTCCTTCTCACATCACCACTACTTGTTATCACCTCCCCATTTGCGCCCTTCACTGAAGTTCCCATTTGCTCCCTTGTCTTGGGAATGTCTTGGGAGTAAAGTCAGGGGTTAGTTAGAGGACAAGAGCAAGGGAAGGAGTAGCAGTACTCCTGAAACAGGAGTTGTGGGAGTATGTGATAGAATGTAAGAAAGTAAACTCTCGATTAATAGGGGTAAAACTGAAAGTTGATGGAGAGAGATGGGTGGTTATTGGTGCATATGCACCTGGGCATGAGAAGAAAGATCATGAGAGGCAAGTGTTTTGGGAGCAGCTGAATGAGTGTGTAAGTGGTTTTGATGCACGAGACCGGGTTATAGTGATTGGTGATTTGAATGCAAAGGTGAGTAATGTGGCAGTTGAGGGAATAATTGGTATACATGGTGTGTTCAGTGTTGTAAATGGAAATGGTGAAGAGCTTGTAGATTTATGTGCTGAAAAAGGACTGATGATTGGGAATACCTGGTTTAAAAAGCGAGATATACATAAGTATACGTATGTAAGTAGGAGAGATGGCCAGAGAGCGTTATTGGATTACGTGTTAATTGACAGGCGCGCGAAAGAGAGACTTTTGGATGTTAATGTGCTGAGAGGTGCAACTGGAGGGATGTCTGATCATTATCTTGTGGAGGCTAAGGTGAAGATTTGTATTGGTTTTCAGAAAAGAAGAGTGAATGTTGGGGTGAAGAGGGTGGTGAGAGTAAGTGAGCTTGGGAAGGAGACTTGTGTGAGGAAGTACCAGGAGAGACTGAGTACAGAATGGAAAAAGGTGAGAACAATGGAAGTAAGAGGAGTGGTGGAGGAATGGGATGTATTTAGGGAATCAGTGATGGATTGCGCAAAAGATGCTTGTGGCTTGAGAAGAGTGGGAGGTGGGTTGATTAGAAAGGTTAGTGAGTTATGGGATGAAGAAGTAAGATTATTAGTGAAAGTGAAGAGAGAGGCATCTGGACGATTTTTGCAGGGAAAAAATGCAATTGAGTGGGATATGTATAAAAGAAAGAGACAGGAGGTCAAGAGAAAGGTGCAAGAGGCGAAAAAGAGGGCAAATGAGTGTTGGGGTGAGAGAGTATCATTAAATTTTAGGGAGAATAAAAAGATGTTCTGGAAGGAGGTAAATATATATATATATATATATATATATATATATATATATATATATATATATATATATATATATATATATATATATATATATATATATATATATTTTTTTTTTTTTTGCTTTGTCACTGTCTCCCGCGTCTGCGATGTAGCGCAAGGAAACAGACGAAGGAAATGGCCCAACCCACCGTGGACGTGGACCATGGCGTGGACCATGGATAGAGTTGTGCGCAGGAGGATGGATGTGCTGGAAATGAGATGTTTGAGGACAATGTGTGGCGTGAGGTGGTTTGATCGAGTAAGTAACGTAAGGGTAAGAGAGATGTGTGGAAATAAAAAGTGCCTGGTTGAGAGAGCAGAAGAGGGTGTTTTGAAATGGTTTGGTCACATGGAGAGAATGAGTGAGGAAAGATTGACCAAGAGGATATATGTGTCGGAGGTGGAGGGAATGAGGAGAAGAGGGAGACCAAATTGGAGGTGGAAAGATGGAGTGGAAAAGATTTTGTGTGATCGGGGCCTGAACATGCAGTAGGGTGAAAGGAGGGCAAAGAATAGAGTGAATTGGAGCGATGTGGTATACCGGGGTTGACGTGCTGTCAGTGGATTGAATCAAGTCATGTGTATGGGGGTGGGTTGGGCCATTTCTTTCGTCTGTTTCCTTGCGCTACCTCGCAAACGCGGGAGACAGCGAAAAAAAAAAAAAAAAAAAAATATATATATATATATATATATATATATATATATATATATATATATATATATATATATATATATATATACATATATATATATATATATATATATATACCCTCCATTGGAGGATGTGAGCCGACCTGCCTCACCAAAACTCTTGCCTGGAAACCCAGGGGAAATCTAAGGGGTAATGAAGTTTGGTGGGTCAGCCAAATCCAATGACAGAGTAATGTCCGGCTGGAAGGATCACTGACCAGGCCACACCAACACCATGCTGGGTATTTACCACAGCTGGTAACAGCTGTGGAGTGTACACATTACGCATTCAGTTCTAATATTTCTGCGTTCAAGAAATTCCTCATCAGTTTTCAAATCCAATTATTTCGGTCACGAGTATCCCAAACCACAATGTCACTTATCTGTTTCATGTATGTGAATGAAATATATTTTTTCAGCCGTAAGTTCCGAGACCGAAGGCTCTACTGTATTGTGTATATATGTCAAACATACAACGTACTCATAATGTCTGATATAAACTAATTACTCATATACCTGGTAAAGAATGCGTGAGGCATTAGTGAGATCCACGAATCACCGAGTGGTTACGAAGATGTTTTATTAGACTCATCCTGGCATGGGGTTGGACTACGTGGCTGTTAGACAGATGTCCGGTGTTCGATTCTCTGGGTATAGCAGCAAACCGTCGAAATCATATATTATGTGTACTTTACATACATATATATATATATATATATATATATATATATATATATATATATATATATATATATATATATATATATATATATATATATATATATATATATATATATATTTAGTATACTTTGTCGCTGTCTACCACGTTAGCAAGGTCGCGAGAGGAAACAGACAATAGTATAGCCCACCCCACCTACATACACGTCCACACACGCACATATTCATACCTATACATTTCAACGTATACACATATATACATACACAGACATATACATATATACACATGTACATGATTCATACTTGCTGCCGTTTTTTATTTCCATCGCCACCCCGCCATACATGAAATGACATCCCCTTCCCCAACACACGCGTGAGATAGCACTAGAAAAAGACAACAAAGGCCAAAATCGTTCACACTCAGTCTATAGCTGTCATGTATAATGTACCGAAATCAAACATCCCTTTCCACATCCAGGCCCCACAAGACTTTCCATGGTTCACCCCAGACGCTTCACTTGCCCTGGTTCAATCCATTGACAGCACGTCGACCCCGTTATGCCAAATCGTTCCAAGAAACTCTATTCCTTGCACGCCTTTCACCTTCCTGCATGTTCAGGCCTCGATCGCTCAAAATCTTTTTCACTCCATCCTTCCACCTCCAATTTGATCACCAACTTTTCCTCGTTCCCTCTGCCTCTGACACATATATCTTCTTTGTCAATATTTTCTCACTCATTTTCTCCAAGTGATCAAACCATTTCAATACACCCTCTTCTGAGAGAGCAGAAGAGGGTGTTTTGAAATGGTTTGGTCAAATGGAGAAAATGAGTTAGGAAAGATTGACCAAGAGGATATATATGTCAAAGGTGGAGGGAACGAGGAAGAGTGGGATACCAAATTGGAGGTAGAAACATGGAGTGAAAAAGATTTTGAGTGATCGTGGCGTGAACATGCAGGAGTGTGAGAGGCGTGCAGGGAATAGAGTGAATTGGAACGATGTGGTATACCAGGGTCGAGGTGCTGTCAATGGATTGAAACAGAGCATATGAAGCGTCTGGGGAAAACCATGGAAAGTTGTGTGGGGCCTGAATGTGGAAAGGGAGCTGTGGTTTCGGTGCATTATTACATGACAGCTAGAGTCTGAGTGTGAACGAGTGTGGCATTTGTTGTCTTTTCCAAACGCTACCTCGCGGACATGAGTGGGGAAGGGGGTCTTATTTCATGTCTGGCTGAGTGGCGATGGGAATAAATAAAGGCAGACAGTATGAATTATGTACATGTGTATATATGTATATGTCTATGTGTGTGTGTATATATATATATATATATATATATATATATATATATATATATATATATATATATATATATATATATATATATATATATATATATATATATATATATATATATATATATATATATATATATATATATATATATATATATTTTTTTTTTTTTTTTTTTTTTTTTTTGCTTTGTCATTGTCTACCGCGTTTGCGAGGTAGCGCAAGGAAACAGACGAAAGAAATGGCCCAACCCACCCCCATACACATGCTTATACATACGTCCACACACGCAAATATACATACCTACACAGCTTTCCATGGTTTACACCAGACGCTTCACATGCCCTGATTCAATCCACTGACAGCACGTCAACCCCGGTATACAACATCGATCCAATTTACTCTATTCCTTGCCCTCTTTTCACCCTCCTGCATATTCAGGCCAAGATCACACAAAATCTTTTTCACTCCATCTTTCCACCTCCAATTTGGTCTCCCACTTCTCCTCGTTCCCTTCACCTCCGACACATATATCCTCTTGGTCAATCTTTCCTCACTCATTCTCTCCATGTGACCAAAACACTTCAAAACACCCTCTTCTGCTCTCTCAACCACGCTCTTTTTATTTCCACGCATCTCTCTCACCCTAAGGTTCTTACTAGATCAAACCACCTCACACCACATATTGTCCTCAAACATCTCATTTCCAGGACATCCATCCTCCTGCGCACAACTCTATCCATAGCCCACGCCTCGCAACCACACAACATTGTTGGAACAACTATTCCTTCAAACATACCCATTTTTGCTTTCCGAGATAATGTTCTCGACTTCCACACATTCTTCAAGGCTCCTAGAATTTTCGCCCCCTCCCCCACCCTATGATCCACTTCCGCTTCCATGGTTCCATCCGCTGCCAGATCCACTCCCAGATATCTAAAACACTTTACTTCCTCCAGTTTTTCTCCATTCAAACTTACCTCCAAATTGACTTGACCCTCAACACTACTGTACCTAATAACCTTGCTCTTATTCATATTTACTCTTAACTTTCTTCTTTCACACACTTTACCAAACTCAGTCACCAGCTTCTGCAGTTTCTCACATGAATCAGCCACCAGCGCTGTATCACCAGCGAACAACAACTGACTCACTTCCCAAGCTCTCTCATCCCCAACAGACTTCATACTTGCCCCTCTTTCCAAAACTCTTGCATTCACCTCCCTAACAACCCCATCCATAAACAAATTAAACAACCATGGAGACATTACACACCCCTGCCGCAAACATACATTCACTGAGAACCAATCACTTTCCTCTCTTCCTACACGTACACATGCCTTACATCCTCGATAAAAACTTTTCACTGCTTCTAACAACTTGCCTCCCACACCATATATTCTTAATACCTTCCACAGAGCATCTCTATCAACTCTATCATATGCCTTCTCCAGATCCATAAATGTTACATACAAATCCATTTGCTTTTCTAAGAATTTCTCACATACATTCTTCAAAGCAAACACCTGATCCACACATCCTCTACCACTTCTGAAACAACACTGCTCCTCCCCAATCTGATGCTCTGTAAATGCCTTCACCCTCTCAATTAATACCCTCCCATATAATTCACCAGGAATACTCAACAAACTTATACCTCTGTAATTTGAGCACTCACTCTTATCCCCTTTGCCTTTGTACAATGGCACTATTCACGCATTCAGCCAATCCTCAGGCACCTCACCATGAGTCATACAGATATTAAATAACCTTACCAACCAGTAAATAATACAGTCACCCCTTTTTTAATAAATTCCACTGCAATACCATCCAAACCTTCTGCCTTGCCGATATATACATATACATATGCCGATATATATATACATATATATATATATATATATATATATATATATATATATATATATATATATATATATATATATATATATATATATATATATATATATATATATATATATATATATATATATATATATATATATATATATATATATATATATATATATATATATATATATATATTTATATATATATATATATATATATATATATATATATATATATATATATATATATATATATATATATATATATATATATATATATATATATATATATATATATATATATATATATATATATATATATATATATCGAGTAAGTAACGTACGGGTAAAAGAGATGTGTGGAAATAAAAAGAGCGTGGTGAGAGAGCAGAAGAGGGTGTTTTGAAATGGTTTAGGCACATGGAGAGAATGAGTGAGGAAAGATTGAACAAGAGGATATATTTGTCGGAGGTGGAGGGAACGAGGAGAAGTGGGAAACCAGATTGGAGGTTGAAAGATGGAGTGAAAAAGATTTTGTGTGATCGGGGCCTGAACATGCAGGAGGGTGAAAGGAGGGTAAGGAATAGAGTGAATTGGATCGATGTGGTATACCGGGGTTGACGTGCTGTCAGTGGGTTGAATCAGGGCATGTGAAGCGTCTGGGTATCGCAAGGAAACAGAGGAGAGAATGGGCCAACCCACCCACATACACATGTATATACATACACGTCCACACACGTAAATATACATACCTATACATTTCAATGTACACATATATATACACACACAGATATATACATATAAACACATGTACATAATTCACATTGTCTGCCTATATTTATTCCCATCGCCACCCACACATGGAATAACAACCCCCTCCCCCTCATGTGTGCGAGGTAGCGCTAGTAAAAGACAACAAAGGCCCCATTAGTTCACACTCAGTCTCTAGATGTCATGTAATAATGCACCGAAACCACAGCTCCCTTTCCACATCCAGGACCCACAAAACTTTCCATGGTTTACCCCAGACGCTTCACATGCCCTGGTTGTATCCATTGACAGCACGTCGACCCCGGTATACCACATCGTTCCAATTTACTCTATTCCGTGCACGCCTTTCACCCTCCTGCATGTTCAGGCCCCGATCACTCAAAATCTTTTTCACGCCATCTTTCCACCTCCAATTTGGCCTTCCACTTCTCCTCGTTTCCTCTACCTCTGACACATATATCCTCTTGGTCAATCTTTCCTCACTCATTCTTTCCATGTGACCAAACCATTTCAAAACACCCTCTTCTGCTCTCTCAACCAAACTTTTTTCATTTCCACAGGTCTGTGTTACCCTTACATTACTTACTCGATCAAACCACCTCAAACCACATATTCTCCTTAAACATCTCATTTCCAGCACATCCACCCTCCTGCGCGCAACTTTATCCATAGCTCACGTATCTCAACCATACAACATTGTTGTAACCACTATTCCTTCAAACATACCCATTTTTACTTTCCGAGATAATGTTCTCGATTTCCAAACATTCTTCAAGGCTCACAGAATTTTCGCCCCCTCCCCCACCCTATAATTCACTATGATTCAAAGTTAAGAGTAAATATGATTAATAGGAAGGTTATTAGGTAGAGTAGGGTTGAGGGTCAAGTAAATAGGGAGGTAAGTTTGAATGGAGAAAAACTGGAGGAACTGAAGTGGTTTAGATATCTGGGAGAGGATTTGGCAGCATATGGATCCGTGGAAGCGGAAGTGAATCATATGATGGGGGAGGGGGCGAAGATTCTGGGAGCCTTGAGGAATGTGTGGAAGTCGAGAACATTATCTCGGAAAGCAAAAATTGGTATGTTTGAAGGAATAGTGGTTCCAACAATGTTGTATGGTTGCGACGCGTGGGCTATGGATAGAGTTGTGCGCAAGAGGGTGGATGTGCTGGAAATGAGATGTTTGAGGACAATATGTGGTATGAGATGGTTTGATCGAGTAAGTAATAATAGGGTAAGAGAGATGTGTTGTAATAAAAAGAGTGTGGTTGAGAGAACAAAAGAGTGTGTTTTGAAATGGTTTGGTCACATGGACAGAATGAGTGAGGATAGATTGACCAAGAGGATATATGTGTCGGAGGTGGAGGGAACGAGGAGAAGTCGGAGACCAAATTGGAGGTGGAAAGATGGAGTGAAAAGGATTTTGAGTGATCGGGGCCTGAACATGCAGGAGGGTGAAAGGCGTGCAAGAAATAGAGTGAATTGTAACGATGTGGTATAACGGGGTCGACGTGCTTTCAATGGATTGAACCAGGGAATGTGAAGCGTCTGGGGTTAAGCATGGAAAGTTTTGTCGGACCTGGATGTGGAAAAGGAGCTGTGGTTTCGGTGTATTATTACTTGACAGCTAGAGACTGAGTGTGAACGAATGGGTCCTTTGTTGTGTTTTCCTAATGCTACCTCGCACACGTAAGGGGGGAGGGTGTTGTTAATCCATGTGTGGTGGATTGGTGATGGGAATGAATAAAGGCAGACAGTATGAATTATGTACATGTGTATATATGTATATGTCTGTGTGTGTGTATATATATATGTATACATCAAGATGTATAGGTATGTATATGTGCTGTGTGTGGACGTGTATGTGTATACACGTGCATGTGGGTGGGTTGGGCCATTCTTTCGTCTGTTTCCTTGTGCTACCTCGCTAACGCGGGAGCCAGCAACAAATGAAAATAAATAAATAGATAAATAAATATATATATATATATATATATATATATATATATATATATATATATATATATATATATATATATATATATATATATATATATATACAGTATACGTATGTAAGCAGGAGAGATGGCCAGAAAACGTTATTGTACCACGAATTAATTGATAGGCGCTCTACAGGGAGGCACTTGGATGTTCACGAGTTGAGAGGTGTAACTGGAGGAATTTCTGATCATTCTCTTGTGGTGGCGAAGGTGAAGTTCGGAGAGGTTTTCAGAAAAGAAGAGAGGATGTTGGGGTGAAGAGAGTGGTGAGAGTAAGTGAGCTTGTGAAGGACACCTCTGTGAGGAAGTACCAGGGGATAATGAGTACCGAATGGAAAAAGGTGAGGACAAAGGACATTAGGGGAGTGGCGGAGGAATGGGATGTATTCAGAGAAGCAGTGATGGCTTGCGCAAAAGATGCTTGTGGCATGAGAAGCGTGGGAAGTAGGCAGTTTAAAAAGGGTAATGAGTGGGGGGACGAAGAATTAAGATTATCATTAAAAGAGAAGAAAGAGGCATTTGGAAGAGTTTTGCAGGGAAACAGTGCAAATGACTGGGAGATGTATAAAAGAAAGAGGCAGGAGATCAAGAGAAAGGTGCAAGAGGTGAAAATGAGGGCAAATGAGAGTTGGGGTGAGAGAGTATCATTAAGTTTTAGGGAAAATAGAAATACGTTTTCGAAGGAAGTATATACAGTGTGTAAGACAAGGGAACAAGTTGGAGCATCGGTGAAGGGGGCTAATGGGGGAGGCGACAAGATGTAGCGGTGATGTGAGAAGGAGATGGAGTGAGTACTATGAAGTTTTGTTGAATGTGTTTGATGATAAGGTGGCAGATATAGGATGTTTTGGTCGAGCAGGTGTGCCAGGTTAGAGGGTTAGGGGGAAACGGAGAAGAGGTAGTAAATGCTTTGTGGAAGATGAAAGCCTGCAAGGCAGCGGGTTTGGATGGTATTGCAGTGGAATTAATTAGAAAAATAAGCGACTGTGTTGTTTACTTGTTGGTAAGGATATTTAATGTATGTATCACTCATAATGAGATGACTGAGGATTGACCTTATGCAAGCATAGTGCCATTCTACAAAGGCAAAGGGGATTAAGGTGAGTGCCGAAATTACTGAGGTATAGGTTTTTGAGTATTCCTAGGAAATTATATGGGACGGTATTGATTGAGAGGGTGAAGGCATGTACAGGGCATCAGATTGGAGAAGAGCAGTGTGGTCTCAAAGGTTGTTGAGTATTTGTGGATCAGGTGTTTGCTTTGAAGAATGCATGTGAGAAATACTTACGAATGGAAATGGATTTGTATGTAGCATTTATGGATCTGGAGAAGGCAAATGATACAGTTGATAGAGATGATCTGTGGAAGGTATTACAAATATATGGTTTGGGACGCAAGTTGTTAGAAAAAATGAAATTTTTTATCGAGGATGTAAGGTATGTGTACGAGTAGGAAGAGAGGAAAGTGATTTGTTCTCAGTGAATGTCCGTTTGCGGCAAGTGTGCATGATGTCTCCATAGTTGTTTAATTTGTTTATGGATAGGGTTTTTAGGGGGGTGAATGGAAGAGTGTTGGAGAGAGGGGAAAGTATGCGGTCTGTTATGGATGAGAGGGCTTGGGAAGTGAGTTAATTGTTGTTCGCTGACGACACAGCGCTGGTGGCTAATTCGGGTGAGAAAGTGAAGAAGCTGGTGACTGAGTTTGGTAAATCTTGTGAAAGAACAAAGCTGAGAGTAAAGGTTAATATGAGCAAGATTGCTAGGTACAATATGGTTGAGGGACAAGTCAATTGGGAGGTAAGTTTCAATGGAAAAAAACTGGAGGAAGTGAAGTGTTTTAGATATCTGGTAGTGGATTTGGCAGCGGATGGAACCATGGAAGTGGAAGTGAGTCAAAGGGCGGGGGATGGGGCGAAAGTTCTGGGAGCCTTGAAAAATGGTTGGAAGGTATGAGCATTATATTGTAAAGCAAAAATGGGTATGTTTGAAGGAATAGTGGGTCTAACAATGTTATATGTATGCGAGGCGTGGGCCAAAAACAGAGTTGAGCGGAGGAGGGTGGATGTGTTGGAAGTGATATGTTTGAGGACGATATGTGGTCTGAGGCGGTTTGATCGATAAAGTAATGACAGGGTAAGAGAGATGTGTGATAATAAAAAGAGTGTTTTTGAGAGAGCAGAAAAGGGGTGTTTTGAAATGGTTTGGTCATATGGAGAGAAAGATTGAGGAAAGATTGACAAGGAGGATCTATGTATTATCGGTGTAGGGAACGAGAAGTGGGAGACCAAATTAGAGGTGGAAAGATGGAGCGAAAAAGATTTTTAGCGATCGGGGCATGAATATGTTGGAGGGTGAATGGCGCTGAAGTAATAGACTGAATTGGAACGATGTGGTATACCGGTGTCGACCTGCTGTGAATGGATTGAACCAGGGCATTTGAAGCGTCTGGCGTAAACCATGGAAAGTTTTGTGAGGACTGAATGTGAAAAGGGAGCTGTGGTTTCGGTGCATTATACATGACAGCTTGAGACTGAGTGTGAACGAATGTGGCTTTTGTTGTCTTTTCCTAGAGCACCTTGCGCGTTAGCGGGGGTAGGGGGGCTATCATTTCATGTATGGCGCAGTGGCAGACAGTATGAATTGTGTACATGTGTACAGGTGAGTTTGAATGGAGAAAAACTGGAGGAAGTGAAGTGTTTTAGATATCTGGGAGTGGATCTGGCAGCGGATGGAACCATGGAAGCGGAAGTGGATCATAGGGTGGGGGAGGGGGCGAAAATTCTGGGGGCCTTGAAGAATGTATGGAAGTCGAGAACATTATCTCGGAAAGCAAAAATGGGTATGTTTGAAGGAATAGTGGTTCCAACAATGTTGTATGGTTGCGAGGCGTGGGCTATGGATAGAGTTGTGCGCAGGAGGATGGATGTGCTGGAAATGAGATGTTTGAGGACAATGTGTGGTGTGAGGTGGTTTGATCGAGTGAGTAACGTAAGGGTAAGAGAGATGTGTGGAAATAAAAAGAGCGTGGTTGAGAGAGCAGAAGAGGGTGTTTTGAAGTGGTTTGGGCACATGGAGAGAATGAGTGAGGAAAGATTGACCAAGAGGATATATGTGTCGGAGGTGGAGGGAACGAGGAGAAGAGGGAGACCAAATTGGAGGTGGAAAGATGGAGTGAAAAAGATTTTGTGTGATCGGGGCCTGAACAGGCAGGAGGGTGAAAGGAGGGCAAGGAATAGAGTGAATTGGAGCGATGTTGTATACCGGGGTTGACGTGCTGTCAGTGGATTGAATCAGGGCATGTGAAGCGTCTGGGGTAAACCATGGAAAGCTGTGTAGGTATGTATATTTGCGTGTGTGGACGTATGTATATACATGTGTATGGGGGGGGGGTTGGGCCATTTCTTTCGTCTGTTTCCTTGCGCTACCTCACAAACGCGGGAGATAGCGACAAAGTATAATAAAAATAGAAATATAAATATATATATATATATATATATATATATATATATATATATATATATATATATTTTTTTTTTTTTTTTTTTATACTATTCGCTATTTCCCGCGATAGCGAGGTAGCGTTAAGAACAGAGGACTGGGCCTTTGAGGGAATATCCTCACCTGGACCTCTCCTCTGTTCCTTCTTTTGGAAAAAAAAAACGAGAGGGGAGGATTTCCAGCCCCCCGCTCCCTTCCCTGTTAGTCGCCTTCTACGACACGCAGGGAATACGTGGGAAGTATTCTTTCTCCCCTATCCCCAGGGAATATATATATATATATATATATATATATATATATATATATACGTTGAAATGTAAAGGCATGTATGTGGATGTGTATGTATATACATGTGTATATGGTTGGGTTGGGCCATTCTTTCGTCTGTTTCCTAGCGCTACCTTGCTAACGTGGGAGACAGCGACAAAGTATAATAAATAGTTAAATATACAGCCCTGGTGGCTGATGCGGTTGCGAGACTGCAGAAGCTGGTGACTGAGTGTGGTAAAGTGTGTGAAAGAGGAAAGCTGAGAGTAAATTTGAATAGGAGCAAGGTTATTAGGTACTGTAGGGTTGAGAGACAAGTCAATTGGGAAGTATGTTTGATTGGAGAAGAACTGGAGAAAGTAAAGTGTTTTAGATATCTGGGAGTGGATTTGGCAACGTGTGAGACCATGGAAGCGGAAGTGAATCATAGGGTGGGGGAGAGGGCGAAAGTTCTGGGAGCGTTGAAGAATGTGTGGAAGTCGAGAACATTATATCGGAATGAAAAATAGGTATGTTTGAAGGAATAGTGGTTCCAACAATGTTATATGGTTGCGATGCGTGGGCTATGGATAGAGTTGTGCGCAGGAGGGTGAATGTGCTGGAAAGGAGATGTTTGAGGACGTTATGTGGTGTGAGGTGGTTTTATGGAGTAAGTAATCATAGGGTAAGAGATATGTTTGGTAATCAAAAGAATGTCGTTTAGGTAGTAGAAGAGGGTGTTTTGAAATGGTTTAGTCACATGGAGAGAATGAGTGAAGAAAGATTGACCAAGGGGATATATGCGTAAGAGGTGGAGGGAAGGACGAGAAGTGGGAGACCAAATTAGAAATGGAACGATGGACTGAAAATATTTTGAGTGATCGGGCCTGAACATGCAGGAGGGTGAAAGGCGTGCAAGGAATAGAGTGAATTGGAACGATGTGGTATACCGGGGTCGACGTGCTGTTAATGCATTGAAGCAGGGCATGTGAAGCGTCTGGGGTAAACCATGGAAAGTTCTCTGGTGTCTGAAAATGGCAAGGGAGTTGTGGTTTCGTTGCATTCTTACATGACAGCTAGAGACTGAGTGTGAATGAATGTGGCCTTTGTTGTCTTTTCCTAGCGCTACCTCGCGCACATGAGGGGGGAGGAGGTTGTTATTTCATGTGTTGCGGGGTTGCGATGGTAATGAATGAAGGCAGACAGTATGAATTATGTACATGTGTATATATGTATATGTCCGTGTGTATATATATGTATGCGTTGAGATGTATAGGTATGTATATCTGCGTGTGTGGACATATATGTATATACATGTGTATGTGGGTGGGTTGGGCCCACAGATATATATATATATATATATATATATATATATATATATATATATATATATATATATATATATATATATATATATATCTTTCATACTATTCGCCATTTCCCGCATTAGCGAGGTAGCGATGAGAACAGAGGACTGGGCCCTTGAGGGAATATCCTCACCTGGGCCCCTTCTCTGTTCCCTCTTTTGGAAAATTAAAAAAAAAAAAAGTGAGAGGGGATGATTTCCAGCCCCCCGCTCCCTCCCCTTTTACTCGCCTTCTACGACACGCAGGGAATACGTGGGAAGTATTCTTTCTCCCCTATCCCCAGGGATATATATATATATATATATATATATATATATATATATATATATATATATATATATATATATATATATATATATATATATATATATATATATATATATATATCCCTGGGGATAGGGGAGAAAGAATACTTCCAACGTATTCCCTGCGTGTCGTAGAAGGCGACTAAAAGGGAAGGGAGCGGGGGGCTGGAAATCCACCCCTCTCGTTTTTAGTTTTCCTAATGAAGGAACAGAGGAGGGGGCCAAGTGAGGATATTCCCTCAAGGACTCAGTCCTCTCTTCTTAACGCTACCTTGCTGACGCGGGAAATGGCGAATAGTATGAAAAAAAAAAAAAAAAAAAAATATATATATATATATATATATATATATATATATATATATATATATATATATATATATAAAAATATATATATATATTTATTCATATTTATTTATTTTGCTTTGTCGCTGTCTCCCGCGTTTGCGAGGTAGCGCAAGGAAACAGACGAAAGAAATGGCCCAACCCACCTCCATACACAATGTATACACACACACGTCCACACACGCAAATATACATACCTATACATCTCAATGTACACATATATACACATAGACACACACATATATACCCATGCACACAATTCACACTGTCTGCCCACATTCACTCCTATCGCCACCTCGCCACATATGGAATACCTTCCGCCTCCCGCCTCATGTGTGCGAGGTAGCACTAGGAAAAGACAACAAAGGCCCAATTCGTTCACACTCAGTCTCTAGCTGCCACGCAATAATGCCCGAAACCACAGGTCCCTTTCCACATCCAGGCCCCACACAACTTTCCATGGTTTACATCAGACGCTTCACATGCCCTGATTCAATCCACTGACAGCACGTCAACCCCGGTATACCACATCAATCCAATTCACTCTGTTCCTTGCCCTCCTTTCACCCTCCTCCATGTTCAGGCCCCGATCACACAAAATCTTTTTCACTCCATATTTCCACCTCCAATTTGGTCTCCCACTTCTCCTCTTTCCCTCCACCTCCGACACATATATCCTCTTGGTCAATCTTTCCTCACTCATTCTCTCCATGTGACCAAACCATTTCAAAACACCCTCTTCTGCTCTCTCAACCACGCTCTTTTTATTTCCACACATCTCTCTTACGCTTACATTACTTACTCGATCAAACCACCTTACACCACACATTATCCTCAAACATCTCATTTCCAGCACATCAACCCTCCTGCGCACAACTCTATCCATAGCCCACGCCTCGCAACCATAAAACATTGTTGGAACCACTATTCCTTCAAACATACCGATTTTTGCTTTCCGAGATAATGTTCTCGACTTCCACATAATTCTTCAAAGCTCCCAGGATTTTCGCCCCCTCCCCCACCCTATAATCCACTTCCGCTTCCATGGTTCCATCCGCTGCCAGATCCACTTCCAGATATCTAAAACTCTTTACTTCCTCCAGTTTTTCTCCATTCAAACTTACCTCTCAATTGACTTGACCCTCAACCCTAATATAACTAATTACCTTGCTCTTATTCACATTTACTCTTAACTTTCTTCTTTCACACACTTTACCAAACTCAGTCGCCAGCTTCTGCAGTTTCTCACATGAATCAGCCACCAGCGCTGTATCATCAGCGAACAACAACTGACTCACTTACCAAGCTCTCTCATCCACAAGGGACTGCATACTTGCCGCTCTTTCCAAAACTCTTGCATTCACCTCCCTAACAACCCAATCCATAAACAAATTAAACAACCATGGAGACATCACACACCCCTGCCGTAAACCTACATTCACTGAGAGCCAATCACTCTCCTCTCTTCCTACACGTACACATGCCTTACATTCTCGATAAAAACTTTTCACTCCTTCTAACAACTTGCCTCCCACAACATATATTCTTAATACCTTCCACAGAGCATCTCTATCAACTCTGTCATATGCCCTCTTCAGATCCATAAATGCTACATACAAATCCATTTGCTTTTCTAAGTATATCTCACATACATTCTTCAAAGCAAACACCTGATCCACATATCCTCTACCACTTCTGAAACCACACTGCTCTTCCCCAATCTGATGCTCTGTATATGCCTTTATCTTCTCAATCAATACCCTCCCATATAATTTACCAGGAATACTCAACAAACTTATACCTCTGTAATTTGAGCACTCACTCTTATCCGCTTTGCCTTTGTACAATGGCACTATGCACGCATTCCGCCAATCCTCAGGCACCTCACCATGAGTCATACATACATCAAATAACCTTACCAACCAGTCAACAATACAGTCACCCCCTTTTATAAGAAATTCCACTGCAATACCATCCAAACCTGCTGCCTTGCCGGCTTTCATCTTCCGCAAAGCTTTGAAAGAAAAAGAAATATATATATATATATATATATATGTATATATATATATATATATATATATATATATATATATATATATTTCTTTTTTTTTTATTTATACTTTGTCGCTGTCTCCCCCGTTTGCGAGGTAGCGCAAGGAAACAGACGAAAGAAATGGCCCAACCCACCCCCATACACATGTATATACATACGTCCACACACGCAAATATACATACCTACACAACTTTCCATGGTTAACCCCAGACGCTTCACATGCCTTGATTCAATCCACTGACAGCACGTCAACCAAGGTATACCACATCGCTCCAATTCACTCTATTCCTTGCCCTCCTTTCACCCTCCTGCATGTTCAGGCCCCGATCACATAAAATCTTTTTCACTCCATCTTTCCACCTCCAATTTGGTCTCCCTCTTCTCCTCGTTCCCTCCACCTCCGACACATATATCCTCTTGGTCAATCTTTCCTCACTCATTCTCTCCATGTGCCCAAACCACTTCAAAACACCCTCTTCTCCTCTCTCAACCACGCTCTTTTTATTTCCACACATCTCTCTTACCCTTACGTTACTCACTCGATCAAACAACCACACACCACACATTGTTCTCAAACATCTCATTTCCAGCACATCCATCCTCCTCCGCACAACTCTATCCATAGACCACGCCTCGCAACCATACAACATTGTTGGAACCACTATTCCTTCAAACATACCCATTTTTGCTTTCCGAGATAATGTTCTCGACTTCCACACATTCTTCAAGGCCCCCATAATTTTTGCCCCCTCCCCCACCCTATGATCCACTTCCGCTTCCATGGTTCCATCCGCTGCCAGATCCACTTCCAGATATCTAAAACACTTCACTTCCTCCAGTTTTTCTCCATTCAAACTCACCTCCCAATTGACTTGAGCCTCAACCCTACTGTACCTAATAACCTTGCTCTTATTCACATTTACTCTTAACTTTCTTCTTCCAAACACTTTACCAAACTCAGTCACCAGCTTCTGCAGTTTCTCACATGAATCAGCCACCAGCGCTGTATCATCAGCGAACAACAACTGACTCACTTCCCAAGCTCTCTCATCCCCAACAGACTTCATACTTGCCCCTCTTTCCAAAACTCTTGCATTTACCTCCCTAACAACCCCATCCATAAACAAATTAAACACCCATGGAGACATCACACACCCCTGCCGCAAACCTACTTTCACTGAGAACCAATCACTTTCCTCTCTTCTTACACGTACACATGCCTTACATCCTCGATAAAAACTTTTCACTGCTTCTAACAACTTTCCTCCCACACCATATATTCTTAATACCTTCCACAGAGCATCTCTATCAACTCTATCATATGCCTTCTCCAGATCCATAAATGCTACATACAAATCCATTGCTTTTCTAAGTATTTCTCACATACATTCTTCAAAGCAAACACCTGATCCACACATCCTCTACCACTTCTGAAACCACACTGCTCTTCCCCAATCTGATGCTCTGTACATGCCTTCACCCTCTCAATCAATACCCTCCCATATAATTTACCAGGAATACTCAACAAACTTATACCTCTGTAATTTGAGCACTCACTCTTATCCTCTTTGCCTTTGAACAATGGCACTATGCACGCATTCCGCCAATCCTCAGGCACCTCACCATGAGTCATACATACATTAAATAACCTTAGCAACCAGTCAACGATACAGTCACCCCGTTTTTTAATAAATTCCACTGCAATACCATCCAAACCTGCTGCCTTGCCGGCTTTCATCTTCCGCAAAGCTTTCACTACCTCTTCTCTGTTTACCAAATCATTTTCCCTAACCCTCTCACTTTGCACACCACCTCGACCAAAACACCCTATATCTGCCACTCTATCATGAAACACATTCAACAAACCTTCAAAATACTCACTCCATCTCCTTCTCACATCACCACTACTTGTTATCACCTCCCCATTTGCGCCCTTCACTGAAGTTCTCATTTGCTCCCTTGTCTTACGCACTTTATTTACCTCCTTCCAGAACACCTTTTTATTCTCCCTAAAATATATATATATATATATATATATATATATATATATATATATATATATATATATATATATATATATATATATATATATATATATATATATATATATATATATATATATACATATATATATATATATTGGATTAGGTGTTAATTGACAGGCGCGCGAAAGAGAGACTTTTGGATGTTAATGTGCTGAGAGGTGCAACTGGAGGGATGTCTGAAGAGGCTAAGGTGAAGATTTGTATGGGTTTTCAGAATAGAAGAGTGAATGTTGGGGTGAAGAGGGTGGTGAGAGTAAGTGAGCTTGGGAAGGAGACTTGTGTGAGGAAGTACCAGGAGAGACTGAGTACAGAATGGAAAAAGGTGAGAACAATAGAAGGAAGGGGAGTGGGGAGGAATGGGATGTATTTAGGGAATCAGTGATGGATTGCGCAAAAGATGCTTGTGGCTGAGAAGAGTGGGGGGTGGGTTGATTAGAAAGGGTAGTGAGTGGTGGGATGAAGAAGTAAGATTATTAGTGAAAGAGAAGAGAGAGGCATTTGGACGATCTTTGCAGGGAAAAAATGCAATTGAGTGGGAGATGTATAAAAGAAAGAGACAGGAGGTCAAGAGAAAGGTGCAAGAGGTGAAAAAGAGGGCAAATGAGAGTTGGGGTGAGAGAGTACCATTAAATTTTAGGGAGAATAAAAAGATGTTCTGGAAGGAGGTAAATAAAGTGCGTAAGACAAGGGAGCAAATGGGAACTTCAGTGACGGGCGCAAATGGGGAGGTGATAACATGCAGTGGTGATGTGAGAAGGAGATGGAGTGAGTATTTTGAAGTTTTGTTGAATGTGTTTGATGATAGAGTGGCAGATATAGGGTGTTTTGGTCGACGTGGTGTGCAAAGTGAGAGGGTTAGGGAAAATGATTTGGTAAACAGAGAAGAGGTAGTAAAAGCTTTGCGGAAGATGAAAGCTGGTAAGGCAGCAGGTTTGGATGGTATTGCAGTGGAATTTATTTTAAAAGGGGTTGACTTTATTATTGACTGGTTGGTAAGGTTATTTAATGTATGTATGACTCATGGTGAGGTGCCTGAGGATTGGCGGAATGCGTGCATAGTGCCATTGTACAAAGGCAAAGGGGATAA
This sequence comes from Panulirus ornatus, assembly GCF_036320965.1. Lineage (NCBI taxonomy): Eukaryota > Metazoa > Arthropoda > Malacostraca > Decapoda > Palinuridae > Panulirus > Panulirus ornatus. The sequence goes on along the minus strand of NC_092238.1, from coordinate 47,598,924 downwards.
GAGTGAGTGCTCAAATTACAGAGGTATAAGTTTGTTGAGTATTCCTGGTAAATTATATGGGAGGGTATTGACTGAGAGGGTGAAGGCATGTACAGAGCAACAGATTGGGGTAGAGCAGTGTGGTTTCAGAAGTGGTAGAGGATGTGTGCATCAGGTGTTTGCT